>NC_052352.1:67011478-67086073 GCF_009727055.1 Benincasa hispida | reverse complement strand
GTTTTTTGGACTTCAATCGCCCTATAATGACAGGGAATAACGACAACATCATTCTCATTAACCCGGATATAGTACTCTATAAGCTGTTGTTGTTGCTTATTGCTTTCTAGTCTACTACAATCTTCTTTCTTTATTCACACTCACAAAAACTTCTTACGAAAACCTTTTCTCCAACCCATTTTCTAAAACCGTTTTCCTAAAATGGGAGTGGAGGTTGCGAGAGGCACTCGTTGTGCATCGACAGTCCGTATTCGAGTTGGCTGACTTGTTCGTGAGCGGGAACAAGTGCGCACAATCGCTAAGAGAAGCTTCCGAAGAGCGATTGTGAAAGTTGGTATCAGAGCCTAGTCGGCTTATAGAGGGAAGATAAGTGATATGTCGGCGACGAGAACCTGAACAAGTCCATGTGGACAGATTGGTAGAGATGGAAGAGCAAATGCTCTACCTGAGAGAGGTCCAGATAATGTCCGTTTCTAGAGACTCGGCTACAAGAAGTTGCTGAGAAAGCGATGGAATTGATGTGGTAGTAGGCACGCTAGAGGATTACCATCAGAGAATTGATGATGAGGGTAGAGACCCTCGAGACCAAAACAGTACGGTCCGGCAGCTTTGAAACAGGCGATAGTCCTCGGGCTCTGTTGCCACATGAGGAGTGTGTGAAGAGCTTGGACAGTTCCAAAAGCAATACTAGATGGTAACCGATTTGTCTGAAGACTTACGGTTGGCCTTGCGCCGTCAGTCAGAGATACGGATGATAGGCGTGATGTGAAGTGCTAAGGGTGAATCTCACCATCCGAGCGTAGGGAACCAAGCCCATCTTTGGGGGAGCAATGATAGTAAGCCAGAATAAAAATCCAGAACCGAAACCCTTCTGTGGGGTGCGAGAAGCGAAAGCCCTGGAAAAAATTTTATCTTTCGACCTTGAGCAATACTTCAAGGCGTACGAACACAGTGATTGAAGAGTCGAAAGTCAACTAGCAACGATACAATCTAGCTGAAGAGGCGAAAACATGTCGGTGGACGATCGATTTACAACATACAGAAAGGACGCTGCACTAATGATACTTGGGATGATTGAAACAAGAACTTCGCTCGCAGTTCTTCCCTGAAAATGTCGAGATCTTGGCTCGACGAAAACTCGAGAGCTAAAGTAAAACAGGTAACATCAGGGACTACGTAAAAAGTTTTCAGGACTCATTGTTGGACATACGAATATGGTCTGAAAAAGACAAGGTCTTTTTCTTTGTTGAAGGGCTGAAAACCGTGGGCGAATCAAAACTATATGAACAAGAGAGTACAGATTCTCCCTCTGCCTATGCGGCAGCTGAACGGCTATACGACCTTAGCATTGACTCACAAGATGTGAGGAAGTTAGTCAACTTCCTCAAATGAGGGAAACAGAAACAGCCGTTCCAGTCCTCCCAGATGGGGAGGAGACAAGAACACAAGGGGGGACGTAAATCATCCCAACCGAGATCAGGAAACAACTAGCGGGGGCGCCGCAACAGACTAACAATTACAATCGCCCTGTCTTGTTTCATATGTAGAGGGCCACACAGGGCGGCGAATGTCCAAATCGAACCGCGTTCAATGCTTTTCAAGCCACGTTAGCCTCTACCTCCGAAAACAAGGCTGAACTGGAGGAAGACGGTAACCGGAGCCAGCTGCAGAAATTGAGGAATCCCAGGATGGGGGCATTGAAATTCTTATCTGCCTTACCCGGAGTAGTACTCTATAAAGTTGTTGTTGTTGCTTATTGCTTTCTAGTCTACTATAATCTTTCTTTCTTTATTCACACTCACAAAAACTTCTTACGAAAACCTTTTCTCCAAACCCGTTTTCCCTAAAACGGGGGTGGAGGTTGCGAGAGGCACCCGGTGTGCCATCGACAGTTCATATTCGAGTTGGCTGACTTGTTCGTGAGCGGGAACAAGTGCCGCACAATCGCTAAGAGAAGCTTCCGAAAGAGCGATTGTGACACAAGACATACAAACGTAGCGAAGAGAATGAGTGAGTGTGAGTTTGTGAGTGTGCACTGATACATGCAAGTAGCTCCCAATGGAGCGAGGATGAGGGTAGAGAGTTATGAAAAAATAAGCATCGAGTTGAGAATACCGAGTATCGAGTGACGACAATCGAGTAGCGAGTATTTAACAGTTACCTATTTTCCTAAATGTTCACTTTCTGTATTGTTTTTCTTAAAGGATGGATAAGTATATATTCTTACATTATGGTGGTATATAGGACAACACAGAAGAAAGCTATACTGGAGGCCATTTGAAGGGTTTGCTAGTTTCAAGCATATTGACGTACAATGAGCTGGTAAATCTTGTATATGATATCATGTAAGTTAGTTCGACAGAGTTCAAGATTATAATGAGTGTGAAATATAAGATGGATATTGATTCTCCTCTAGTATGCTTAATGAATGATGTTGATGTTAAATTTCTCCTCCTAGAGTATGATCGTACTAAACTGCAGGTATTTGTAAGTCTTGAGGAAATTGAAGAAATTCATCACGGGGCAACATTTGATTACCCAGAGAGATCAAACCAACCCTGTGTGGAGGTGATGTAAATGAGCATAATGTTTGTCCATTGAGTGTCTCACTGGAAAACGACAACATTGATGTTAATATAGTGAACGCATTGCATCTGAATGTGACAATAGAAGATATTGGAACGTGTGTAAATGAGAATGTGATGATAGAAGAGAAAGAGGTTAGGAATGAAGAACAGACAACCCTGATTGTTTTAGGGAGTAATCCTTCTATTGTGAATGAAGAACAACCAACCCAGGTTTTTTTTAGGGAGTGGTCCTTCTGTTGTGAATGAAGAACAACCAACTTCAATTCTATCAAATGATTTTGGCCATTTTGTTGGGAGTGTGCCTCGCCAAAATCCGACCAATGTACCATCTAGTAGTAACGCCAAAACGGAGGGCTTGATTATGCAACCATAGTCGTCTATAGGGTTGGTGGATACAGTTGAAGAAGGTAAAATTTTCTTCAGCAAGAGTGATGTGAAGATGAGGTTAGCAATGTTGGCCATTAAGAAAAACTTTGAGTTGCGGGTTAAAAATTCGAACAAAAAATTATATAGTGTTTGGTATTTACACCAGACTTGTAAGTGGGTCATTCAAGCAGTTAAAATGGATGAATGTGATATTTTCAAGATCACAAAATGCATGCCTAATCATACATGCTCGATTGAAGTATTGAATCATGACCAAAGGCAAGCCAGCGCATTCGTTATTGGTCATCTAATCAAGGACAAGTTTGGCGTTGGTCGAGGGGACAAATCGCACCATATTATTGAGGATATGAAATAGCAATATGGTGTCAATATTAGTTATGACAAGACATGGCGTGCGAGAGAAACTGCTTTTGCTCTTGCAAGGGGGACGCCAGAGGAATCATATGTCGTCTTGCATGCATATGGTGAGGCTTTGAAGATAGAAAATCCTGGAACTGTATTTGAGATCGAGCCTGTCTCTTATACACATCTAGATGTGTATAAGAGACAGCGACAGCAATATGGTGTCAATATTAGTTATGACAAGACATGGCGTGCAAGAGAAACTGCTTTTGCTCTTGCAAGGGGACACCAAAGGAATCATATGTCGTCTTGCATGCATATGGTTAGGCCTGTCTCTTATACACATCTAGATGTGTATAAGAGACAGAGATGACACTCATCTAAAAGGTAAGTATAAGGGAACAATGATAATTGGTGATACAATGGACGGTAATAACCAACTGTACCCACTAACATATGCAATTGTTGATAGTGAGAATGACCAAGCACTGAAGTGTTCATGACGAACCTTAAAACAGCAATTGGAGAATGCCCCAACCTCATATTCATCTCAGACCGTGGACAGAGTATAGCTAATGTCATTGATATCGCATTCCCTAATTCTTACCACGGACTTTGTACCTTCCATTTGAAAAGGAACATGGAGAAATACTTTAAAGACGAGGCTGTTAGAAAATTGTTTCACGATGCTTGTAGAGTGTATCGAGAATCAGAGTTCAAGCGTCATTGGGTCCAAATAGTGAACTATAAGAATGGTTCCCTTGCTAGATATTTAGAGGACGTTGGTATTCAGCGGTGGGCACGATGTTACCAGTCTAGGAACCGATATGATAACATGACCAGTAATAGTGTCGAATGCTTCAATGCTATTACCAAAGAAGTAAGAGTGTTATCAATAACTTCGTTGTTAGAATACATAAGAGGTCTACTTCAAGGTTGGTTTCATGAGCGATGAACAATATGGTCTAATAGTACATCGACACACTCAATCTATGCAGAGGAAATAATGGGTTCAGAGTGTGAAAAAGCTAGACGATGTCGAGCAAATCCAATTGATTGTTATAGATTTCATGTCAAGAACGGTGGATTAGATGGTATAGTTAGCCTTAACACTTGAGAATGTAGTTGCAAGCAATTTCAGTGTTTGGAGATTCTGTGTTCGCACACTTTAGCTGTAGTTAGAAAGCACAATATTAATCCATTTACTCTATGCAACAGATTGTATAGTGTTAATTCCCTAGTACTATCACGTGTTCTCAACCCAATTACTATCACGTGTCAGCTCTCAGAACAATTCCTTCATCATGAAATTCATCCTAAATAGGACTTCATTCCTCGGCCAGTGAGGACCCATGTCCATGCTGTTCAACTAGACCATGAACTCATTCATCAAGTCCTCTAGAATAACGTACGTCGGGTCGTAGGGGACGATGTCAATCGGATATTCACCGTGCTGAATGTATTTCTGCTTTTTTCTAGTCGCCTTTACCGTGTCAATTGGAAGAGTGTACGATTATGTTGGCTTCCTCTTCCTACTTGTCCGTCTTTATTCCCTCTCACAATTCACAGGCTCCGTTGACGGTGGAGGAATGAGGTTCTGGATCTCGGTGGCTGCTTGAGGAATGAGGTCACAAGACTCAATAAAAGGTGGAGGAATGGAGTCACTAGTCTCAATGGTGGGTAGAGGAATGGGGTTTTGGAACTCTGGATCACGGGACTCAGTGGTTGATGAAGGGTTTGGGTCATGGGCCTCGGTGGAATGTAGAGGAATGGGGTCAATAGTCTCGGTGGACTCCACGCGTAAACCCTATATAATTTACGAAGTATGTTAGGTAAAACACAACATGGTATAGATTTATATTAGAATAAGTTTAAGATGATATTATGTACCTGATGCGGTGATTTATCATGTGATGAAAGGGTGTGTGGATGTGATGGTTATGCAAGTTTTCCTAACAAAGCCCAAGTATAAGCCTTTTTAGTGTCCTGGTAAGTCCAGGGTTGAACGCAGAGATTACTCAGACAGATATGCGACAGAATCTATCTCTGACCTTATCGCTATTTTAAGTTTAAGAAGTTGGATGGTGATTAACTTTGATTTCTTAAGGCGATGGAATTAAATGCAAAGTGATAGAAGAGTGGTGTTATAACAAATATGCGATAAAGGGTTGATAATAGGTTTTGCTAACATTTCTTAAGATATTCTACAAGTCATGCGATCATGCTATACAAAAATATTAAGCACTACATTTCTCAATGCATATGGATACATTTCCTATGTCTAGGATGCATGCGATGTGTAGGGAATGCAGCAGATAGAACTTATTTCTAAGTCTCCTCTACTTTTGCTTATGAGATCTATAATCCGACTCTTTCAAGCCTAGATTTTATGTCTTTAGACTACTCTTTCAAGTACTCAAAGTGATGAATGGAGAATACATAAGACAAGATGATCGCATGAGGTGCATAACTTAAGTCATGTTAGCTAAGTGATGCGTTATTTTATGATGTGGAATTATGGATGAGATGCGATGATGAAATTACGTTGTGCACTCAAGTTTTCTCAATAGATCCAAGTATAAACCCTACTGAGTTTCCTGGTAAGTCCACGATCGAACTCAGGGACTTGGGGAAACAATATGCGATGGTAATTTTTAGGAAAACTTTGCGGTAACCAAATAAATCAATAGTTGTTGAGGTTGTTGTTTGCGTTAATGAAAAATAAACAAATGCGACGGAGTTTGAAAAGAGTTGATAAATAGAAGATATGATGAATATGAGGTGAACGGGTTGAGAAGGGTTTCGGCTAACACTTCTTAGGATGCGTTCATGCTTTGCGATCATGCAACATGCATACAATAGTAAACCATCTCTCGATGTGAATATTATAGCTTCTAATACTAGAACGCATGCGATATATGCGATGAGTCTATAGGACCTACACATAAGCCTCTATTCTTATTTATGCGATGACAGAATGACGCACACACAAATAAGGCGACCACATAATATCATTCCTATCTCTAGGATGCATGCAATGCAGGTTGGCAAACAGAGCTTATCTCTAAGTCCCTATCTCTTGTTTACGCAGTTCTAATCTTGCTCTCTCGAGTCTAGATTCTAACCTAGCTTTCTCGAGTCTTAGGTTATTTCTTTAGACTCTCTCTTGAGTAGCTCTAAAGGGATATTTGACATAGCATAACACAAGATAATTGTAAGTAATGAACTTCCTAGGTCATGTTAGCTTAGTTATTTTCAATCTATTCGACTAGTTTAGCTACTCATGCGTACTAAAAGAGTGAACAAATGTAGAATAAGAACTTCCATTGTATGAATATTAAGATGAAGTACAAAACAACAATGCTAGAATAGAATAAAGAGCCTGGTAGCAATCTCTTGCTTCCCAGGCTTTTACACTGTCTTTCTACTTGTGTTCAAAAGATAATCTCGCTCTTGCGAGAGTCGGCCCGCTCTCTGCTTCTACGCCTCAGGGTTCTCTCTCGAGTTGCCCTGAGCGATCTCTGGCATCTCTACTCCTCTCTTGCTCAGCCTTAAAATAAAAAGGAAACTATGAACAAAGATGTGCGATCTAAACTTATGAATTTTTTCGAACCCTTTTTTTGAAGGTCGCCCTCGATATTTATAGAGCTTCTGGGATGAAAGGCGGCTTCTCTCTTATGATTGCACAGATGGGATGGCTTTAATTCCCTGGTTGATGCGCTGAATATTTGTCACCAAAAAGCTGAATGTACTTGTTATCGTTAGCGACTGTCAACTTAATTGAGATTCGACTGTCATCAGCTTTCTGTCCCATCGTGATTAATTAAGTCTTTCACCCAGATGCGCCCACCATGTTGCACCGACCAAGTTGTGGCAATCCTTCTTGAGCAAATGTTTGCGAACACAATCATCGCAAAGCCTTGCGGTAATGCTGCACTCGACCAATGATTTCCTATGATCACAATTTCTGACTTGCGTCAATGCATATTCTGCATAAAAATACAAAAGTCAACTATTTCTATGCAATGAATGCATGTAACCGTAATATAATAAGCTTAATGCTTTTTGGATGCAATCTAACACATTTTATCAATGCAAGCAAACATTGTTTAAGAACTTAGCTAAATGATAACGTGCATTTCTGCCTGTTATCACACCCCCAAGTTTAGACAATGCTTGTCCTCAAGCATAAGCTAAAGATTTCCTTTAGCTAGTCGACCACAATGTTCTTTTCCTAGATTTCTCAAGGATACCTCATTCAGCTCTTATACACCAACATTTCCTTAAGTCTTATTCAAGTCTCTTCTTAAAATATTTCTAAGACCTAGGGATTGCAATCTTAACCTTTAAAAGAACTTTACTAACTTCCGGGACATCGCATGATTTATTTAAAAAAAAAAAAAAAACTTTTCTACGGGGTGTTAAATGATTTTATCCTTGCATATTTCTTGACATTATTATTTTTTTTCTCTGACCTTGCGCTAATCCAAGTGCCTTGCCGTCGTTTTGGCTTGCCCCCACGTGTGTCATGCGAACATCCAACTATGAGTAAGTGCCCTTCTCAACTTAACTCTTATCAACATGGGTTTTCCTATTGCGTTGACAATGGAGTTGTTATTCTCCAATTTTTTTTTTCAAAATAGCAAGGTCGAAAATTAAATACCTCTCACCCCCAAATTTAATATGCGGCAATGTCCTCATTGCCAAAAGTTTGAAAGAAGTCATGCGATGTTCTTAGAAAGCTTCATAAAGAGAGTTTGAGAGAAAGCTAGCAAACCTCTAACTTCTAGAAATATTTTATGAGGTGACTATCTTAAGATTAAGTTGACTCTAGTATATACGAAAGGAATAGAAGTATGTCTTTCATCATTGAAATCGTAATTGGCTAAGAGACAGTATGTGGTAACTTACTAAATTTATCCATGTCAAATGATTACGGTAATCAAAGAGAATGCGATGATAAAACTTTTAAAACTAAAATGCAATGCGATAGTGCAAAATTTTAAATAAAGTTAAGGAAGATACACCCCCAAATTTGCGCTGTCGCCCACATTGTGTATTGATGCATCCTTCTTTGCGACGATCTATCTTCTTTGGATTGTGGTGTCAGAATAAGATGAGTTGCTTTTTCGTGTATCATCTCTGTAATCCAGCACCTCGATCATTGCAAGAAAACAGAGAGAGGGTCAAATAAGATTAAACAAAACAAAATTCTTTTACCGCAATCTCCATTTTTTTAAGAATATAGGAAAATAAGAGTAAGAATAGATAAAAACTAAAAAGATATAGTGAATTAAAAATTGTGAGTAGTAGAGAAGAATTGAAGATTCCATGACTCCCAAAACTTGCGTCGCTGATGGATTTCGTTTGCTTGATAGCATAGGGACCACCTACTTCCTTCTTTATTCAAAGTTCCTTAGTTCCACGGACTCAACTTGGCAATGCTAGCCTTCTCCGTGATATGCTTTTACTCGCTACCCATTAACTTTGAATATGTTGGTTCCATCATCATTTGATAATTCAACCGCACCATGCAGGAATACCTGTGTAATTACGAATGGTCTGGACCAACGTGACTTTAATTTTACTGGGAAGAGCCGTAGACGTGAGTTGAATAGTAAGACCCTTTGTCCGACTTGGAGGTTTTTACCACATATGTGTTTGTCGTGTCAGTGCTTGGTGTGCTCCTTGTAAATCTTTGCATTCTCATATGCGTTAATCCTCCATTCTTCTAACATGACCAGTTGTATTTTTCGCGCTTCTCCTACTTTCTATTGGTATGCCCACAACGCATCGTTGAGCTTTGTTGCCCAATCTTTTCGTGAAGGCCTTACTACCTTTCCGAGTATCAATTTAATCTCCCGATTGGACACTTCGACCTGACCATTCATCTGCGGATGGTATGCAGTGGCCATTTTGTGGAGAATGTTGTATTTGTGTAGCAGCTCCTTAACAGTATGATTGACAAAGTGAGACCCCTCATCACTTATTATGGCACGTGGGGTGCAAAAACGATTGAAAATGTTTTTCTTCAGGAATTGAGAGACTACCGTTGCATCACTTACAACGCATACCACTGCCTCTACCCACTTAGATACATAGTCGACGACTAATAAACTATAATGTTTACCATTCGAAGGAGTGAATGGTCCCATGAAATCAATACCCCACACATCGAACAATTCAAGCTCTAAGATGTTCCGCATTTCATGTTTCCATGAAATGTTACCCGTGTGTTGGCACGATCACACTTCATTACATATCAGCTGCATCCTCAACAATGTTGGCCAAAAGAATCCACTTTGTAAAACCTTAGCTGCGGTGCGCTGACCTCCAAAGTGCCCACCATATGGTGAGTCGTGACATTGCAATAATATACGTTGTTGAGCAACATTTGGTACGCATAGTCACAAGATCTGGTCTGCCCTCTTTTTGTACAGATTCGGCTCATCCCAATAATAATATCTGCATTCATGTTTGAGCTTCCTCTGTTGGTGGTAGGTATAATCTTCAGGAAATTGTTCGCAAATTAGATAGTTGACTATGTCAGCATACCAAGGCAATTCTTCAATATGGAACAGCTGCTCATCCAGGAACACCGCACTCATCTCTGATTCATTGTAGTCAATCTCAGGGTTTTCCAATCTGGACAAGTGATCCGCAACTTGGTTCTTCGTCCCCTTTCGATCAATTATTTCTATGTCAAATTCTTGAAGGAGGAGAACTCATCTGATCAATCTCGGCTTTGCGTCCTTCTTTGTCATTAAGTATTTTATCGCCGAATGATCAGTATGGATGAATACCTTTGTTCCTAACAGATATGCTCGAAATTTTTCCAACGCAAAAATTACCGCAAATAGCTCTTTCTCTGTGGTGGTGTAATTGGTCTGAGCGGGATTTAATGTCTTACTCACATATGCGATGGGATGTAAGATTGTTTTCTTCTTCTATGCCAAAGCTGCGCCCATCGCATACCCGCTTGCATCGCACATTATTTCAAAAGAAAGTGTCCAGTCAGGTGCAATTAACACGGGTGCGGTAATCAGCGCATTTTTCAAAACTCTGAATGCGTTGAGGTAATTGTCGTCAAAATCAAATTTTCTATCAGCCTCCAACAACGCACTCAGTGGTCGTGCTATTTTTGAGAAGTCTTTGACAAAACGTCTGTAGAATCCAACGTGCCCCAAGAAACTTCATACAACCTTCACGCTTGTTGGAGGTGGAAGTTTTTCAATTGCTTCTATTTTTTCTTTATCCACCTCAAACTCGTCCCGAGAAACCTTGTGTCCCAACACTATACCCTCCTTTACCATAAAATGGTATTTTTCCCAATTAAGCACCAGATTCATCTCTTCGCATCTCTTTAGTATCTTCTCCAGGTTGGCTAGACAAACTTCATAGGTGTGCCCATAAATAGAGAAGTCGTCCATAAAGATTTCAACAAAGTCCTCAAGATAGTCTGAAAAGAGGGCCATCATGCACCTTTGGAACGTGCTTGGCACATTGCAGAGGCCAAACGACATGCGGTGAAAAGTAAAGGTCCCATATGGGCAGGTGAATGTGGTCTTGTCTTGGTCTTCTGGAGCTATCATAATCTGGTTGTACCCAGCATAGCCATCCAAAAAGCAGTAAAAGTCATTTCCAGCTAGACGGTCTAACATTTGATCAATAAACGATTGGGGAAAATGATCTTTCTTTTTGGTTGCATTCAGCATGTGGTAATCCATGCAAATGCGCCACCTAGTGACGGTCCTTTGTGGTATTAGTTCATTATTTTCGTTCGGGACTATCGTCATGCCACCCTTTTTCGGCACACACTGCACGGGGATGACCCACGTGCTATCTGCTATAGGATAAATAATGCCCGCATCTAACCATTTAATGATCTCTTTTTTAACGACCTCTTTCATCGCAGGGTTGAGCCTACGCTAATGTTCGATCGTTGCTTTATGGTATTCTTCGAGACGAATGCAGTGCATATAGTACACTGGGTTAATTCCTCGAATGTCGGCGAGCGTCCAGCCAATTGCTCGCACATGTTTCCTTAGAATGCTCATCAATGCATTCTCCTAGTCTTCATTAAGCTCAGAGGAAATAATAAATGGCAGTTTCTCATTCGGCCCCAAAAATGCGTACTTTAAATGATTCGGTAGGGTCTTTAATTTCAGTGTTGGTGGTTCTACTAGGGACGATTGCGATGTTTTTCTTTCTTCTTTTTCTGTTGACTCTTCTTCTTGGTTTGCAATCATCTCTTCTTCTTTTTTTGTTTTTGTTATGATCGCATTATAGGCAGCAACGGACGCACTTGCGTCCTTTTCTACATTCTCTTCGTCAAACTTTTCTTCTTCAATCAAATTCTGGTCGTCATCTGAGTCAAACAGGTCTTCTTCGTCAGAAAACTTCATGGCACGGATTATGTTGAACTTGAGCTTTTGTCCATTAATGCTCAAAGTGATCTCCCCTTTATGCACATCAATCTGCACGTCCTTCACCTTTCCCTCTGGATGCACCAAAGATCTATCGGCCAGCTGGAGAGTCACGGTTGTGGGCGCAAGTTTCCCCACATTCATCTACTTAAAGATCGACAAAGGCATCAAATTGATGCTGGCTCCAAGGTCATATAATGCTTGCCCAATGTACAGTCCTCCTATGGAGAAAGGTATAGTAAAGCTCCAAGGATCGCTCATCTTCGATGGAATTATTGATTTCGAACTTTGTGTTAAAGCCACCGTGGTAAACTTACCAGTGCCCCTCTTTTTTATTACCATTTCCTTCAGAAACTTTGCGTAGGTAGGCATCTCCTCAATTGCTTCACTGAATGGAATATTAATATGTAATTGCTTTAGCATATTCAGAAAGCGTTGGTACTGTACCTCTTCGTTCTTTTTCTTTCTCAGTCTCTGCGGGAAAGGTGGTAAATGCACTTTCACGGTCCCCTTCTCTGTTGGCTTTGAGGTCGACGCAACTTCTAGCTCTATTGCTTCTTTTTCTCCTTCTTCTTCTTACGTCACCACAATTTCAGGTTTTTCCATAATGGGAGCAATCCGACTAGGCTTCTTTCTTTCTCCCTCCACAGTTTTTCCACTTCGCAATGTCACAACCTGACATTACTCTTTACCTGATCCCCCCGGGTTGCGTGGGAGTTATGTTGAACTCGGCAGAGCCCTTTGCGGTCTGTTATTTAGCTCACTTGCAATCTGGCCCATCTGTAACTCTAGGATGCAGATGAACGTAGCCTGACTTTGAAGCACAGTTTCGTTTTTCTCTATGTACTGCTTCAATAGGCTCTCCAAGGAAGATGATTGTGGTGGTTGCGAGCTACTGGCTTGATTGCTTGTTTGACCATTGTTGTGTGGGAAGAATCTAGGTGGCCCTTCTTTCTGCACCACGGATTGGAAATTCTGTTGTTGATTCTTCCATGCAAAATTGGGGTAGTTTTTCCACCCGGGGTTATAGGTGTTCAAAAAGGGATTATTTTTTACAAAGTAGATAGACTGTGGATTCTGTGGGCATTCTTCCATTACGTGCCTATCACCGCAAGTCACACACCTTGCGGTGTTTTGATTAATTGCGTTGATTTGCCCATTTTGCGGTGTTGGGCTGGTGATCGCAATTCCCTGAATTAAGTTCATCATTGCGGTCATCTGATTTTGTAGTGAAGCAATAACACCATTACTTGCATCGGTATCCTTGATTCTCAATCTCTGATCACTCTCTCTCCAATCCTCATGGTATTTAGAGATGCGATAGAAGATATTCTTCGCCTCGTCATACGTTTTGTTAAGTAGACCACCAGCGGCTGTCGCATTGGAAGCGGTCTGCGAAGCAAGATTTAAACCATGATAAAAGATTTCCATCTGAAGGTAGTCTGGCAAACCATTGTGTGGACAGTCCCTGACCAACCTCTTAAACCTCGCCCAGGCATCGCTGAGCGATTCATCCATGTCTTGTTCAAAATTTGTTATAAGTTTTCTGCGTCTAGCGTTCTCAGTAGGTGGAAAGTATTTCTTCATGAATTTCTCTACAACCTGTTCCCATGAAGTGATCTCTCCCGGCTCGAGGGAATACGCCCATTTTTTTGCCTGATCACAGAGAGAAAATGGGAACAAAGTTAGTCGAACTTTTTTGGCAAAGATGTTCGGGAACACAAAAATATTGCAGATTTCAATAAAGCTTCGGAGGTGGGCGTGCGGGTCCTTGCCACGCTAGCCTCCGAATTGTCCTACAGTATGGATCATCTGCAGCAACACCAATTTCATTTCGAATCTGCTTCCATCGAAGGCAGGCCTCATGATTCCTGGAGAGAAATCATAGAGGTTTGGCGATGCATAGTCCCTAATGGGTCTATTGCGATCGTTTGCCAACAGGATTGGATTCACCATGACGTTGTTTTCGTTTAGTGCTCCGTTTCCAGGCTGCTCCGCCATCTCTTCTTTATCTGACTGTTGTTGTTGGCGGTCTCTTAATCTCCATCTGAACGTTCTCTCAATCTCCAGGTCATAATTCGCCAGAGATTGAGAGTCTGCAAAGAAATCCAAAAAAATTACTATTAGCACACTATTTTGCAGAAGTCCCCGGCAATGGCGCCAAAAACTTGATGCATTATTTTATGATGTGGAATTATGGATGAGATGCGATGATGAAATTGCGTTGAGCACTCAAGTTTTCTCAATAGAGTCCAAGTATAAACCCTACTGAGTTTCCTAGTAAGTCCACGGTCGAACTCAGGGAATTGGGGAAACAGTATGCGGTGGTAATTTTTAGGAAAACTTTGCGATAACTAAATAAATCAATAGTTGTTGAGGTTGTTGTTTGCATTAATGAAAAATAAACAAATGCGGAGGAGTTTGAAAAGAGTTGATAAACAGAAGATACGATGAATATGCGGTGAACGGGTTGAGAAGGGTTTCGGCTAAACTTCCTAGGATGCGATCATGCAACATGCATACTATAGTAAACCATCTCTCGATGCGAATGCTATGGCTTCTAATGCTAGAACGCATGCGATATACGCGATGAGTCTATAGAACCTACACATAAGCTCTATTCTTATTTATGCGATGACAGAATGGCACACACACAAATAAGGCGACCACATAATATCATTCTTATCTCTAGGATGCATGCGATGCATGTTGGCAAACAGAGCTTATCTCTAAGTCCCTATCTCTTGTTTAAGTAGTTCTAATCTTTCTCTATCGAGTCTAGATTCTAACCTAGCTCTCTCGAGTCTTAGGTTCTTTCTTTAGACTCTTTCTTAAGTAGCTCTAAAGGGATATTTGGCACAACATAACACAAGATAATCGCAAGCAATGAACTTCCTAGGTCATGTTAGCTTAGTTCTTCTCAACCCATTCGTCTAGTTTAGCTTCTAATGCGTACTAAGAGAGTGAACAGATGTAGAATAAGAACTTCCATTGTATGAATATTAAGATGAAGTACAAAACAACAATGCTAGAATAGAATAAAGAGCCTGGTAGCAATCTCTTGCTNCAGGCTTTTACACTGTCTTTCTACTCGTGTTCAAAAGATAATCTCACTTTCGTGAGAGTCGACCCCCTCTCTGCTTCTACTCCTCAGGGTTCTCTCTCAAGTTGCCCTGAGCGATCTCTGGCGTCTCTACTCCTCTCTTGCTCCGCCTTAAAATAAAAAGGAAAACTATGGACAAAGACGTGCGATTCGAAATTATGAATTTTTTCGAACCCCTTTTCTGAAGGTTTCCCTCGGCATTAATAGAGCTTTTGGGAGGAAAGGCGGCTTCTCTCTTATGATTGCATAGATGAGGATTTAATTCCCTGACTGATGCGCCGAATATTTGTCACCGAAAAGCTGAATGTACTTGTTATCATTAGTGGCTGTCAACTTAATTCGGATTCGACTGTCATCAGTTTTCTATCCCACCGTGATTAATTAAGCCTTTTACCCAGATGCGCCCACCATGTTGCGGCAATCCTTCTTGAGCAAATGTTTATGAACACAATCCCCGCAAAGCCTTGCGGTAATGCTGCACTCGACCAATGATTTCCTATGATCGCAATTTCCCCCTTGCGTCAATGCATATTCTGCATAAAAATACAAAAGTCAACTGTTCCTATGTGATGAATGCATGTGATCGTAATGTAATAAACTTAATGCTTTTTGGACGCAATCTAACACATTTTATGAACGCAAGCCAACATTGTTTAAGAACTTAGCACTATGATAACATGCATTTCTGCCCGTTATCACTAAATACTTCTCAACCCATTCACAAATTTAGTTACTCGTGTATGGCGTGAAAAGAATGAACATTGATTGAAATGTAATTTCCATTCTTGCAAATGACATGCTCAAGTACAAAACAATAGATGATGTAAGTGTTAAGCCAAGTAACCAGTTTCTTTTTTCCTCTGGCGTTTACACGGCTTTTAGCACTCCAATTCTTTTCTAACTTGTAAACTCTTGCTCTCACAAGGGTTAGGTGTGGGTTGGTGTCTCTCTTTCGTGTTGTTTCCGCAGTCTCTCGACCTCCCAGAATTAATTCACGCCTGATTTGGTAGCATTGAATGGTATTTATAGACTTCCAAAAAAACTGTTCTTCATCTCACTAATGATTGCATGGATTGGCAGCATTAATTTCCATACTCTGTCATGCCGTTTGATGGTCACCAAAGGTTCAATGGATTTGCAACGGTATGGTCTTCAACGGCCACCAAATGAATTTTTTATTTGACTGCTATCGTCTTCACGTTCCATCACGTTTTATCACATTAGGTCACAGCCTTTATGTAAGGTCATCACGTGTTCGTCTTTGAAGTACCATTGGATCGCCAACTCAGGAGATCCCACTATCGCCTTGTTCCTGCACAGAAATACAAGATTAACTCAGTTTAATTGCTTTTATGCAATGAGAGTTAACGATCGCTATTTGGTTTTTAGTTTGGTGCGTTCATTCATAATATTGCCTATTTACTATCACATTCTCTCATTTTTTTTAATAATTTGAGCTTTAATAACTTGTATTTCTACAAGTTATCAGTACCCGACACAATGATCGCAGTAGGTTGGTGATTGTTTGTACGTCGGCCTGAGGATACTCAAGTCAGACTTCACATCTTTCAAGTATGACTGTACATCATCCAATTTACCCTTCATCATAGCCACTATCTAATCTATGTTACGGAGTGGTGTGCAAATGCCCACACCCCTAATGGGCTCAGAATGCATTGTATTCAATCGAGGCAACCCTCGCTCCTCAGTTGGGAACACATATTTGTCAGTAGGAAGCTCGTGAGACTGATGCTCATCGAGTTCTGGCTCATGAGCCTGATGCTTATGACTCTCATAGTCATTGGAGTGACTACGAGCATCCTCATCATGGTGTGATTTATGTGTCTATGAGAAGGTTGTCTCAGCATCAATGCACTCGTATACAGGTCGTTCATCGACCCTAGTGTCTCTATATCGCCTCTCTTTATTGGACATGATCAAGGTGTGGGTGTGATCCTTGTCTATATAAAACAACGAACAATTTGTTAGTTATATGTGGCATTCACCTTAAATCCAAGTAAATTTGGATGTAATACACTAACCTCGATAGACTCAAACACTCTCGCACTATTGCTTTAGCTCACTCCCACCTCAGGAATCGAGGTACGTCATGTCCATTGAGTCGGGTTACAACTTTTCCAGCAACAGTTGAAATGATCTCATATGCCCACACCTACCATAATTCATAAACGATTATAAGACAAGCATAAGTAGTAAGTGACATTGACACTATAATTAGTAGATCTCATATGGCCAATGAATGGATATTACCTGAAAAGCATGAGGAAACCCTGGTAGGTTGTACTTGACGATGTAGTTCTTATTGATCTTGGACCTTTTTTTGTAGTTCTTGGACTTGCCACTCAATCCTCTTTGTAGTCCAAGTAACATCCTCTCCCACAACACATTTCCCCAATCCATGGAGTTGAAGTAATCTAAATCCTCCACATCAATTAATAAGATCTTATCGACATTGGCCCTCGTCTTCTCCTTTCCCATCATAGTCAATTCAGTGTAGTAGACCAATATCATCTTCACAGCATCCATATCATTCTCAAACACTATCTCCTTGTAGATTGTACATTGTCTCTAAGGTACCAATATTGATGTTACCTGCGAAATCATTCCTCAAGTATCTATTACGTAGAGATTCAGTTCCTTCAGCCCTCTCACAACTACTGGATTAGGTGACTGCCACAATCCCGTCACCAATAGGAAGTCTTCTTTGGTGAATGTTACAACTGTACCATTCAAATTAAATGTCATTGAATCCTTCCTATGGTCTTCAACCTCCCTCAATAGAATGTAATGGACCAATGGACTGTTGAAGATAATGTCCATGTCCACAAATCGCCCAAATACAGTATTCCTGAAGAGGGTAAGCTGAGTGGGAGTAAGTGTCACACCCCCTCCCAGATTACCCTTTTACTCTGGAAAAGGATATGACCATGGTAGCTACTAGCCTCTACTGCCATGAACCATCACAAAGCCTTTTAATCTAAATATCAACCTGTTATAAACACTAGTAAATACACGCATACAGCAAACCTCCCTTAGGGTTCTACAAAAATTACATAAACATATGTATACAACCAAGACATTACTTTTACTGGAAGCAAAAAAAAAAAAAAAAAAAATTCCCAGATGGCCTAAGCATTCCTAAAGAAGCCCTAGTCCCTCTCCAAAACATGTGTACATAAACAGGTTATCAACTAAATCCTCTTAATAAGCCGAGTCTTTTGGTGGCAAGCAACAGCAGGATCAACCTTGAGGAAACTGACCGCTACCTGGAAAAAGAGAATACAAAAACTTGGTGAGCTAACAGCCCAGTGAATGACTAGAATCGTAAAGTAATGAGCATAACAATACTATGAATATGTAAATATGCAAATGAGTAAACTCAAAAATTGTCTCTAAACGTAGCTTTAAGCCATTCTCAGACATCATTAAACATTATTATTCCCTAGTTGAGAATGAGCCTAAACGCTCTAGCTCCCAAATGTTTACAACCGGCCAAGAGACCCATACTTTGGTCCCCCATTCATAACTGCCTACGTGCACGTGGCCACACTAGATATCATCATATTTTAGGTATTTCCGCTCAGATACCTTCTCAAATTTGTCCTTCAGTATCGAGCTTCTATGATACCTTCTCATATATCCTTCGGTATCAAATTGACCAGATACCTTCTCAAATGTCTTTCGGTATCAAATTGGCCAGGTACCTTCTCAAATGTCCTTCGGTACCTAATTGGTTAACCTTCTCAACGTCCTTCGGTATCAAATGTGTATTTTGTAACAACAAATTAAGTTCCATAGCCTAGTATTACACAAGAGCTATTCCATTGCCACTCATTTATACAAGAACTCATTCTCCCATACCTTCCTTTAGGAAGCATATATCAAAGTCAGAACATAGCTTTTGTAGTGGTTACACGACATACCTTGGCCCGTGCTACACCCATACAAGCCGGAAATATGCATTAAGTTATTCTTCAACCATTTGTTGCTTGAGGAAGTATAAATACATCAATATCACTGTGCTTTACTTGATCATATATGCGTGAGTATTAGAAACTTTAAGTTTGTTTAGTCACTCACAGTTCGTCAGGCTCTTATTGGTTTATACGCTTCCCCTAGCTCCTCTTGGCCTGAAAAGATATAATTCTTGATTAAACTACTTAGAATTCCTAGCAAAATACCTCAAATAATTCATTTATTAAAGAAACTTCCATCAATACAGACAGCTCTACTAGCAAGATCCCCCTGAGCGATGCTAGCGAGATCCCCTAGAGCGATGCCAGCAAGATCCTCTAGAGTGATGCCAGCGAGATCCTCTAGAGCGATACCAGCGAGATCCTCTAGAGTGATACTAAGCTTTTTCTGTGAAATTCTTAGCGATACTCACCCCAATTCCTAGCGAGATTTCCCCGAGAGCGAGATCCTCCTTACAAAATCTCACTGTAATTCTCCACGATGAACTGTTTGCTTGTTCTTCACAAGCAGCTGTCTGCTTATGCACCAATTCCCTGGTATAACTTCAAAAATCCAGAGCTCTTTTCAAGAAACTTCCTTCTACAAACTTGTTTAGATTTTAGACTTCCTTACCTTAAAATTTCAACCCAGAATTCCTTATAGTTTGGCTTAGAGCTTTCAAACTTCACCTCAGGCCTAGATTAATCCGTGGTTCTATCTCTTCTGCAAATTCTCCTCTTTTGTTCCTCTCCTCTTGCAATCGTTCTCCAGCAGGAAAACCTTGAAAACTAGATTCCCCCCCATTTTCAAATGACATCGAATTTGCTAGATTTCCTCTTGTCAATTGCCGAAAAAAACATGCTTTTGAAGTTTCACTTCCTTTTTAATCTTTATGCCGCTTCCTGAATTCAAGGAGTAGATTGCCACGTCGCCTCTCTCTTAGTGCCTCCAGCCAGACAATGATTGAGTTTCTTCATTAAATATATTTTCCTTCCCTTCCTTCATAATCCCTATAAACAACAACATATATTCCTACTTAATAAACATGTAATATAACATCCCTTTGGCTAAACATGCTTATCTAAGGAACCTAAGTTGTTTGGGGTTTACAGTAAGCTTCTCTTTCACAATCTTGATAATCGTCCCAATGTGAGAGGATAGGCTAGTCGTTTGGCTTGGGAAATGATTTTGGGGAGGAATCTTGAATTGTCTAGCCATACTGCACAGAATAACAAAAAATAGGGATAAATAAGAATTCTGTTCAATACTGATACACGATGCATGTTTCTCAATGCACGATACAAGATACTCAATTTCTCGATATCCGATACATACTACATGGTGTCCCTTACTCGCTATATTACAAGTGACTAGATGGTCGATTCTCGAGCATTCGATTTGATATTTTACCTTTATTCATTATCCAACTCAAACCCTAAACTCTAGACAGTCAGTCTAGCCAAACATGCAAGATATGGAAACAGAAATGGAAACCATGTCAGTTGAGTATCGAGTAACACGGAAGCGCATGTCGAGGAACATGAAGCAGAGATAGTCAAGTTTTGAGTGAATGATACCAAAATACAAAAAAGGAGAAGAATGTTACCTGATGATAGTCGAGTTTTGAGTGAATGATGCCAAACTACAAACAAAGAGAAGAATGCTACCTGATGCAAAGATAATGGAGTTTTGAGTGTAGAGATGTTGTCGTCAAAGGATACACAATCGGACGAACAAAGAGAATAGTTTGAGCCCGTGAGAAGTGGTGAAATAATGGACTTCAAACGCCTTTAAACACCTTCAAACGGATTATGAATTCAAAATAATCGAGTATAAAGTAATCGAGCATCGAGTATGACGTGGATATGATCGAGTATGCATGTGTAGATTGCAGTCTTATCGAGTGACCATGAAGCTGGGTATCGAGTGACCATGCATCGAGGATCGAGTAAATTCGTATTGACAAATGCATGGAATGCATCTCAGGGGTGAATCGGTAAAATCACATGCTTATGACGTAAGCATGTGGCCACTTTCCATTACTTTCTCTCCATTTTTCATTTGGGCTTCCCAAATGAGGCCATCCGTATAAAAAACCCTTCTCCGTGTTCAGTATTCATTTTGTATTCCAGCAGAACTTATATTAAGGATGTTGGTTAGACTTCCTGATTCTAAAAGGAAAAAATATTTTAAAAAAAGAAAAAGCTAGTCCATGAAAACATATTGAGAGAAAAATCAGGAATAACTTAAAAAAACTTATCTAAATAAAATTTCCGTGTAATTACAAGTTTTTAGTAAGTTTATTTATAACTTTACAAGGACTACATTCACACGGAGCATTATCACTATGTTTTATTTGTACATAACATTTGATTGGTAGGCGCCTTTTTTAGTCGGTTCCTTGCCCAAACTTTTCAATATTTATTTCTTAATTTATTTTTTGTCGGTATTAGGAATGTTGATTAGTTAGTTTGAATTGAGGCTATATGATCCATATGTAATTAAAGTTAGTATAATCATAATGAGATCTTATTGAATGATCAATCGTAATAGACCTCAATCTCCAACGTAATTGAATTGTTTTTTTTATCACGTTTACTTGGATATTTTGTAAATGAAATTGAATTACAATTGAGGTTGTTTAATTTACGGTGTTTGCTTTGCATTGTTTTCTTACTATTACTATTATTATCGTTTATGATTAATTAGTAATGATAACATTAATTGTGATATTCATAATTCTCCTACAGCAATAGTATCTATAATGATATCTCATAATGGACTCCACATAATTTTCAAATGCAATTGAATCGATCATTCTTAACTCTGCAATCGATTTGCATTTATTTACAAATTTGATTGTGGGACCCTATCTTTCATTACGATTATAGAATACAAGTAAACAACAAACATAATCAATTATTGATTATGTTTAATTGTATTTTGTGTTTGGTTTATATAATTTAACTAATTCCTTTACAAATAAGGGAAGGAAATAAGAAATAAACAAAGAACGACCAACAAATACATGTAATAGTAACATACCTATGCATAACTTTGACTTGCAGCACCTCCACACCAATCCCGCCGTACTTCTCTTCATTCAAAACTATGCACGATTTCCACGAATGGTGGGAACAAATAACAATACAAACAAAATTTAACCCAAAATTTCCAGCCAAATTCCATCAACAATCAGCCCAGCAAGAATCTCCTCCAATTACGCCGAAACAAGTCCAAATGGACCACCTTAATATTCACAAATCGCAGCAGCCTTCTTGTTTTCTTTCCCAAGTGTCAAACTTACTGGCTTCTGATTAGGAACCTTCTGGCTTTCCTTTCCATTTTGATACTTATTTCAAGGGAAACACTCTTTCAGATTGTAACATAACTAAACAATATGGTTCTACTGGAGATTTGGTTTGTTTTCTTTGTGAGCAACCATTTCTCATTTGTGTCTTCTCTGAGTGAAGAAGGATTTGCTCTGCTTTCATTCAAGAACTCAACTTTTGATCCTGAACGGTTCCTCCAAAACTGGAACTTCTCTGATGCGACTCCATGTTCTTGGAATGGAATCACTTGTGCAGAACAAAGAGTTGTCTCTCTCAGTATCGCAGACAAGAAACTCTCTGGTACTCTCCATCCTGCACTTGGAAAACTTTGGTCACTCCGCCATTTAAGCCTTCGAAACAACAATCTTTTCGGAAGCTTTCCAAATGAACTCTACAACTTGGTAGAGTTACAAAGCTTGGACCTCTCACAAAATCTCTTCAATGGTTCTATTCCAGATGGGTTTGGTTCCCACTTGACATCTCTTCAGAATCTCAATCTTTCCTTCAATGTGATCCACGGTTCGATCCCTGCAGACTTCAGCAACTTGTACAACTTGCGAGGTACTCTTGATTTGTCTCACAATGTCTTTAGCGGCCCAATCCCGCCAAGCCTAAGCAGCCTCCCTGCAACCCTTTATATTGATCTCAGTTACAATAATCTCAGTGGCTCAATACCACCACAAGAAGCTTTCCAGAACCTTGGACCAACAGCTTATGTAGGGAATGCCTTTCTATGTGGACTTCCCCTCAATGCTTCATGTCCGTTCGTAATGCCAACGTCAAACCCTGACTCGTGGTTCCATTGCCCATCACATGGGAAAGGTGGAAAATCTTGCTCCATAATCACAGGCTCTGCAAGTATCATAGTTGGTCTCTGCCTGGTTATCCTGGTAGTATTTTGGTGCAAGAGAGCTTATCCTCCTAAAGGTAGTGAAAATCTAACTGGTTGCAACTTTAGGCAGGCATTGATGTTTAAAACAGAGTTTTCTTGCTTTGCCAAATATGAAGTTGAAGCCCTACCAGAAAACATGGAGAATTATAACTTTGTGCTACTGGATCGGCAAGTCGACTTCAATCTCGAGCAACTTTTGAAAGCCTCAGCTTATCTTCTAGGCAAGAATGGAAATGGGATTGTGTATAAAGTGGTTCTAGAGAAAGGACTAAAGCTAGCAGTAAGAAGGTTGGAAGATGGAGCTTATGAAAGGTTTAAAGAGTTCCAAAGTGAAGTTGAAGCAATAGGGAAAGTCAGACATCCCAATATTGTAGCTCTTTTAGCTTATTGCTGGTCTGTTGAAGAGAAGCTGCTCATACATGAGTACATACCACAGGGAGACCTAGCCCTTGCAATTCATGGTAAATATCCAAAACCCTTCTAAACAAATGGATCAATTTGACATCAAACAGGATTAGTCATACAAGTTGAGAGTGCATTGAATAGTGTTTTCACTAAAAATGCTTTCTATTCCTAATGATATTTTCCAATATTCAACCAGGGAAAGCAGAAAATTCCTACTTCAAACCACTTTCTTGGGCTGATCGTGTGAAAATCATGAAAGGAATAGCAAAGGGATTGACATACCTTCATGAATTCAGCCCAAGAAAATATGTCCACGGCGATCTGAAACCAACCAACATTCTGCTAGGCAACAACATGGAACCCTACATCTCAGATTTCGGACTTGGACGACTAGCAAATGCTGCCGGAGATTTCACCGCCTCATCGTCGGAGCGAACCGCCTCCACAACGCCGCGGCGCTCTCCGTTCCGATCAAATTCCATGTGCTCCTCTCTGTCGATAGGGTCATATTATCAAGCACCGGAAGCGTTGAAGGCGGGAAAGCCATCGCAGAAGTGGGATGTTTACTCCTTCGGCGTGATAATTCTTGAAATTATGACCGGGAAGTTTCCGGTGATTCAAGCGGGTTCGTCGGAGATGGAGCTGGTCGAATGGGTCGAACTTGGAATGGATGAAGGGAAACGGGCATCGTGTGTAATAGATCTGTCAATGTGTGAGGAAGTGGAGAAGGAAGAAGCTGCGGCGGCCATTGAAATAGCGGTTGCTTGCACTCGGAAGAGCCCTGAGAAGAGACCTTGTATGAGAATTGTTTCCGAATGTTTGGAAAAATTGGCAACTTCATCGTAACTGCAAAACTTAATTGCAAAATGTGAAGATGATCTTGATTATTATTGTTTCTTTTTTTAAATAAATAATGAAATAATGTAACTTTAAATAAATTATTCTAAAGTAGGATTGCTACAAGAGTTAAATAAATCATGTACATGTCCACTAGTATGTTAATAAAATGTGGACATAGTATAACCTACAACAGTTACATAATCCTGGCAATAGATCTGACAAGTATTTGCTATAGAAATCTTCTAGATACTAACCAATTTCAATTTCCATCTCACAATCTAAAAAAACTACATTCTTATTGCAAATGAAAATTTGAAATTGCATATTTTCATTCTCTACAAGTTTCACAAATCTATGTATGTGGAGCACGAGGAGTTCTGTAGAAACTATTGTCCACATGAAATGGAAAAAAAGATCTAGTACCACTAGTATCAATTCATTTCATTCATTATTTGACATGTCATTAAATGATTTATTAATTTATTTCGTGAACAACACGTTATTCTTAAATGTTACTATTGTGATAAGTAATGAACGAAAATAGTATGAAACTATAGTACTAGAAATTTTCTTCATAAAATGAGGTGATAAATAAGTTTAAAATGTCCTTACCAAATTAATAAGGTATTTTGTTATTATTGTTTTTGTTTTCATAAAAAATAAAAGATATGTTATTCCCTCACCTCTCTCTTCCCACTCCCCAATTCCCATCCTCTCCTTCCCTCTTCATCTCCTCCCCTTCAATCTCCCATCAACTTTCTTAGCGGTTGAAGTATTTATGTTATGTTTATTTTCTTTGTTCTCAAGTAAGCTTTCTTTAAGTGATTTTTTTTGTACGGATGACCTCTTTTTGTAGTTAGATATTGGATATTGATATTGAACGTGTATTGGGACTATGTTCTTGGATTTGATATTGAATATGTATTAGGCTAGTTCTAGGATTTGAGCTCCAATAGTATATTTGGTTAATGATTCACAATTCACCAAAATATGAGGCTTTAAAGAGAGGAAGAATTGGAGTGAGAGCAACATTTGAATTTGAAGAGTATGAGAATGATAGGGAAGAGTATGAGAGGTGAGAGAATAACATTTTTTTTTTAATAATGAAAAAGGACATATTAATAATAAAAATAATAAACAAAAATATCTAACTAAATTAGTACGAACATTTTAAACCTATTTATCAAAATTCATGAACTAAAATGGTCTTTAGGGCCAAACCCACACCTTCATTAAAACTCGAGGACTAAAAAGATTTTTTTTCCCTTTATTTATTAACAAGGAAGTTTATTGATGTTTACAAATTCCATAACCAAAAACTCATGATATTTGACCCCATCCCCGGTCAATCCCCGCCCCGATCGGGGCGGGGCCCGCGGGGACCTAACCCCGTGGGGAATTTTGCCAACCTAAGCGTATGACAAGATTTAAAATTCCATTTTGAAAAATGGCAAAATCGTTAGGGAATAAGATTTATGGTAACTCACTTATGTTACAAATTCCTAAATCTATGATTTACTCTTGTCTAATTCATAGTTGTTGTTGATGAAACTACAAATACTAGATAAATGTAGAATAAAAAACATGGTCGAATTATGTATATAGAGTAATTGTTGATATTCTTGAGAGGAACTATCCTCCTAATTTTGGTCATGTAGTTAAACATAATCTCCATATTTTATTATTATTTTAGATTTTGTTTAACCACTTTTCGAATTATCTCACCTTAATTAAATATACAAATTTTTCTACCAAATTATATTTTAAATATCCATATATTATTAACTTTTATTTTATCCATACATTTTATTCAAATCTTTGAATGGTTTTTCATTACTTTATACATATTCAATTTTATTCAAATTTTTGAATTTTTTTTTCATAATTTTATAAATACATTCTTAATAAATTAGTTATACATTCTCATATTCTTAATAACTTAGTTTTATATACTGTTTTTGCTATTATTTTAACAGGTGTTCATCAATGTAGGGCTATGGCTTTACAACGGATTACTCCTCTTTGATGTCGATGGAATGAGAATTCTCACTACCATGATTTTCGAAATTTTGAGGCGCATATTCCATCAAGTTCATCGTGAACTTTATCGTTCCAACAAGAACTTTTCCCCTCCACTGAGTTAACTATATTTCGTTTGACAATATGCCCAAATGGATGAAACTACAAATACCACGTAATTGTAAAATAAAAAACAGGATCCAATTATGTATATAAGTAATTGCTTATATTTTTTAACAACAACTACACTCCTAATTTTCGTTAACATGATCTCTATATTTTATTATTATTTTAGATTACCACTTTTTGAATTGATCTCACCTTAATTAAATATCCAGATTTTTCTACCAAATTTATATTTTAAATATCCATCTATTATTAAATTTTATTTTATCAATATATTTTATTCAAATATTTGAATGGTTTTTCATTACTTTATATGTATTCAATTTTATGTAAATCTTTGAATTGTTTTACATAATTTTATACATACATTCTTAATAAATTAGTTATACATTCTCATATTCTTAATAAGTTATCTTTATATAATGTTTTTACTATTATTTTAACGATTTGGAAAAAAGAAATATCACTTCATAAAAAAATAGCCATAACTTTTTTAACTCACAGAGAGTCAGGTTTAGTTTCTTTAACAAACAACTATTTTTTCTATGGTTTTACAACGGATTAGACTCCTTTTTTATAGTCGATGGGATGAGAATTCGCACTACCAAAATTTTGAAGCACATATTCCATCAAATTCATGGTTCTAACAATTTTTGGAATATATCAAAAGTAAATTTTTTTCCAACTATATTTCGTTTGACAATGCGAGATTGATTCTGCCAATTCGAATCTTATTAGAATTGTTAAAGATAAAGATATTTTGTGATTGATGTCAATTTTATAAGAGTCCCCTCAAATTGATCTATATATAGTGGTTGACCATGTCTCATATGTTGCTCCGAATACTGGAAATACCCTATATTTAAATAATGAATTAACATTGATCATTCTTCCCTACCTACTAAGGGCAACACTAAAATCGTTGATTTCCAAGATTTCGATTCTTTTCAATCTTGTATTCCCACTAAAGTAGGTTTACTTTTTAGGAGCAAGTCTTTATTGAATTTTGTTATTTTTACAATTTAATTTTTTTTTACTATTTTATCGAAATGAAAACTTAAATTTTGTTATTTATCTAATTAGTCCAAAATACAAAAGAGAAATCCAGACAAAGCAAAAGAAAAATTATATGAAACAAGGTTAAATTTTAAAATAAGTAATTTAGCTCCAATTTCAACAAAATCAATAAGAATTCCATAAAATTTTAGTAAAGAAAGAAAAAAATGGTTTATATAAAAACATTCGTCTGTTATGATTTAAAATCCATAAAAAACCCTAAGAAACGAAACAAACCATGCATCAACTTTTAAATTTTTCATTTTTTAATCTCCAAATTTTTATATAAATACTTTACAATTTATTTCAAACTTAACAATTGGCTACTGCATGTTTAAAGAGGAAAACTTAATAAGAACTTAAGAGCAAATTAAATTAAATGAACTAATTACTCGACTTCTGAGAACAGAGATTTTTTAAAAACTGGATCGAGAATAATCATTTATTATTTCAACACAAGAACAATGAGAATAGGATAACTCTCAATTGGGGAAACGAAAAGTTTTTTTTTATTTATTTAAACAAAAAGTTAAAACACAAGGGATGATTCTCAAATAAAATAAAAATTATAATCAAGGAAAATTCCTTGTAGATAAGAGAGAACCTGTCACTCAAGAGAATTTTTTTTTTTTTTTTTTTTGTTAGATGGTAAAAAGTAATAATTTAGAGATTCGTATAAAGATAAGTGAAACTCGTAAATATTTTTTTATTTTTATATCATCGTTAAACTGTTTCACAATACACTGACAAGAAAATATATAAATACATATATGTAGAGAGAGAACCCTCACACCGAAAGTCAAACGTTTTACAACTTTTGTTAAAGGAGAATTTTCAAGAGAACAAATTCTAGCATAAGCAAAAATAAACAGAATGCACACTCGCTTGGCCTATGGGTTAATAAGGGTAATAAGGGTCATATCAAATAATAAAAGGCTTAGCACAAAGTTGGCTACCCATGTAAATAGTTATAATAAAATATATAAAGCCCAAAGCATAAAGTTAAGCCTTTATTATTTTATAAATTATAACTTAATTCCACTGATGCCTATAAAAGAAAAGGGAGCAAAGATGTAAGAAGAGCAGAAAAACAACAAAAGCAACAAGCTATGGAAAGCAAAGAGCAGGAGAATTTTGTAGTCAGTCCATGCAAATGTGCATGCGAGATAGAAAAACAACAAAAACAACAGGATATGGAGAACAAAGAGGTGGAGAATTCAGAAGTTGGTCCATGTGGGATAGGAAAACAACAAAATCAACAAGATATGGAAAACAAAGAGCTGGAAATGTTTGAAGTTGGTCCATGCGAATCTCCATACCAGATGGGGTTCTTGATTGGGAAGAGGTTCTCTGATACCATAAGGAGCAGATTGGAGAAAGACATGGTTCTTCGCGAACAGCTGGTTCCTTTCGCTCAAACTCCAGAGTCAAAGCCTCTTATAGAATCCCTCTGCAAAAATAATAAGGCCAAGTACCCAACACATTGGGATGAACTCATGGGAATTGTAGATGGAAGTGAAGCGCCTGCCCTTGAGGTAATAATAATAACATAATGCAAAGTGTAGAGAGAAAGAGAGTGGAAAATGAGATATTTTGTTTTTTGCTAACCTTGGAAAATCAATGTGCAGATTATTCTACTCAACTTCAGGAGGGAGATTCTTCCATTTATTCAGGACGAGGCTTCCATTGTTGATTGTACAGATGATTGTTCTGATCTTCTTATTGTTAGTGACTCATTGGCCCTTGCAGCACATAATGAAGATGCCAGCTTTGGTCTGTCTGGCTACACGTAAGTTCACAAAAACTAAACTTCATCCCAGTTTTACTAAAGAGCTGAACATACTGCTAAACTGAGTTCATTTTTCTTTTCTTCACTTTCGAAGCTATTTGATCAAAGGAAAACTGCAAAATGGGATATGTTACATTGCTTACACACACGCAGGGGAGATACCAAGCCGTGCTTTCAGTTTTAATAGCAATGGCCTGGTAAAGTTTTCATGCCTGATACCATCATCATGCACACATTCTTTTTTTTTTATTTTTTTAAAGCATCATTCATTCATTCTGAAGGAACAATTTAAAGAGCATGGACAGATCATACAAAGGAAATATTTGATTTGATTCAAGCTCTACATAGATGTTGAAATATTGAAAACTAACACATCATGTCTTTTCCAGTGTTGTCCAACTATTTTGACATTGAATAATAAAACATATTTTTTTCACACTCTTAGGCATTTACCATGAATACAGTCCGTCCAGTGAATGATGAGATTGATCCTGGGGCAATCGGACGAAACTTTATCTCCCGGGACCTTCTTGAATCTACAAGCTTTGAAGATGCAATAGCTGTAATACCCTTTATTAAGAATGTCGTCTATTAGTTATAGATAATGTTCCAGCTTAATTACCTTAGCAAGTCCAAAACATAACAAACAGGGTTGGATTGTCTTTTTTCAGAGAATTCGCTCAGCAGAAATATCCCTAGGTCACAATTATAATGTGATTGACATTCAGACGAGAAGAATTGCGAGTGTAGAAACAGCATCAAAGTATAGATTGTCTGTCCATGAGGTTGGGGCTACACCATTTTTCCATGCAAATATGTATTCCCATCTTCAGACAGTTAAGCAGGTAATAATATCAGGAAAATCCACAAATAAAGCAATGACACCATGCAATTTATAAGGTCGGCCTTCTAATTGAAAATAAGTTACTTTCACTTTCCAGCAAAAAATTTATCCTCAGAACCTTCTCCATGACATTGGAATTTCAACTAGTAGCTATGAAATCTGCCAAGTTATCATATAAGATAAGGTTTTGAAGTCAAAATAAATTATTTTGGGACACAGATAATAGATGAAAACTCTACAAGCAGAAAAAAACGAGCTGATGTCATGTCAAAAGAATCGAAAGATGATTTCCTGTCGGTTATTGGAGATACAGACAACAAGGAATATCCTATCTACATGAAAGGTAAATATAAAGATGATTTATATTGCCTAGTATTATCAAAACTGAATTCGAAAATTTTCTTAATGTCTTCAGGTCCTAAGCTTTACACGATGTGTAGTGTTCTAATTGACCTAGATGAAGAAATGCTATCAATTTTTCAAGGAAATCCGAAGAACAAAGAGATAACTCATGTTTTCTCCCTGTCAGAGTTGAAGAAACCATAAGCACACTGCTGCCACCATATGTTGCTAGTATCTAAGAAAGTTAATTCTGGGCTCTTATGCAGGTTCATAAAGGCCCAACATACTGATATCAACCAGTAAAGGAATTCAGATTATGATCCACGTTTTATTTAAGAATTTTGATTGTTTTCAATTTTTACCCATCTAAACATATTAAAGTAAGGGTACTTTAGTGTTTTTGTTTAGGGATAAATGGTATCAAATTAGGGTTTCATTTCTAATCCTAGCCACCACTATTAAGGTTAATTGAGAAATAAAATGGGCTATTTAAAGCCTAAATTACATTTCGTGTAAGGGACGTTGAATTTGAACAAAATTGGAGTGTTTACCACACTTAGGAGCCATGAGCTTTGTCACCTTGCAATTCTTGGTCTACGGCTGTATGGTTGAACATTCAAATAAGTCTTGTCAACTTCTTGTGGAACGTTCAAGTGAGTAAAGAACTAATTCTCCTTACCTCATGATCTTTGATCGTCAATGTTAATCCTTCGCCTAATCCTTCCCTTGAGATTGATATCAAATAAATTTGTGAGTTTTAGTATTTGTTTCTAAGAGCATTGATCTTTAAGGCAATATGCCTCTATTACATCATCCTTCCTTATAATCCACGAACACAGTTAAACCACCAGTGGAACACATACGAAAATATAAAATCAACCATTTACGAACCTCGTTAGCCATTGACCTGAGGGAGCTTTGTACGAATACAAGCACGCCCAGGCCGCATTTAGGCAATAACATTTGACCGTATTTCATTCATAATTTCTCGCAGGCAAAACATCAAACACGAACATGGCATCCACCAACACTACAGCAGCACACTTTCTTCCGTATAAACAGAACACCAAAAGACACGAAATGCATGGATTAAAAAACTAGTACAGAACCAAAAGTTACGTTAATTACTTGGATTGCATGAGAGCGAGTTTGAGAAGTCCGAACGGAAGCTCTGTCCAACGAAGAACATTCATTGCCACTTCGATTTCGGGTACGTCCTTGTGTAGTTGAAGTATCCACCTACGGGACGCTGTTGCCATCGCGCTCGACCAAGTTTTCACTGCATCACGGGGTTCGCCAGGACGAGGAAGCCGGAAATTAACAAAACCAAGAAAAATTGTACATGGATCGTTTCCTCGAACTTGGATGGCCAAACAGAAAAAGAATAGGGAAGGGAAAAGAAGAGCAGTCTCCAGTAGAGTGGCGGCAACGGCGACGGCGACTGGCAATTGATGAAAGTAAGATGTGAAGGACGGAGAGATGTGGACAAATGGGATAATCAATCCTAAATTTCCATTCCATTACTTCTTTTCCAAGAAATTTCTATTTTCTTTTATTTTCTTCTTATTTTTGGTTTCTCATCCAAAATTTGAGTAACCTTTCTAGTCTCAGAAAATAAATCAAAATATTTATAAATATAATAAAATTTTATTGTATATCTTTAATAGATCGATAGTATCATGATAGACACAAATGCAATCTATGGTAGATAGATTGTGATATTTTATTATTATTTATAAATATTTTCAGTAGTTTTGTCATTTAAAATAATTTCTCTTATTTTTTTAAAAAAAGTTTTCTATTACCGTTCGCTAATATCATATAATGTGAAATTACCAAAATGCATAATTCCAAATTAGAATTCGCATGCGCACAATAAAGTCACGATTTCTAATATTAATGACGCAAACAAAAATTTTTAAATCTTTAATTTAAAAAAGTGAGACAGAGTCGAACGATTGCCTCACTCCTTTTCGGATTATGATCCTATCAATTTTCTCATTTTGGATTTTACATTTTAATCTTCTTTGATATATATAATGTTGTTTAATTAAAATGCACAACAAATGAGGCATAAACATGTGAACATTTGACTTTAAACAAAAAATAGTATATATCAAATATGATTGAGCTAGACTCGCTTCATATTTGTGTTTAACTGGTCCAACTTTAAAAAGTTTAAAAATTTTCTTAATTTAAAAAAATGTTTAATATATATGTTAAACTATTAATTTTATGTCCAATAGATCCTTTATTTTCTAATCAGTTCTAAAGACCTACCATATACCAAATTGAAAGATTTAAAATCTTATTACACATAAAATAAAATTTTATGTCTAATAATTTAGTTGATTTTAAAAAACTTTCAATATGTCAATGATTTATTAAACACATAATTGAACATTCAACCTAGATAAAATTTGTGAAGTTTAAAGCTTTCTTTTATTTTAAACATATAGTGGGTATTTGAGGCAATGAGTTAGTTATTATAGTCCTAGGTTATTATAGTTGGGTTATGATAGTTTGCGTTTAGGTATAGATTATTTGAGTTTGGGTTATAATGGTTGTATTTGATGTGTAAATTATTTTAGTTTGAGAAGGAAATAGTAAATACTGTAGCAAATAAAAAAAATGATTAATATAAAATAGTAAATAGTAAATACTGTAGCAAATTGGAGTTTTGAAATAATGTTGATTATAACTAATTGGAGGTTTTGAAATAGTTTTTACTGTAGTAAAAGTAGTTATTATATTTTGATGATAACCCATGTTGTCTCAAACGCCCCATAGGGTTCGGTTTCATATACAAATATAGTCTTTAATTCCCCTCTCAAAAGTTGTTCTTGCTTTCGTGGTCTAAGGGCACAAAAATTTGGTTGTATACCACCTAGTCCAACATTACATTCCAACCAAAGGCGTCTAGATCCATTTGTTTTTAAATATTTTTGGGCCATATTTACATTGGGGAAAAAGTAATAAATAAATGGTAATCTAAAAAGTAGGCCTCAATGAATTACATTTGTTGTTTACCCTATTTTTTATACTTGTGCTAACATATGGAGCCCACTGTCCAATCATTAACCAAAAAACATGAATTGATTGACAAGATGATCAAATGTATTATGCTTGATTTGGCCAGATCAAGATTTCGTTTGGGATTGTTATAACTTTTAAAATAATTGTCGGTAGTTGTACTTCTAAAAAAAGGATAGAAGTAAAAGATGTTTGGTCAATTTTAATTTTAAATTAGAAAAAGCTAGTTAAGGTGATAGGTAAATTAATAAAAAGTAATTTAGTTATATAATTATTTGAAAGTATATATGATTTGAATTGCAACCATTTTTGTTTAATTAAAAAAGTTTGTGGAATAATTTTTTTTAAAAAAGCAATTGTTATAAGAATTGAACCAATTAAAATTTGGAATAAATGTGAGAAAATAAATTGATGAAATGAAATTTTGAGATGAGTAAGGGAAGATACCAAATTTTTAGGAAAGTTAAAATCTAAAAGTTCCATCAAATAATTTTTGTAACAATTTTAAAGGTGATTGATTAATAAATAAGGGTGTGTTTGGAATACATTTTCAAGCATTTAATTTTTGAAAATAAGTCAATTTAGAAGAAATTGGAGTATTTAGCAATCACTCAAAATAGCTTTTATGTGTATTTTAATTAGTTTTAATCAAGAGGTTTAAATAAAAATATATTTTTTAAAATACTTGTTCTCTCAAATCAATCCAAATAAGCATTAAATTGTTTCACCAAGCAACCTAGATGGATAAGATTCTCTTAAAATAGCTTTTTATGGGATGAAGTTAAAAAATGTAGTGTTTTTTCAAACTATTGACAAAAATGGTATATGGTAAAGTATTTTTAAAAATAGGTAGGAGTGGGGGTATATGGGAAAGTATTTTTAAAAATAGGTAGGAGTGGGAGTATTGACAAAAGTAAGGTAGTGAAATCGTGTACGGGGTACACGATTACCATATGGCAAAATCGTGTACAGGGTATACGATTAACGTTTAATCCAGTCAGCACCACATCGGCCAACTTGGTTGATGGATCGCATGGAGACTCGTGGACCGGGCCCACGCGATCCACAATTTTTTTTCTTTTTTTTAAAAAAATAAATTGACTAATTTTTTTTTTAATTAGAGATGTACAACAATATTAAGACTTTAGGACCAGGTCCACAAATTCCTTCATTATTAAACTTAATTATATATTTAATATACAATGAAAACATAATTATTCTGCACTCATATTAAAAAAAATGGCATGATATTAAAGAAGATTTACAATTAGTTCTTTAATTTGAAATTAGAAGTTTACATGAAATTTAAAGAAGACCACCTGGCCCTTACCCCTGATGTCAGCAACATTGAGTCGTCTTATTTGTTGAATAATGCTTTCTATGTTGACCAATGTTTGCTGACACATTGAACCCAACTCTGGTAAGTTGTGTTGCACTAAATATTGTTGTATATCTCCGATAAAATTATTCTGTACAATAAAAAAATAAATATTAAACAATATTCATATCATATATATGGAAAATGTCTGATTTTAAATCACTTACCATGCAGTAATAATAAGCACTGTGAGATGCGATAAATCGCCTCGTGATTGAATCGTACCAAGAAAAGTAGTCATATGATACAACTGACCCATTTGTTATTTCTCCCTGTGCACAATGATCATGTCGTTCATGCCAGTAGGATATATATTCCGCGTGGATTCGACACCAGTCTTGGTCGTGTTTACCTCTCAAATCAATCTGGTGTAATGCTGGGAGTGTATAGGACAACAAAGGTATTGTTTGTCGTAGACCGAACTGTCTCAACACATGATCTAGATGATGTCACTCTACTATATGGAAGCATATAAGAGGGCTAACGATCAACCAGATGTCTTCACTATCACGACAGTAATCAGATAATGATAGACCAAATCGGTTGTGTATATGGCGTTCAATTAATCTGACAAAAAAAAAAAAAAGAAGATAAGCATACATTCAAAATGTTTCAAATATTCATTTATATATACATTTATTACCTGATTGTGCATCAGTATGTCAAATATTTTTCGATACACGAGCAACATATTTGCTGACTGTTCAGAGGCAACTAATACACCACTTCATCTAAAATTATAAAAAAAAATACAATTAATTTATATTCTTATATAAAATGATAACGAAATAAATATATAAATGAACTAATACCTGGTACTAAGTGGATAATGATCTAGGTCTGTAACTGGACTTGTGGTGCTATACTTGGAAATCTATCATAAGCCTATACCTGTAGTATCAGTGACCCCGCTATTTCCAACGCTTGTGCATTGGTAGCCCGACAAAGTTCTCTATATAACTATGCAAGACATGCACCACCCCACGAGTACGTACCAGCATGTTCAAAATCAGACAGTAGCGGGAGGAACATGAGACACACTAGAGTATTTGACTTGTCAGCGAACAAAAATCCTCCAATAAGCTGCATAATGTAGGCTCGTGCATACCTACGTACGCTGATGTCGTTGTCATCGAGAGGTAATTCTGGAAACTGGGACGCCAACCAGAGGATACTCAATCTTGAGCCTTTCAAATCATCTGGTAGAACGCCTAAGAGCTCTTCACAAACATTCTTCCAATCATATTGTAGTGAACCTGTCAATGGCTGCTCGTCCACTCGTAACCCAAACTGTATGGCAACATCCTACAGTCTGATTGTACATTCCCCACAAGGCAGATGAAATGTGTGGGTTTCTGGTTTCCAACGCTCAACTAGAGTAGTAATGAGTTGTATCCGATTTGTGCAACCCCAAGAAAACCTACATGTTCAACGTAGGGAATAATGCGGTGATCAAATGGGATAGTATGTTGTGCAGATGCCTCCCTTCTCCGATAACTCAAAACTACGGTAGAAGAACTATCACATACCGATTGTGAACGATGCGTATTTTGTTGATATAGTTGTACAGGATTAGAAGGACCAGACTCTATTACCTAAGAGTTCAAATTACATTACATACTAAAATCCATCACATAAAAATACATAAAAAGTACATAAAAAGATACAATGACATGAAAAATAAATTCATTACATAAAAAGTACAATTACATAAAAAAATATAAGTACATAAAAGATACAATTATATGAAAAATACAATTACATAAAATATACAATTACATAAAAAATATAATTACATAAAAGATACAATTACATGAAAAATACAAGTACATAAAATATACAATTACATAAAAAATATAAGTACATAAAATATACAATTACATAAAAAAATATAAGTACATAAAAGATACACCTAATGACCCGAAGACGAAGCACCTAATATACGTTGTGGACAAGTACGTCTATTATGTCATTCTCTTATGTCATTCTCTCTTACAAATTGTACATCGAACTTTTTGGCTTGCCTCTTTCTAATCCATTTCATTATAAATGTGCGTACTTTTTGGTTGACCCTGTTCTCTTAGTAAGTCCGCATTCGGACGAACTTATGTAAATGATAATTTTGGCCAATAATCTGGGTGTTCTATTGGATGGAAGTGACCTTCATAACATCGCTTGAAATTGAACAATTTGTTGCATTCATCAATAAGTGGTATGTATGTCAAACGCATATAATTACAAACTGCAATTACATGAAAGCATGGGATCTTGAATGACTGTCACTTATTACAAGAACATGTTCCTTCTTTCAAGCTCAAAACTTGTGTGTTGTCCTTTATAGGGAGAAATCATACTTATGCTAGTTTGTACTTCAAAAGTGACTTTCCCTAACAATAGATGTCATCGTATGCGCATATGCTCGTTTTCCCCACTTCTTAAGTTTTCTCAAAACATATTCTGTATACATGTCCCCACGATCGAGTGCTTTCCTAATTTCTTGTCTTCGACATTCAAAATATAATATTGTGCGATAAAATGTTAGCCTAACCAAAGAAGTAATTAGTAACATTCTAGCATCTTTGAAAACACCATTCATGCATTCAGCTGCATTCCTCGTGTAACACCCCACGCATTTTTTTTAGTAATAATGTAATTTCAGTAACTTTATTATTTGGAATTTCAGATATTGTTATAAGTTTGAGGGCATTTTTTAAATTTCGGACTTCAAGTGTAAGTGCGAGAATTTAATTGTTGGCGTGGAATTATTCAATTTGAAATTCGAATTGAAAATTAATGGCAGGAATTAATTTTCTTTTGAAACGAAGGAATTTAATAGTATAAAACGGAAAGAAATTAAATATAATTATATTTACTTCCTTTTTTATTTTATTATTATTATTGTTGTTATTTTTTTTTATAAAAAGTCAAACCCCACCCTCTTTTCTTCCTCACATTCGTGAGCCCGTCCAACGCCGCCCAAAGCCGCCGCGTCAGTTTCTTCTTTATGACCTCCATCCACCACTGCTTAAGCGTCATTGGATCTATCGATTTGTGTAAGATTTTTGCCGTTTGGGTTGTTTTCGGTTGATTCTTGAATACTTATTTACTTTTGGCATCAATTGGTTGATACCCATTGTGTTTCAATTTTGGATTCAAGTTTGTGAAGGTATTGAGGTGTTGTTCAGTGAAGTTGGAGTTTGTTTTAGCGAGTTTTGGTAAGTTTTATGCTTTGATGACCCTCTTGTGGATTAATTTTGGTTGTTGAGAAATTATGGTAAAGTCATTTGGAAGTGATTTTTTATAAAGCTACATATGGATAATTTATTTGAGACATTAGTAGTGAAATGTATGTATTTGATTCAAGCTTTAATCATGTAAGCCTAATTTCAAATTATGATTAGGGGGTTGATTCAAGAATTTCATTCAAGATGAAGAAGGGTTTGGTTTGCTAATTATTTGGACTTAAAATTGGAGGTTTGGAAGGTGAATTCGAATTGGACCACACCTTAGGTAAGGTTATCTGGAAATATTTTGTAATATTTGGGTGTTTGAAATTTGGCCTTAACTATTAATTTTAAAGTTTGATTTATGTTTAGGCTTGATTAAGGATTCAAGAATTTCACAAAGATTCAATTGTTTGTTGGTTCGACCTAATATCAAAGTAAGTAATCTTACTATTGGAACTGCCTATGGATCATGCATTAGATGTATGCTAGAATGTTAAATGAAGGTTTTGGCAGAATGACAGCATGAAAGATTGATAGTATAACATGGTTAAAGTATGTTCTGTTACGATATCCGAATTATTTATTTATGCACATAGGCACTTGAATGCTAGCATGAGATGGTATGTGATTCCATATGGTTGTATTTAATCTGTTGATGTTGAGTATTGTAAGACTGGTTACAAGGATAATTTTGACTATTCTAAGATTTAATAGACCGTTTAGATAAGATATATGAACATGTGATAATATGACTGAAGCATGTTAATGTATGTGCATGATTTAGAATTTTATGAAATATATTAAAAGGACGATTGAGCATGACCCTAAATTATGAGTTAAGCGGCACTACTACGGAAATGTCTTAAAGTAAGGTGAAAGTTGGAGCATTTTGTTGATGTGCTTATTGATATGATTTATTATGAAAGTGTGTAAGTTATATGATGTATTATAAATTTCAAATGTTTGATTGTTACATGAGTTAGTGCATGAAAGTGATGTACTAGAGTGGATCCATTAATACTAGATTAATTACGTATGTTGAGGTTAACTACCTAACCTTGATCAGGAGATTTTTTAGAAGATTCATGATTAGGTGAATGTTATATGTAATATGAAGTTAGATGCAATCTCTTTTCCTTTCCAGACTATGTGACTGCATGAAAATGATGCACGTCCAAAGGCGCTAGTACATGAAAGAGATGTACTAGGGCTGGTGTGTATGAAAATGATATATACCTAGAGGGTACTAGGGTGTACGAAAGAGGTACACACTCAGTGGGTTATGTGTATACGAAAGAGGTGTATATCTAACCATGTGTACGAAAGAGGTATGCATCCCTACATTTATAGAGAGGATCTGAGGTGTACGAAAGAGGTACATACTCAGTGGGTTATGTGTATACGAAAGAGGTGTATACATAACTAGATGTACAAAAGAGGTACATATTCAGTAGGTTAGGTATATACGAAAGAGGTGTATACTTAATCAGATGTATGAAAGAGGTACACATTCAGTGGGTTATGTGTATACGAAAGAGGTGTAAACATAACTAAATGTACGAAAGAGGTACATACTCAGTAGGTTAGGTGTTTACGAAAGAGGTGTATACTTAACCATGTGTATGAAAGAGGTACACATTAAGTGGGTTACGTGTATACAAAAGAGGTGTATACTTAACCATGTGTATGAAAGAGGTACACATTAAGTGGGTTATGTGTATACAAAAGAGGTGTATGCATAACCATGTGTATGTAAGAGATTATGTTTCCTTCGGGATTCACCAGAGTTTGTGGGTCCTACGAGACTTTTTAGAGATAGTGGGCATACTTAACTACAGTAGAATAGAACTCAAGTTTCATGTATGTATGTGTCCCATAAGGATTAGAGCAATTTATATGTTTCACCAGAGGGTGGGTATCTAGAGGACATAGTTGCCCAGCCTGACCCAGTAGTGGGGTTACTTACTGAGTATTTTATACTCATTCTTTCTCATGTTGTTGTTCAGGTAAGGGTAGAGAATGCACCAACGATGGACAAGCGGAATTCGTGATCGAGCCACTGGGACTAGTTTTTACGCTTCCGCTCATGAGATTTAAAGTTCTTTCCATGTTTCTCTTAATATTTAGTTTTGATGTTTAAAACTTACTTTTAAGAATCGTTTTTCAAATTTATTTATTATCCTTTATATGTTTATTGGGTACCCTACTATTGATTTAGTATTTGAATTTAATGAAAGTCTTTTGAACTTACCTTATTTAATTAGCATTTATTTCGTCATAATCAAGTGTCGCGTTTGAGTTCCATGCATTCATGTATTTAGTAACGGCTAACTTAAGTCCTAGGGGGTCGGGTCATTACAGTTTGGTATCAAAGCCCATGTTTTGGGTTCTATAGACTGACTTACTATGTAAGTCTAGATTGTCCCTATGGCCCATGAATGGATTCCTCGTCATCACCAGGTACATCTTATTAACTACAAGTTTTATGATAGTTATGCATTAAAATAATTTGTTTAGCTTAAATGCACCAATTATGTCCAATGGCTAGGTCAGTGACTCGTTAGAAGTTATTATAAGAGGATTATCAGGTACGACACTACCAAAGGAGAAAAATAAAATAGAGTAAATTAAAAGCTCACTTAGCGCTAGTTAATTCTTCGTGGAAATTATGTTAGAAAGAAACAATATATACCTCAGTTCAGCAATGTTAAAAGTTGATGAAACTATGTAGAGTTATGACAATTTAGAAAAAGGTATTTAAATGTTTAAGCCGAAGAATAAAATTGTTCGAGACAAGAATTTATCAAGGACTAGTGTTATGTTTTGTGTTGGATAGTGCAATCGGTGGTAGTATAAATTTCTTCACAGGCCACATAACTCAAGTATAAGTTAAAAGTTGTTTTATGGTAAGAAGGAGAAAAAGGAGAGACTATGGATTTATTAAAGGTTCTGAGATATTAAAACCAAAACATTTTGAGAGAAATTTTGGAAAGGATTAATAAGATAATCACTTTGGTTAATACTACGATTTGATGGATTAGGTAAAGTATGTGTAGTGATATGAAGGATTTTTTTGGAATATCTAGCTAAGTTGATGTCATTAAAGGAAGCCAAAATAGTTGGACATGAGTTTAGACTTAAAGGGGATAAAGCAAAGTGTTATTTGTTTGGGTTGAAGGATTATTTTAGAGTACCTAGATTAATTAAATCCATAGCCTTATTGTGATGAGAAGATCTAATTTATGCAAATTTGAAGAAACAAAAGTCTTTTGGAGTTTAAAAGTATGCAAATTGGCAAAGGAGAATTCTACGAGATGGAAGTTCTTAGTGAGAAAGATAAGACTTATAGAGGAGTTAAGTAAAACATAACTTAGTAAAGAGATTATGTTCCAATTGGACAGTGGAAAAAAAAAGTGTCTTGAATTTAGTGGTTTTATCAAAGATAAGTGTAAAAGAGAGACAAGTATCCAAGGAAGTTTACTTTTTGGAAAGATAAAGGAATTTAATGTGTTCAATACTCCTAGTTAAGTATGGTTTGGAGGTAGGATATGAAGTGTTATAAGGTATTTGTTTTGGTGTAAAAGAAAAATATCTAATGATCATGTGGGACTTTGGGACAATATGTATTAGATGGAAAGATAGCTTACATAGATGATTGGTATGGAACTTTGTTTTAACTGTTACCGAAACAGAAGGTTGAGAAGGGATAAGTTAAAATGGAGTTACTAGTACCAGTAGATGTTCGAGAACTATTGATATGGTATGTTGAGGCTTCATTAGTTAAGACGTAAAACATTGAGGGCATTAGTAAGATTTAAGGGATTTTGACTTTGTGTGCAAGTGTTGGAAACATGAACTAGCAAGACCATCAATTTGATTGAGAAAAGAAAATAATCCAACTCGAGGTAGATAATAATGGTATATGCACAAAATAAGTAAGTTGGATCTTCCAATATAACCATTGGTATAAAGGATAGACTTGGCAATAAAGTTGAGTTGATAGTAAGAAGTTACTAAAAGTGGGTTTGGAGCATTAAAGATAGTATGTATTCTCTTGCATGGGCAATGAGTTAACTAGCTTTAGGGAGTACGAGTAATCCAAGCTAGAACTTATGAATCAAGAAGGTTTTATCGTTAAAAAAAAAATGACTTCAAGGATCAATTACGATTATTACGAGGTTATGAAAATGTGTTATCAATTGGCTTATGCTTTAGCATCCAAGGACTTCAAAACACCCCCGGAGTTTTTTTTCAAGAATGAACTTTCGAGGACGAAAGTTCTTTGAGGAGGGAAGAATGTAACACTCCCAGAATTTTTTTTTTCAAGAATGAAATTTCGAGGATAAAAGTTCTTTGAGGAGGGAAGAATGTAACACCCCGCACATTTTTTTTTAGTAATAATGTAATTTCAATAACTTTATTATTTGGAATTTCAATAATTGTTAGTTGGAGAACATTTTTGGAATTTTGGACTTCAAGTGTAAGTGCGGGAATTTAATTGTTAGCATGAAATTATTCAATTTGAAATTCAAATTGAAAATTAATGGCAGGAATTAATTTTCTTTTGAAACAGAAAGAAATTTAATAGTATAAAACGGAAAGGAATTAAATATAATTATATTTACTTCCTTTTTTGTTTTATTATTATTATTATTATTGTTCTTTTTTTTATACAAAGTCAAACCCCACCCCCTTTTCTTCCTCACATTCGTGAGCCCATCCGACACCGCCCAAAGCCGTCGCGTTAGTTTCTTCTTTATGACCTCCGTCCACCGCTGCTCAAGCGTCGTTCACTTTTGCCGTCACTGGATCTATCGATTTGGGTAAGATTTCTGTCGTTTGGAATGTTTTCGGTTGATTCTTGAATACTTATTTACTTTTGGCATCAATTGGTTGATACCCAGTGTGTTTCAACTTTGGATCCAAGTTTGTGAAGGTATTGAGGTGTTGTTCAGTGAAGTTGGAGTTTGTTTTAGCGAGTTTTGGTAAGTTTTATGCTTTGATGACCCTCTTGTGGATTAATTTTAGTTGTTGAGAAATTATGGTAAAGTCATTTGGAAGTGATTTTTTATAAAGCTACATATGGATAATTTATTTGAGACATTAGTAGTGAAATGTATGTATTTGATTCAAGCTTTAATCATGTAAGCCTAATTTCAAATTATGATTAGGGGGTTGATTCAAGAATTTCACAAAGATTCAATTGTTTGTTGGTTCGACCTAATATCAAAGTAAGTAATCTTACTATTGGAACTGCCTATGGATCATGCATTAGATGTATGCTAGAATGTTAAATGAAGGTTTTGGCAGAATGACAGCATGAAAGATTGATAGTATAACATGGTTAAAGTATGTTCTGTTACGATATCCGAATTATTTATTTATGCACATAGGCACTTGAATGCTAGCATGAGATGGTATGTGATTCCATATGGTTGTATTTAATCTGTTGATATTAAGTATTGTAAGACTGGTTACAAGGATAATTTTGACTATTCTAAGATTTAATAGACCGTTTAGATAAGATATATGAACATGTGATAATATGACTGAAGCATGTTAATGTATGTGCATGATTTAGAATTTTATGAAATATATTAAAAGGACGATTGGACATGACCCTAAATTATGAGTTAAGTGGCACTACTACGGAAATGTCTTAGAGTAAGGTAAAAGTTGGAGTATTTTGTTGATGTGCTTATTGATGTGATTTATTATGAAAGTGTGTAAGTTATATGCTGTATTATGAAATTTCAAATGTTTGATTGTTACATGAGTTAGTGCATAAAAGTGATGTACTAAAGTGGATCCATTAATACTAGATTAATTACGTATGTTGAGGTTAACTAGCCTAACCTTGATCAGGAGATTTTTTAGAAGATTCATGATTAGGTGAATGTTATATGTAATATGAAGTTAGATGCAATCTCTTTTCCTTTCCAGACTATGTGAATGCATGAAAATGATGCACGTCCACAGGCGCTAGTACATGAAAGAGATGTACTAGGGCTGGTGTGTATGAAAGTAATACATACCTAGAGGGTACTGGGGTGTACGAAAGAGGTACACACTCAGTGGATTATGTGTATACGAAAGAGGTGTATGCCTAACCATGTGTACGAAAGAGGTACGCATCCCTACATTTATAGAGATGATCTGGGGTGTATGAAAGAAGTACATACTCAGTGGGTTATGTGTATACGAAAGAGGTGCATACATAACTAGATGTATGAAAGAGGTACATACTCAGTAGGTTAGGTGTATACGAAAGAGGTGTATACTTAACCAGGTGTACGAAAGAGGTACACATTCAGTGAGTTATGTGTATACGAAAGAGGTGTATATATAGAGGTTTATATATAACTAGATGTATATGAAAGAGGTACATACTCAGTAGGTTGGGTGTATACGAAAGAGGTGTATACTTAACCATGTGTACGAAAGAGGTACACATTAAGTGGATTATGTGTATACAAAAGAGGTGTATGCATAACCATGTGTATGTAAGAGATTATGTTTCCTTCGGGATTCACCAGAGGTTGTGGGTCCTACGAGACTTACTAGAGATAGTGGGCATACTTAACTACAGTAGAATAGAACTCAGTTTTCCATGTAAGTATGTGTCCCATGAGGACTAGAGCAATTTATATGTTTCACCAGAGGTGGGTATCTAGAGGACATAGATGCCCAGCCTGACCATAGTAGTGGGATTACTTACTGAGTATTTTATACTCATTCTTTCTCATGTTGTTGTTTCAGATAAGGGTAGAGATGCACCGACGATGGACAAGCGGAATTCGTGATCGAGCCACTGGGATTAGTTTTTACGCTTCCGCTCATGAGATTTAAAGTTCTTTTCATGTTTCTCTTAATATTTAGTTTTAATGTTTAAAACTTACTTTTAAGAATCGTTTTTCAAATTTATTTATTATCCTTTATGATTTATGGGTACCCTAATATTGATTTTTTATTTGAATTTAATGAAAGTCTTTTGAACTTACCTTATTTAATTAGCATTTATTTCGTCATAACCGAGTGTTGTTTTGAGTTTCATGCATGCATGTATTTAGTAACGGCCTGACTTAAGTCCCAAGGGGTCGGGTCGTTACAGATGGTATCAAACCAAAAAACTCGACAAAAAATAATCGTACCTGGCACATAGACGGAAGGAAATACCAATCTGTTCGTGTTCCTGGATTGTATTGAACAAGAGCACTCAACCAATAAGGAAGCTCTGAATATGATTTCTCCCAATCACCAAACGCAGCAATCAACGCTTTTCTCTTGGCTTGCCACACCCGTCTATAATTAACATTATAGCCATATTATTTTTTAATTGGGACCACAGGTACCGCAAGATCATCTCTAACCAAATTTTGGATTTTGATACTTATAAAATTTGAATCAAGCTGTGAATGATCCTGTGTCAATTCTGAAAACAAACATGAGTATTCTCCTTGAAGTTTGGTGATTTCGAATATCCCATGAGTTTTATGACATGCCTGTAACGTCCAATCACAAGCATCCCTCCATGATTTACATCTGACATACCAAAGATCTTGATTTGATTCCACTATAATAATCTCATAGTGTTCTGTTACACAATATTTTTTTACAGCAAGCTGTAAATCTTCTTTAGTATTAAAGAAGATTCCTTTCTGTATTAAACTACAACTATCTATATCTGTACTCCTTACCTTCAGGGTAGACCCTAGTTCACATGTTGAATTTGTAATTTCCCAACCTATTTGGGTGAACATATCCGACAGTATCAACTCAAGATCATGTTCCCCACTACTATCGTTTCCAAATAATTCAACTTCAACATCAATATCAATGTCCATCATTTCCAGGTTCAAGAATAACTAAATCTTCAGACGCATCGACATATTTATTATTATTTTTTCAACTGTTATAGTTGGACAAAAAAAATACGTTAATATGTCAACCCAAAAAAATCTAATTTCTAAGTTCAACATTTACATTTAACCCAAATCTAAGATCCATAAACTATACATTTAAATCAATTAAAAAAAAATAGCCCAACAAATAGGTCAACATAATCATCCAGAAAAATAGTCCAACAAAATCAGTCAAACAAGATCTAATTTTTAAGTTCAACATATATCCAACAATAAATCATGGATCTATAAACTACACATTAAGTTAAACCCAAATGCAAACAAAATGATATATATATATATATATATATATATGAAGATTATATATTTAAATCATGAATCCATAAACTATACATTCAGAACTTTTCCTCATTTTATAAACAAATACATATATTGAAAAAAATTAAAGAAAAAACTTTACCTCAGTCAAAGAAAATGCTTCGGATGAAGAAAATTCTTCGATATATCGACTCACGGTGGCAGCCACAAGAGAAAATAAGGCAAAGCTGAGGTTTTCGGACGAGGTTTGGACGGAGGAAGATCGAAGTTTTCAAGAGGAAGAACGTTATGGATGGAGGAAGAAGAAGAGTTGCGGCCGTGTACCTGTCTCTTATACACATCTAGATGTGTATAAGAGACAGGGGTACACGATTACCTCAATCAACGCTGCATGACTGCCACATTGGCAGTTTGCACGTGTCAAATCAACAGACACTCATGTACCGGGTACACGATTTAAAGCTAATCGTGTATCGGGTACAAGATTACCTCAGTCAACGCTGCTACCACATTGGTAATCTGCACGTGCCAAATCAATAGGCACTCGTGTTCCGGGTACATGATTAAGAGCTAATCGTATACCGGATACACAATTCAGGCATAATTGTGTACCGAGTACACGATTAAAAAATCTATTTTTGTCAATCTTTTCAATCCTACCCTATTTTTATTAATATATATTAAAATAACATTATTTAAAAAAAATAACCTTTTTATGATTTGAAAACCAATTTCAAACGGCCTACAAATATGTTTTAATATTTTACAATTTTTTTAAAGAAAATTAAATGTACAAATAAACTCAAATCTATTTTTTAAAAAATTATAAGCATTTCAAGTTTGGTTGTTTGCTTATATATATTGAGATAGGTTACTTTATATATTTTTTTAATATAATTTTTGTAATTCTTAATTTATATGAATGTCAAATTACAAGTTTACTTTCCAAGATTTCAAAATATGTGCCTATTAAGTCATCTAGAAACAAAATGGAACCTACATAAGTTTTAAAAATTGATTAAGAAATAACGATAGTCTACAATTATTTTAATGATGATTGTAAGGGAGGTTTAGAAGCCAGTATCAACTAGGGGTATGCATCGGTTGGTGTCGGTTTTGAGAGAAAACCGACACCGCAAACCAATTAAAAAAAAGTGCGTGAAGTGCAACCGACTGTTGGTTTTAAATTTAAATCAATCATTTTTTTATAAAAAAATTTAAATCAATCATGTAGTGAACCTATTTAGGCAACATAAAAAAAAATAAATCAATACTAAAATAATAGGCTTGAACTTGGATTGATGATAGTGGACTTACTTTTATCCTTATTTTTTAGAAAATAAATAAATAAATATAATATTTTTATATCGATCAGTCGATCGATTTTTCAAACCTTTTTATATGAAAACCGACCGACTGAATCCTAGCTCCAAAGGATCGACCTCAATTCGGTCGATTTCGATCAGTCGGATCAGTTTTTGGTGCCTTTATACTCACCCCTAACTATCAACATCTAAAATTCAACAACCTGAAGGTGGTGGCAACTTTTCCACCGCAGACTTCACCCACTTCAGATTCACCCAATTTGAAGGCATCTAGATATTATATTAGTGTCACGTATCACCATATTCATCAACACACAAATACAATAAAATTAGAATACCAATGAGTCCAGTTCGAGCATAGGTGAATTGTTAAGGAGCCAATTATATTCACAAAAGTCGAAGGACTTTTGTGTGTATTGAATCCAACCCCGCAATAAGGGCTCTTAAAGCAGCGTCCAAATTACTACTTCCATTACATTTATTATATTTATAGGCCGTTTGGAAAGTTGAAATATAATCAGGATTATTGAAAATTTGGAAGTGTTGATATTTGTGAGGAATTGAGGACAAAATGGAAATGAAATCGTGAAGCGTGAAAATGGTAGAAAAGAGGGTTTGAGCTAAAACTGTCAGAGCGAAATGGGTTTAGTATTACAAATCGAGTCTAAAACGCTCAATCTAAACATGAATTTTAAATTACATTACATTAAAAACTCATTTTATTATGGTCCCCTAAACATCCCCAATGACCATGTCAAAGCATGGAGTGAGAATGTCCTATATTCTGTGCCATTATTGCTTGATATGAACACCCATGACTGAATTATAACCCCAACAAATTTCATGTGACAACTCTAGTAGTACAAATTCAACTATTTATTATCAGCCATTATAAAATACACTAGAAACCATAAAGCTGGGACATAAATAGGGAAGAAGATAAGCCATACCTTAGTTGGACCAAAACTCCACAGAAAGAAAGAGCAGAAAAATAACAAAAGTTGAGCGGCTATGGAGGGAAAAGAGCTGGAGATGTTTGAAGTTGGTCCATGCGAATCTGCATACAAGATGGGGTTCTTGATTGGCGAGAGGTTCTCTGATACAATAAAGAGTAGATTAGACACCGACCTTGTTCTTCGTAACCAGCTCCTTCCTTTTGCTCAATCCCCACAGTCACAGCCTCTAATTGAAACTCTCTGCAAGAATAACAAGACAAGGTTTCCAGCATATTGGGATGAACTTGTTGGAATGGCAGAAGGAAGTGGTGTGCCTATTCTTGAGGTAATAAAACCAACTGTAGAGGGAGAGGGAGATAAATACAAGTCCAAGTGAGAATTTTAGCATCCAAAATGTTTTGCTAACTTTAGGAAATGGGGTAAAAAGAGATAAAAAGTGTGGAAATAATACCTGGTCTTCTGGTTTGTCTGTGATGTCTTTGTTGAAAATCAATATGCAGATTATTTTAATCAACTTCAGGAAGGAGATTCTTCCATTTATTCAGAAGGAAGTCCCTTTGGCAGTTGATTGTTCGGATGATTGTTCGGATGATTGTTCTGATCTTCTTGTCGTTAGTGATAACATGGCCATTGCAGTACATAATGAAGATGCCAACGTTACCCTGGTTGGCCACACGTAAGTTCACAAACCTGAACTGCATCCTAATTTATAGAAGAGCTCAACAAACTAATAAACAAGTTCATTTTTTTCTTCACTTCTGTAGCTATTTGGTCAAAGGAAAACTGCAAAATGGGCTATCCTTTCTTGCTTACACGTATGCAGGAGAGCTTCCGAGCTGCGCTTTTGGTTTCAATGGTCATGGACTGGTAAAGTTTTCATATCATCATCATTCATTCGTTCATTCTGAAGGAATTAAGCACAGATAGATCTTACATAGGTAACAATTCGCTTGGCCAGTTGTTCAACAAGCATTCAAGGACTCCATCATTGTTTTTAAAATATTGAATACTGATACATAACATCCTTTCCAATGTTGACCAAATATTTTGATATAGAACGTTAAAAAATAACTTTTCAACTCGTTCAGGCATTTACCTTGAATTCAGTGCCTCCAACCAATGATGAGATTGCAGCTGGGGCAATTGGACGAAATTTTATCTCCCGGGACATCCTTGAATCTACAAGCCTTGAAAATGCAATATTTGTAATGCGCTGCCATAATGTCTTCTATTATAAATGTTCTAGCTCACCAGTGCAATTTTGATGACACATTGGGTTGGATTCTTTTTACAGAGAATTCGCTCAGCAGAAGTATCCGTTGGGCACAGTTATAATCTGATCGATGTTCAGACAAGAAGAATTGTGAATGTAGAAACAGCATCAAGGTTTAGATATTCAGTCAACGAGGTTGGGGGTACACCATTTTTCCATGCAAATATGTATACCCATCTTCAGGTTAACCAGGTAACAATATCAGAAAAACAATTTATAAAAGCGATGACAGCAACAGCACGTAATTAAGAATTGTCGGCCTTCTCATAAAATATAAATTGCATACTTTAGCATTCTCCATGACATTGAAATTTGAACTAGTAGCTACATAACATGCCAGAAATTAAGTAAAAGTGATCATATAAAATAAGGTTTTGAAGTCCAAATTAATTCTCTTGGAACACAGGTACAAGATGCAAACTCTACAAGCAGGCAGAAACGAGCTGATGACCTGCCAAAAGGATCAAAAAATGATTTCCTGTCGGTTCTAGGAGATATGGATAACAAGAAATATCCTATCTATATGATAGGTAAGGATAAGATAATTTAAATGTCCCTGTCCTTTCAATCCCATATTTGAAAATTTTCTTAATGTTTACAGGCCCTACGCTTTACACTCTGTGTACTGCTCTCATTGACCTTGATGAACAAACTCTATCAATTATTCGAGGAAATCCGAAGAAAAATGTGATATCCCATGTCTTCTCCATGCCTTTGGTGGAGTTGAAGAAACCATAAGCATACTGTTGCCAGTGGCCAAAATGAAGGCCATCATATGTTGCCAGTATTGAAGAAAGTTAAATTCCGAGCTCTTATGCCGGTTCATAAAGGCCCAACATATGGCCATCAATACATCGCACGGACGCAACCTGAAGTGAGCAATTGACACTTTAAAATCCTTGATTGTTTATGATCCAAGAGGAAGAGGATGGGGAGTTTGTACCTTTCCGTGTATTTCATACTTAATGGAACCATCTAGTTCAGCTCCCATTGCCATTAATTTGGTCACTGTGCTGTTAATATCTGTCACTGTGAATGACAGCAGCGAAGAATAACCCTTCTGCTGCACAATATGGTCACTGTGATCCCAAGTTAGCAACATACCAAAACATGTGAAATTAAAAACCTCAAATTTCTAAATCAAACTAGGAGAATAACAAATTAGTTTCAATACTAAACAGCTCAAGTTGCTTGCTTTGATAATTCACATTAAGGACATAACAAGTCCATGCCGCAATTTAAACATTCAAATCCCTCGCATTTCACCACTAACTCGAAAGGGAAACAATTTAACAAAAAGTACTTCATGAGAAATTTTTCTGACAAACACAAGAATTTTCATGAAATGTCCAGCAATCCACGTTCAAACCAAGTAAACAATGTAAACAATGTAAGTTATTCTTGTCTTAAAACCTAGTAAACAATGTAAGTTGTTCTCGTCTTAAAACCAAGTAAACAATGTAAGTTGTTCTTGTCTCAAAATTAATTCAGATATCCTCCAGAACAATAGAACCAACATAAAGCTTTCCTCATATCCCCATGGTCCATTCTTCCCTCACAGTAAACACCATATATCTTCTGATAAAAAGCAAAGAATTGATGCACTGTCAAGAATCACACACGTCAATCAAACTTCGCTTTACTCTTTCTTCTCTTTGCAACAGTACTTGCTCCCACTCTCAGAAATTAAAAGAGCCTGAAAGCCTCACATGCAAAAAAGAATGAAAGATCGAAGAAGGAACAGATCTTTGTACAATGGTGATTGCGAAGAAGATTACAAATTCCAGCATTTCACAAAGTAAAGAAGAGAGAAGAAAAATACTCAGGCGATTATAGTAGTTCGGCTTATCAGCCTACAACCACTTTTCAAGACTCCCAAGGACTTCATTGGTTATACTTTTCAGAGATGCAAGCTTTTACCGATAAGACTTCTTAAGTCCTTCTCAAAGTCAGGCTCATACAGATTACACACACTCTCCTCTATTGTTTTTATCAAGGAGCTTTTTATACATCAGATGTTTAGTCTTTCAAACAGTTTCATTTACAACTGATTTCTAACAGACTTCTAATAGAGGTGTCAAATTCTGTATTGATAACTTCAGGTGAGCAAAGGATTCAAGTGAATGTGCTTCACAAAATATAGCATCTTCTGTAATCAACATATGAAAATGAAGGATTGATATACCAAGCTCGTCACCCATTGGCCAGATGAACCTCAAGACGAATACAACCACATAAAAAACATTCTTGGCTGATGGTATTTGACAGATTTCATTCTAAATTTCTCTCAGGCAAAACATCAAACACAAACAAGGCACGTAACTATGGCACATTCATTTCCGTGTACACAGACCAACAGAACATATCAAGTCCATGGATTAATCAATTCGAGGAGAACCAAAAAATGCGGAATTACTTGGATTGCATGAGAGCGAGTTTGAGAGGCCCGGACTGAAGCTCCGCCCAACGAAGAGTGCAGACATTAACAGTGAAGTCCAAACCTTCGGAGTAGAATCTTGCCGCTTTAGGGACATCCTTGTGTAATTGAAGTATCCACCTAAAAGATGCTGCTGCCATCGCTCCCTTCCAAGTTTTCACAGCATCACAACCTTGGGTGGCATGAAGAGGACGAAAAATGTTACGCTTTGATTTGGAGTGGGACAAAAGAAACCAACATGACTACATATCCTCGAAGTCTGTGACGAAATGGCGTAAAAGAAGAAGATGATGATGAATGAAGAAAGAGCCCTCCCGTGGACCGGCGTTCGGCGACGGAGGCTGGAAATTGATGAAATTAAGATGTGATGGAAAGATCTCGGAGGAAAATCGTTCAGTTTTCTGTACAACCTTAGGTTCCAACCCAGGGTGTGTATGGTATGCTTCTGTCTGATATTTAACAAAAATTAAAGGGGTAAGTTTCAAAATAATGTATTTTTTAAAAGTAATGACAAAAATAGGAAATAAAAAAAAAATTACAAAAAGTAAGGGGAAGGGAAAAAATATTGACAAAAATAGGGGTACACGATTTTTATGTTTACCAATCTCCCGTCCACGAGTTCCATATTTTGATTATATTTTTTATTTTTTTTTATTTAAGTGGATACAGGATGAAACAAATCTATTTGAATTTCAAAGTAATCTTATGTGAAAAAAAATGGTAAAACAAATCTATGTGAAAAAAATAGATTTAGCTTTCTAGAAATTTGATTCAATTTTTATTTTACAGTAGGCCTTTAAGAATTTGAATTTGACGGTCTCCGAAAATGAAAAAAACACTACAAAAAATAAGAGAAGAAAATAGAAGTTGAGGGAAAATGTGGAAAAAAATAGATTTAGAATTAATTTGTGACTAGAAATTCGCTTCAATTTTTATTGGAGAAAATACAAAAAAGAAAAAGACAGAAGTTGGGGGAAATGTGAAAAAAATATATTTAATCTTAAATCGTGGCTAAAAATTTGATTCAATTTTTATTTCTTTGAAAATTTGAATTTTCCAATAAAAGATTGTATGAAGATGCAAAAACACGAAGTTGGGGTAATGTGGAAAAAAATAGATTTAAGTGGCTACAAATTTGATTCAACTTTTATTTTACCGTATGCTTTTAAAAATTTAAATTTCACATTAAAAGATTCTCCGAAGATGCAAAAATGCTAAAAAAATAATATGAAAAGAAAACAAAAGTGGGGAGAAAATGTGAAAAAAAAAGTAGCATGCCTTAAATCGTGGACGAATACACGATTTAGCCTTTAATCGTGGACCCGTCCACAATTTCACAATTCTATTTTTGTCAATAGTTTCAAACCAACCTTATTTTTGTCAATAAATATTAAAATAACATTATTTTAAAAAAAAAATCAAATTAAAGATTCAGAACTATTAAATAATAGATAAAATTAGAATTGCTTTTTAAAAATATTTAGAAAAATATTGTTGTTTCAAAAAAATTTAGAAAAATATAGTAGTTGTTTTTAATTTAGTAGGTCGAGTTTTTAAAACTCGACAAAGGAGGACGAATCTTTAAAACTCGACAAGGCTAAGTCGAGTTTTGAAACTCAACTTCCATCCCTATTTTTTTTTTAATTTTTAATTTTATTATTTTAATATTCCACCTCTCTTTTTAATTTTATTATTTATTATACTCCACCTCACTCACTTTGTTATTATTTTTTATCACCATCTTCTTAACTTAACTCTAAGAAATATCATAGAAAATAATATCTCATTCACATTTTTTTCCATAATTTAAAAATAATAAAGTGTAAATTAAAATATTCATATTAATACAACTATTATCTCATTTATATAAAAATAATTAAAAAAATCAAAGTATCCCACAAGGCGAATATCGTCGATTTCGAGCTGGTTGTCATCGTCGACTTCGAATTTAAGGTTGTTCTGGTTCCTCTTAATATTGCTCCGGTACCTCTGCTGGCACCTCATAATATAAATATTCATTATCACAACCGTGAACATGTCCATGGACGTATGAAGACGATGGACCTGTTGGGTTTTATGTCCTAAAACTCGCAGTTTGTAAAATGATAAACATTTTCTATAGTCAATAAACTTATTATTTATTTTATGAATTATATACATGAAAGTCTAAATCCAATAAACTAAGACCCATGACTATTACATGAGAACTTGAAATTTATGTGGAGACATAAAAGTGGATCAGTTTCAAGTAAATAGTCAAAATGATCTATAGTATATGAATAAGGTTGAGTGTCATATTCTAGTAACACTATTGGATGCGACCCACTCTGTAGTTGTTATATAAAGTTGTAAAGTGCTACATACGAAATGATCCTAATTCGTACATGTTATAACATGAGGAGTGAGGGCCCTATGCAATGAGTTTGCATAAGATCGGACCAAGAAATAAGTCACTCTTACTTTATAACGCTGTTTACCATATAAGACTGACTATTTCACTTAGATGACCTAAGTAACTCGATCTTAATCCTGAACTAACTATAAACTTCTATTTATTTTGGATTATCCTTAACTTTACATAGTTGAGGGTTGGCTCAATAGTGCCGACTCAATAAGTCTCCCATTCAAGGATAAGACCTAATAGATAGCTGGACACATAGGGTGCAAGATAGAGTTCATGCCTACCCGATTTAAGTATAGGAGAAAGGTTGTTCTCTCAAGTATTGAATCTAGGTCTTGAACAGGGGCCCCACCCTCTCACTGGGCTAAGAGAGTTTGGTTTAGTGACTGGATCACAAACCAGTTGTTCATTAAAAGATCAATAGGAACTTGAGGAATAAGATGTAATCTCCAGAGTAAAATAGATATTTGACCTAGCTGTTATTACGTACAACCTGTGAAGGGTCAACTTACTAATTATGGTTAAATCATGTAGACATAATATATCTAAGTGAGGGGAGTTCAACTATGGGCTATAGTGGAATGACTCATTAGTTAAGAATGGGTTAATTCGATCTAACGAGTTTAGTTGATTAATCTTGGATCATTGGAGCCCATAATCTGTAGGTTTGCAAGGTCCCCCTACTAGCTCGTAAATGGATAAGTTTTAGATTAGCTTGATAAGTTAATTTAAAACGTTCAAATTAAAATTAAATGGAATAGGAAAATCTATATTTGAATATGATTTAAATATATGAAGATGAATTTGTGTAAAAGTTAATTTAATATTTGATATTAAATTAATTAGAATTATTTAAATGATTATTTGAATAATTATTTATTAATTTTATTAGAAAATTAATTTATGAAATTAAGTTTATAAAATTAATAATATTTTAATTTTGAAATCAAAATTGATTTACTGAAATCATTTGATTTTTGGAAAAATAGAAAAAATGACAAAAATGACACAAAATGGAAAAATTTGTTTTTCTATTAGCCATCTTCAACTTGCTCACACAAATACCACTTACCTTCTCTTCAATTACTCCAAGCATGAGCTGCATCTCATATAGTGATCTTCTTTGCATGTTCACCTGCAATAAATAAAGAAGATTGGAGTGGAATTGAATGAGGCATTCAAAAGAAATTTTAGAGAGAATTTTGTGTTGGAAGAAAAAGTTCTTCAAGTAAGCTGGTGCAGTGAGATTCTCTTGGTTTTTCCGTTGATTCAAGCTATTCCTGAGTCCCACAACTTGTTCTAAAGCTCCAAAAGGATAGTGGGGAAGATCTTGAGGTGGTTCACGATGAGTTTTGAACAAGACAACTGCTGTTGATCAAGATCTTGAAGAGTTCTACAAAAGGTATGACTATAAACCATCTTATATTAGATGAGAGTACTTTAGTTTCTGCCAAAATTAATCAATTTGAATGCTTATTGATCCTTGTTGCTTCTGTTGCATATTGATATACTCTTACAGGACCAGCCTCTGAATCTCAATATCCTGAACTAAATGCTAGCATCATCATCATCGGACTAACATAATCTGTTTGGCTCTATCTGCATCATAGGGGAAATTCTTCCACATTATGGTCAACCTCATCGAACTCATTTTCTTCTTCTCAAATAGGTTCTCTACGTCTAGCAGTTGGTGGAGGAACAATAGGTATATCGTACATATAATGTATCTCCTTCATATAGCTCTGGTTATCACTTCATATAGCAAGAACTTGGTTTGGATCATTCGTAACATCATGGAGTCTACTGTTGTTCGATCTCTGTGAATTATAAAATAATTAAACAATATTTAAAATTAATTAAAATTAAAATTAATTAGATAATATTCATTTATTTACCGGATGACCCACAACTGCTCCTGAACGAGTAACGGAACGCCTTGTGATATTATTATACCAGTTGATGTAGTTTTGAGTGACATCCTTGTCAAACTGCTCAATAGAGACCCCCAGTGTAATAAACCTTGCACGATAATGTCATTGCACTACAAAATGTGTAACTTTTTTGGACCAATCTCTAGTTCTTAAGTCAATGTCATGTAGTAGGGTTCAGTATTACAAGGTGATAGGACATCCTGCTGAAAACTGAATTGTCTCATCACCTTGTCAAGAAGATGTCATTCACCAATATGAAAACATATGAGAGGACTTATCGTCCATCATATGTTTTGACCATTTGTATAGAATTGGGCAAAGTGTGCATAACAAGTTTGTAAGGCTCCCAAATAATCTGAAACACAAAATACTATATTGAAAAATATTAAAGAAAAATACGATAAAAATCTGTATAAAATAATCAATTTGGTTTGGTATTAATATACTTGATCAAGTTGAAGTAGATCAAACATGTATCTATCCTGGCTGACTATATGTGTGTTTCTACCTAAATTTTGAAATTAATAATTTAGATTTTGAATTAACTAAATCAGTCATATAAAAATTAAATGAATTAAAATAACATATCGAGAACCATAGGCTCGTCCAGCTAACTAAGCATCATTTACATATTGTAGCTATGGAGCCATTGTTGGAAATATATTACTCCCAAGCCCATAGTTGCAAAAATATCAGAGGCCCAACTATTTCACGAACTTCAGGTTTTATTACTTTGCACAGTTGTCTATACAACCATGCCAAACATGCTCCATCCCAATAATACCGTCCCGTATCATAGAGGTTAGCTAACAGTGGCAAGAACACCAAGTGAACAAAATGACTTGATTTATCGAAAAACAGACTTCCATCCATCATTTGCAGTATATATGCTCGTGCATATCTCATGAAGGTTCTCGTTTGCATCATCAGCGAGCTCACGGAATTGTATCCCTACCATATCAAACTTAACCTCAATCCTTTAATTTTATCGGCAGGTGGGGTCACATTGAAGTATCGTTGATAAATTTGTTACCAGGCATCATACATCACTCCAGAGACCGACTCATCGTCAATAGGTAATCTGAACAACACTTCTATGTCTTGTAGAGTGATAATGCACTCTCCAATGGACATATGAAATGTATGCGCCTGAGGTCTCCATCTCTCGACCAATACTGTGATGAGATGCCAATCTAATTGAATGAATCTCAATCTGACAACTCCATAAAATCCAGATGTACGAGGTAGCGGTAGTATTTGAGGGTGGAATGGGATAGTGCGCTAAACAACTGCCTCTCAACGTCTACAAGATATTTTACCAATGGTACGATCTTGCCATACAATGAATGATCGATGAATCGATTGGTCATATAAAACATCGGATCAATAGGTCCTAGGTTTAAAGCCATGATTTAAAAGAAGAAAAAAATATTTATTTCTCAATTAAATAATGTACAACTTAATTAAAAGAATAATGTACAACTTTATAAATTATAATAAAAAATTAAATATATAATAAAAGTATCATCTACACAATTGAAATAGTTTACAAGATAAAAAGTATTAATAATAAAAATCCCTAACTGTCTGGAGTTTGTCTCAGTAATGAAGAACACTTCCTTCGATTATGACCTAACTAATTACAAAACCCACATCATAGTCGAGTTCTTGGTTATGTCCAATCTAGCTCGGTAACGTGAACCCTTTGGTATACCAGGTTTTCTCAACAATGATGGGTCGGCATGTAAGACAGGCATATTAAGGTGCGTGATCCAGTAATCTTCACATGGTACAGGTTGAGATTGAGGAGAGTAACATCCAGCAGATCTTGATAATTTATAGTAGTCCTCAATAAAATTTTCGTAGTTCATGTTAAAATGTGAGCAAACTGCCATAAAATTTGAGCATGGAATGTCAAACGCTTGCCACTTGTTACATGAACAGTACCGCTCGGACCATTTAGCTTCAATATTTGAACATTTCCTCTTTTAGCATTGAGGTTGTAATGTCCGGTCTTCACATGAAACACACCTTCATATCGATCATATGACTGTACTTCATGTTTACCAGATCTTGCAGCCAATTTATTAATTTTTTTCGTGTACGTACCTGAAGTTTTACTCTACTTAATATTATAAATATGCTTGAAACAAATTGTTAATAACATATATATAAAAAATTAATATTATCGGGTGTATTTATCTTGACACTCCAAAGCAGCTCTTATTTCTTCTCTTCTTTTTTAAAATAATTTATGCACTTGAATAATGTTATTTGAGCAAGAGCAATATTGACAACATTCGAGCTTATTTGAGGACGCCATTATGCACTCTAATAGATTTTTCAACCTCCACCCGTATCTGAATCCTCCCTCACTCACGTGCTTGAGTCCATTGCTCTATATCAATGTTGTAAAAAAAACTCAGATAGCTCCAATTTATTCCTTTGATGTCCTCAATGGTTTTGTTAAACTTTCAAATTTAAAATTGACACCCGACACGACAAACACAATTTTTTAATATGTTAAATTTATATATTTTTTTTATTGAAGTTGCTGATGACGTAAGCAGAAATGATGGTAACATTTTAGTCCCATCCAACTATTTGCTGGATTTTTCACTGCTATGATGATGCAAAATGTCGATCTCAAATTAAAAACACCTCTTTGTGTGTTACAATTTCTCTCAAGTGTTTCAGGAACCATCTCCATGAGTCTGCAAACTCCTCATCTGCAATGATGAATGAAGTGGAAGAAGATGCCTGTTTGAATCCACTGATGTAGCAATCAGTAACTTTCCTCGATATTTGTCATACAAGTGGGTATCATCTATCTGGATTATCGGCCGACATTTATTAAAAGCTTCTGTACAAGAACCAAATGCCCAAAATATAGAAGTTAGGATAACATGGCCTTCAGCAAGCGTTTCTTTCACTCTCCACTCTACACGTGTTTCGAGATTGGTCTGCTTAACCATATACAGCCACCTGGGTAACAATTTGTATGACTCATCCCAGTCACCAAACACTTTAGCCAACACTTTTCTTTTGCCCTCTCACACACTATGGTAAGGAATATGATATCCAAATTTTGATTTTATGTCGGACTGCAGTTATGCTACACTGATAAATAGTTTTTCTTTTACGACATCACAAAACTCGTGCAATCATTGATGAATCCAACTGCACATGACTTTGACTCAGTTATAAATAAAAGCATGTATGTTGCTCAACATACTTAGCGATCTCGAACAAGCCATGCAATTTTTTCTTTATTGCACGAAATCTCCATTTGCAACCTTCTTCCCACTTCTTACACCGAATTGCCCAAATCGTCGATGTCGATTCCACAACCTCATATGGTGCATGAAATTTAATAGTAAAATATTTGATCACATGTTGTAGCATTTCTTTGTCTTGACAAATCATTCCCTTATAATTGAGTATTGTCAACATCCACAGGGGCTACAATTAGGTCGTGTTCTCGAATGTTATCTAGTACATTTATATCCAAATCATTGAATGTATGGTAACTCATGTTCATGACCATCAAAATCCAACTCTTCAAATTCATTGTCCATTTCTATTCTAAAATCTCGGTAGTGATTGTTACACCATATCTTCATCATCACATGGCGATGCAACTGATTCCGGATCAGGATCAATACATTGAGTTGGATCTTCAAACTGACTAAATGGTGCATTCAAGTTTATATCCAATCCTATCCTACTTACATTTACATACAAATGCACTAAATTTGGGAATGGCATCGCGATTAAGAGCATTAAGTTCATAGCTTGTTTATTCAGAATAGGAAATGACATAAACCTTACTAATCCTTATGGTTCTAGATTAGGATGTCTATATATTATTTCTAACTGATTTGTTTTCATATCTACACTAAGTGACATCCCTACCATTTCAATGAATTATTCAAATACAATTCCATTGTACCAATCATATTACCATTTGTAAACAACATAGATCCCAAACATTTGTCCGTCAATTTCTTAAAAAGAAAGACAAACAATATATTACTAATTGTTTTACTAATTATCAAACTTAAGCAAAAACAATAAACAATAAAAAAAATCAAATATCATAAAAAATATATTAAAAAATAACAATAAACTATAAACAAATTTTAAAAAAAGTTTTTAAACTATAAACATCAACTTTTTAAACATAACAATAAACTAAACTTTTTAAAACTATTTTTGTAAAATTAATAGTAAAAAATAAAATATTATAAGAAATATATTAAAAAAATCACAATAATTTTGTATTAAACTAAAAAACCTAAAGTTTTTAAACTATAAACATCAACTTTTTAAACATAACAATAAACTAAACTTTTTTAAACTATTTTTTTCAAAGTTAATACTAAAAAAAAAAAAATCAAATATAATGAGAAATATATTTTTAAAAAATCACAATAATTTTGTATTAAACTATAAAATACTAAAGTTTTTAAACTCTAAACATCAACTTTTTAAACATAACAATAAACTAAACTTTTTTAAACTATTTTTTTCAAAGTTAATAGAAAAAAAAATAAAATATCTAAGAAATATATTAAAAAAATCACAATAATTTTGTATTAAACTATAAAATACTAAAGTTTTTAAACTCTAAACATCAACTTTTTAAATATAACAATAAACTAAACTTTTTAAAACTATTTTTTCAAAGTTAATACTAAAAAAATAAAATATCATAAGAAATATATTTAAAAAATCACAATAATTTTGTATTAAACTAAAATACTAAAGTTTTTAAACTATAAACATCAATTTTTTAAACATAACAATAAATTAAACTTTTTAAAACTATTTTTCAAAGTTAATACTAAAAAAATCAAATATCATAAGAAATATATTTTTAAAAAAATCACAATAATTTTATATTAAACTAAAAATACTAAAGTATTTAAACTATAAACATAAACTTTTTAAACATAACAATAAACTAAACTTAAATACAAACAAAAACAAACAAAAATATAAACAAAATATTAAAAATATTAAAAACTAATAAAAAAAACTTTAAATATCAAACTTAAATACTAAAACAGTCAAATATTATAAAAATATATATTAAATAACAAAAAAGTGTATTAAATAACAAAAACAATTACTAAACTTTTTAAAATGCACTAATACTAAAAGAATAACACTAATACTAACAAAATTTAATATTATTTAAAATGCAGAAAAAAAAAACATTAACATAGTAAATCTAACATAATATAAATAAGATTAGTAAAATATATAGAGAAAAACTACTAACATCAATATGTAAATATATTTGAATTCAACAACTACTAAAAGATTAACATGATAGATTTACCGAATATAAAAAAACTAATAATAAATAAAAAGTAAACTTACAAATTTAATAGCGGTTTTACTTTTTTTTTCCTCAAAGTGAAATTGGTCCATCTTTTCTTTGTTATTTGTTATCCGGCAACAAAAACTATGAAAAAATAAATATTATGAGAATATAGATCTATAACTTATTTTTATTTTTTTTAAAAGAAAAACTAGGAATTTTGTTGAGTGAACGTTACCTCTTTTCTGTTCTTTGTTTCCCAAACAACAACAAAAACTATAAAAATAATATAGTAGTATGAGAATAGAAACAAAATTTACAATTATTTAAAAAAAAAATGAAATTTTATATAGTAAATGTACAAACCTCACAATTTGATGGACGAATGTGGGGAAGAAGAAGATTTAGAACCAAAAAGGGAGACTGGTTTTTTTATAAGTTTTCGAAAGAGAAGAGAAACAGGCAGAGAGCAAATTTTTTAGAAGTTTTGGTAGGAGAAGAAGACGGGCAGAGAGCAACGAAGGCAGAGGGAAATTGTGATTTGAGAAGCTGATGGTGGGGGTTTAAAAGGTTGTAGGTCAAGTTTTCAAAACTCGACCCACAGATTAATGTGCATGCAGGTGACGTTGGGAAGATTAAAAGCGATTAAAGGCAGTTGACGGATGGGACGGTTTGGGCAGTGTGTCGAGTTTTCAACACTCGACATGCAGAGGATGTCGAGGGTTCAACCCTCGACTTGTGCTTTAATTTCTTTTTAGGTCGAGGGTTCAACCCTCGACATCATTTTTTAATCTTTTTTTCTCATTGGAAATCCTAAAACAACCACAAATCTCTAAATAGTTTAAAAACTACCCTATTTCACTAATTAGTTTTTCAAACCACAATATTTAAATAAAACATCCTAAATAATATATAATTAAATTTATCTTCATTCATTGACTTGAGTTTTTACAGACGGTTCAGAAAGATCCTGTATTCAATCTCTTTATTAAACGAAGGTAAATTTAATTATATATCATTTAACATAACTGAAATAGATGGGTTTGTGAAAATAGAGACTGATTTTTGTTTCTTTTTCTTTTTATTCCAACAATTTTGATGTAAAAATGAATTGAAGTATAGCACCAAACGACAGATAAACGAAAAATGTCATACTGGAAGTGGTGAGTAGCATTTGTTTTGAGCTTCGGATAGCTAACGATGGCTACAACTGGCGTTTGAGCTTCGTCTTGTTTGGTCTAGAGGTGGAAGAGAGAATCGAAATGGTAGGTTGGGTTGAAAAATCATGAACTGATTGTAAGTTTTTATTTTTATTTTTTAAATTTGTATTTCTTTTACTTTTTGGAATTCAGCTTTTAAAAGTGGGTGGGCTCGAAATTAAAAGAAAGAGGTTTCTACATAGAAGGTCTAAACAAAGTTAAATTTTGAATTTTTTTTCCAAGATGAATTTTAGGTTAATTTTGAATAATTATCTCTCTTTTCATTTATTTATATTTGATTTTTATATATAATTCTCTATATTCGAAGGCAATTTAACGATGAAAGAGAAAATACATTTATTATAGAGAGAAAAAAATGTATTTAATATAATTTTTTTCTCATTTATCAATTGAAGAGAAAAAATGCATTTATTGTAATTTTTTCCATCTTTCAATTTGAAAAAAAATATATTTAATGAAATTTTATTTTCTTTTTATATTCGTTTTCATGTATCAACTTATTCAGTTTTTTTTTTTTTTTTTTTTTTTTTTTTTTTTTTTTTTTTTTTTTACAGGTTAATGGTTATTTTAAATATACCTTAGAACATTTTGAAGGATTCATGGTTATTTTAAATATTCCTTAGGGCATTTTGTTAGGTATTTTAAAATATTCTAATCAATATATGAAATATACTATAATTTATAAATTAGAGATTGACTCAATGCTTGACATAAATCACAGTATAAACCAATATATAAAATATACTACAGTATATAAATCTTCATAAGTTCCATTTACACCACATAATTGAAGGAAATCGGAAGCGCGAGATTTCCATGAGCTGCGGAACAAGATTATTCCAAATTACAATCATGAATAAACAATGCATTTAAAGTCGACTTCAAACAAGCAGTTATGCAAATAATACAGAAATTACAGCATGAGAATCTCAAATGTATAGAGGGAAAAACTGTACGAACAAATGCAACAGTGTCTCCACGCTCCAATGCGCACGGACGCTCAAACAACAACAACCTCGAACATTCGATCTACACGACCGCAACACTGCATGAACACTTCGCACTCATCCTCAACGATCTCCTCGGTCACGAACTCCTCCGCAGCACCACAAATGGCCTCCAGAAAACCTCGACGGTGTCGAGTTGAGTCTGACACCACCAACAAGGTGACCTTGATATTATCGGTGTGAGAATCCAGAGGGTGGGCTCTGTTCAGACTTGGTATGAGGCAGACAAAGGGAGGAAATAATGATCGCGTACACAACTAGGTAAGTGGGAGATAGTGGAGACCTATCGTATAGGTCGATGCCCAATCGTTTAGATAAAGCTATGCGATCGTTTAGCTCATTGTTTAGCTTGGTCTGTCGCCTACAAACTCTACACGATCATTTACCTTGGGCCAACGATCGTCTAGCAAAACTATACGATCATTTAGTAAATACTGCATGATCGTTTAGCTCGCTCAGTCGTCGTTTAGTAAATCCGAATTTACTTGACAACTTCGTGAGTTTCTTTTTCGCGAGAGAAAACTCAAAAACCTTTTCAAATGTTTTAAAAAACTTATTTTCAAAATAGGAAACCACTTTCCTTTTAAACTCACGGTTACTATGATCCAATAACCACCCACTACTTTGGTTATTTAAAAGAAAAGGAATTAATTATCCAATAATTAATATAATTATAAATATAAATGATAACCAACTTATCATACTATATTTATAACCTATAGTTTTAATATTTCATCTCATGAAACATATAAACCATAGTTCCTTTTCTATTCCATGGTACTTAATGTAAATCTCATTTACATCAATCCTCCACTAGATGTATCTTATACATCATACCGATTATATCATATATAATCAAAATACCCAAGAACTGATCCTTAACTGAATCCAAGCTACCAAGGAGACCTCATGGACCTGTAGCTCGAAGCTCCAATGGTACGAGAATAACTGACTAAACTCTTTAGTCGGGGATCCACCATCCGTTAACTACCAGGCGCTCCACTAAAGACCGACAGATGAACTCTCCTTACCACGTATATATTATGTGTTCATCTTAACCAATCAGCAGTACGACAATCCTTTACAAATCGCTCGTAAGTACAGCTGGGCCAATAACCGTTATGCCCTTGTAGTTACATTTGTCTCCTTAAGTACCACTGATCCCTCTAATAAACATAAGTCATAGTCCTACTATGACTGAGTCTTCTCTTCCAAAGAGAAGTTGTAGCCATTATGTTCAAGCCCCAAAATCAGCCCTTAAGGGAGCAATCTCTCTACTTATCCCTATTTCGGAAAATGAGTGAATTCTATCTTGTGGATTGAGTTCCCAACTCCTAGATTAGAGAAATCCCTAAAAAGGTAGGCATGTTAAATTGGCAATCTGGCCACTCCCACCCATACTAATCAAAGAACAACCTTCAAAGGCAGGAGTTCCCAAAACACTCAGGATTGAGGTTGTGTCACCTATGGTCGTTTAGTTGAGATGTAAATCACTAGTATCAACAATATTATATACAGAGTCTAATCATCTCGTAGTCCAGATCTTATACAAACTCTTTGTATAGGACACCCCCGCTCCACGTCTCCACATGAATGGTCAGGATCTACCATATGTAGTAGTTTACAACACTTACAAACCTCTACAAAGCGGGTCATATTCGTAGTGTCACCAGGATCAGGTATCCCACCTTAATCCTTATATTACAGACCGATTTAGGTTATCACTTAAGGCATGATCCACTTGTATATCACATATACATGCTTAAGTTCACATAAGATAACCAAGGAGCTTTGTTTATTGGATATGAGTAAATGCCAGAATTAAATAACACTTATTTTATTCATTTAACAATGTGTATCTTTACAAAACAACGAGACTCCGAGAGAATTAGGACACTAATCCCAACAATAATATATATCATACATATCATTTAGCTAGTCATAAATCACAACAATCAAAATTTGTATATATCATAATACATGAAGTCTAAATAAATAAAATAAACACTACTGTTTATATCAAATAAACGAATACATATACCATAATATATATCAAATTTCATACAAAAGCTAAAAAAAATACATATATATCACAGTGTTTATATAAAATAGGGAAAAAATAAAACTAAAAGTTGAATTGGGTCCGTCGTCCATCTACTCCGAGTCCAACGTTGCCATTCATTTGCTCTGAGTCCTCCATTGTCGTTCATCCGCTCCGAATCTGCCATTGTCATTCTTATTGTCTCGTGTTTCTCCCGCATATGCAACTTGTTAGGTTTTATACCCTAAAACTCATAGATAGTAAATGTTATTAATTGACCGTCATCAATAAAAAGTTATAGATGTTAATTCAATAAATGTTATTGTTTGTATTGTTGTCTATTTTGTCTTAATAACCCTAAATCCAATAAACTAACATCTAAGACTACCTTATAAGTCTTGAAGTGTGTGTGGTAACATACAAGGATCAATGTTCAAGATATAACCTAAATGGTCTATAATATAGGGATAAGGTTGGGTACATTTTCCTAGTAACACTATGGATACGATCCACTTTGTATTTGATACAAACGTATGATCCAACGCGTTCGTGTAGGTGACACGGAGAAAGGGTATCCTATGTAATGAGTTTGCATAAGACTGGACCGCGAAATAGTAACCACTAGATGTAACACCATTGACTAGTTAGGTTTCTATTTCATTAGGATGACCTAGGTGACTTAGTCTTAATCTTGAGTAAATTATGAACTCATGTTCACGAGGGATTGTCCTTTGATTTGTATGAGTGAGGGTGGCCAAATCGCCGACCTAACAAACCTACCATTTTGGGAACAAGACTGACTGAAGAACTGGGAACATAATAATACAATATGAAATTCACTACTTCTCGCCTTAATGGTAAATAGATGAGTGTTCCCTTAAGTGGTGTCTCCGGGACTTGAAGAAAGGGTCCTACCCTCTTGTTGGCCTGAAAGGGGTTTCTGTTTATTGGTTGAACAATAAATAGGTTGTTCATTAGAGGAGCACTGATACTTAAGGAGTCAGAGATAACCCAAGGATAAAATGGTAATTTGAACCAGTTGGAGTTACAAACACTCGTGAATGACTAACTTGCTAGTATTGGTTTATATCCACGGACACAAAAATATATCTGTAATGAGAAGAGTGCAGTTTGAAGGAAATATAAATAGAGATCTCCATGAGCAGTGGAAGTGGATCGTTCCTAATTCCATTCAGAATGAACACAACAATCACAGTCCAACCGGAAATGAACAGATTCTGCATAAATAGAAATTATAGCATGCTATAAGAGGATATAAGGGATAGAGTATGTGTACCTTAACTATTCTTCAAGTATCCCTCGACCGGTTTCCAATGCGCCCAAAGCAGCACTCGAACACAACGAACAAAACACCACCTCCACGAACGTCTGAATGCACCTCAAACCCAATCGAGTCTCGAACTGAATTAGAACACCACCATAAGTGATAACTTGGTATTCTCGGTGTGAGAATCCAGGAGTTGTGAGCTCTGTATGATCTTGAATTGAAAAAGATGAGAGGTATACGATTAAGTAAGTGGGAGAGATGAACGTTGTCTATCGTACAGACGATGTACTCGATCGTTTAGAAAACGGAAGTCTATCGTATAGACTTTGCTACTCGATCATGTAGCAACGATCAATAAGTAACTATCGTATAGTCAACTCTCATCGATCGTGTATGCTTTCAATGGCTATCGCTTAGTGAAAACTCTTTTTACTTGATAGCCTTTTTTTGTGAGATTCTTCCGAGTGAATCAACTTCTAATTTTGGAAAATAATTTTTCTTTGTATCTCACGGTTACCATAAAACTTCCAATAACCTCCCACTCAAATCGTTTATTAGAGAAAAAGAATTAATTATCATATAATTAATATATTATAAATAAATATGTTAACCAACTTATTATATTATATTTATAACCGATAGTTTTAATATTTCATCATATGAAACATATAAATCATAGTTTTTTTTCTATTTTATGGTACTTAATATAAATCATATTTATATTAATTTCTCCAATTAATGTATCAAATACATCACATCAATTATATCGCATATAATTGAATTTCTTCTTGTTAATTTGAACACTTCAAACTAACCCAAAATCTAATTCTCAACTTGAACTCATTGAGCTACCAAGGGGACCTCATGGACATGTAGTTTGAAGCTCCAACGATACGTGAATAATTGACTAAACTCTTTAGTCACGAGATCCACCATCCATTAACTGTTGATCATTCCACTAAAGACCAACAACTGCACTCTTCTCACTACAGATATATTTCTGTGTCCATATAACCAATCAATAGTGCGATCACCCTTTACAAATTGCTCGTATGTACAATTGGACCAATTTACCGTTTTTCCTTTGTAGTTACATCTAACTTCTTAAGTATCACTGATTCCTCTAATGAACAATAAGTCATGGTTCTACTATGACCGAGTCCTCTCTTCCAAAGAGAGGGGGTGGCCACTATGTTCAAGACCCGGAATCAACCCTTAAGGGAGCAATTTATCTACTTACCCCTGCTTCGGGGAAGGAGTGAATTCCGTCTTGTGTAGCTGAGTTCCCAGCTCCCCAATCAGATGAATCCCCAAAAAGATAGGCTTGTTGAGTTGACAATCTGACCACTCTCATCCACACTAATCAAAGGATCGTCCTCATAGACAAGAGTTCCCAACTCACTCAAGATTAAGGTCATGTCACCTATAGTCATTTTAGTGAAATGTAAGTTTCAATTTTCAACGACGTTATATAAAAAGACTAATCATCTTGTGGTTCAGTCTTATACAAACTCTTTGTATAGGACACCCCCGCTCGCATGTCTCCACATGAATAGTCAGGATCAGACCATTTGTAGCACTTTATAACATTTGTAAATATCTACAAAGCAGATCGTATCCGTAGTGTCACCAGGATAAGGTATCCCTTCTTTATCCTTATACTACAGACCATTTAGATTATTATTTAAGGCATGATCCACTTGTATGTCTCACATACATGCTTAAGTTACATGAATTAACCACGAATCTTAGTTTGTTGGATTTGAGTAAATGTAAATAAAATAACACTTATTTTATTAATAATAATGTGTTTACAAAAATGTGTACAAACTACGAGACCACCAGAAGAATTAGGACACCAATCCCAACATAGTTATGGGTCCTTAGTGGAGTGTACTCACAGTTAACGAATATTGATTAATTTGATTAATGAGTTTAGACAATTAATCTCATATCGTTGGAGCCTTTGATCTACAGGTCCACCAGGCCTCCTCGCTGGCTCATTAGTGGATATTTAAGAGGGATAATTTGAATTGTTCAAATTAACTTGAGAAAACTATATATTAATATGATTAATATATAATTATGGATATAATCTATAATTAAATTGGAAAGTGATATTTAAATAAGATTCAAATTAATCAATTCAAGTGAATTAAGTGAATTAGATTCACAAAGAATTAATTAATAGGGATGTTTTGCACATATATGTGGGATGTATATGATAATTAAATATATAAATTAAATTGGGGTTAAAGTATAAATAGTTGTTTAATTATTGTGCAAATTAAAATTAAATAAGTGTTATTTAATTGGACTAATTAAAATAAGTGTTATTTAATTCAATGGGTAATTAATTAAATAAATGTTATTTAATTAATTATAGAAAAAGAAAATATTAGGAAAAAGGTTTGACCATTCTCTATATAAATACCTCCCTATGACCCTTTGGGAACACACAGAACACAATACACAACACTCTGGTGTTATTGTGTATAATTTTCATGAATCTTTTCTACTCTCCAAAACCCTTTTCTCCCCTCCCTCTCCCAATAGTTGGATACCACTTATTCCTCTATTGAAATCCCAAAGAATAACGAGGTTACTCTCGTTGTAGTGTTCAAGATTACTCAAGGAGTTTTTCATGATCAAGACCGTTTGGAGATTCGTTAGTTGGAATCTTGGAGAGACTTGTTCGTGACATTAGGGAATCTACAAAGGTAAGAATTGTTCTAATCCTTTCCCCAATAGCATGCTAGTTTACGTGTTTATTCATTCTATTTTGTACAATTATTTTGATTAATGTAAAATTGATTTGTCGGATGCAAGGCGTTCTAACACAATGCTTCCACTGTGGGATCTGATCCCTTCAATTGGTATCCGAGCCAATTCCTTGCATCTTTGTTCTTCATGTTTTTCGAAACAAAATCATTTAGAGGTGGGTTTTCATATTCTGCTTTATGAATATTTGAATGTGAAGGGAAAACCATTGAAGGTTTCCACAATAGAATATGGGATCGTACCAATTTCGTTATTTCACATAATTTACAGAATTACAGAATAAAGAAGAGAAAGATTATGCATTAAGAATAAAAATTACAGTATGCTATTCAAAAGGGAAGAGGGAGAAGAAAGACTTAACTTTGAAGAACAATTCTTCAAGCTTTCCCTCAAACGTATCACGATCTCTTCTTCTAATTGGGACATCACTACCAATGGAGCCTCCTATATTCTCTAGATTGAGAATTGGCAAGAGTTGTGGGCTCTACCTTTGATTTGGAATAAGGAATGAGAGGATTTTTCAGAGAACCTTTCTTTGTCAATTTTCTACAGAGAACACTTTGCACTGAGAGAATTATGGAAGAAGATGAATTCCCACCCCACATTCATCCATCTGCACTTAAAACTCCGAGAGATAATGGAGAGGGAGTATTCAACTAAAATTAATTAAATTTCAATTAAATTAATAAAAAAATAATATACATATAATAACTATTTTATTATATACATATATAGACTATATGTTATATCAAATATAACACATAGTTTATAGTTTTATATTGTATCAAATACAACATAACCTATAGTTTTATTTTCTCTCAATAATACATGGCATTTAATACAAATCAAATTTATACTAAATTCACTTATATGAATCTCATCCATATAATTTGAATCATATTCAAATTCATCTCATATTACCTTATATCATAATGTATCAAATACATATATTAATTATATCACATATATAATTAATATAATTAATTATATCATATATAATTAATTTCCTCAATTAATTTGAACACTTCAAATTAATCCAAAATTAATTCTCAATTAAAACCTTGTTGAGCTACATAGGGGACCTTATGAACTTGTAGATTGAAGTTTTAATAGTACTTGGATAATTAATTAAATTACCCAACTTCCATTAATTGTTGGTCATTCTACTAAAGAACGAGAGCTGCACTCTTCGCACTACAGATATATTTATGTATCCATTGGATATAACCAATTAACAGTGCGATGACCCTTCATAAATTGCTCGTAAGTACAGCTAGGCCAAAATTATTGTTTTGCCCCTGTAGTTATATCTAACTCCTTAAGTACCACTGATTCATCTAATGAACAATAAGTCATAGTCCAACTATGACCAAGTCCCTCTCAGGCCAGGAGAGGGTGTGGCCATTATGTTCAAGCCCCGGAATCAGCTCTTAAGAGACAATTTATCTACTTACCCCGTCATCGGGGAAGGAGTGAATTCCGTCTTGTGCAGTGTTTTAAAATGCCCAAGGCGCACAAAAAGGCACGGGCTTTTTTTCGTGAGGCGCACTAATATATATACATTATATACTATATACTATATACATGTTTATTTGCACAACCAAAACATAGATGGATAGAAATGTGACTTAAAGAAGAATATACAAAAAGCAAAAAAAAAAGAGATATATAAGATTTAAATACTAGTCATTGACTCATTGTCATTCAACAGCAAGTTAAGTGAAATGACACAAAAGCAATCACAAATACAATTCTAAAATCCTAAATATCGAACTCATCTTCACTAAATAGGTGTTCATCCTCATTCTCTCCATCATTCAACTTATAACCATCTATATCTTCTTGGTCGGTCTTAGAGTCATCCAAAGTAACTGGTGTGGGGGTGGGTTAGGACGGTGGTTGTGTGGAAGATGAAGATGAACACGAAGCATTAGTCTTAGACTTAGTTCTTAAGGTACCAACTCTAGAATAATAGGTAAGTTCTTTTGCTCCAGCAGTTCTTGAAACATCACCCCATGTTAAAGAATCGTCGTAAAAAATAAGATCATCATCCTCCTCTGAATCGTCATCCATTCTTCCAATAGATCACTCATTACTATCATCTATCTCTTTTATAAAGATAGGGTTGATGATGTCCTGAATATTATATCTACGCTTCAATGCTTTATTATATTTTATGAATACTAAGTCATTTAGACGACTTTGAGCAAGTCTATTCCTTTTCTTGCTATGAAGCTGCAAGTATACACAATAAAAATTCCATTGTCAACTTCAATTACATTCACATCTAGAGGCACTACAAATAACAGAAGATACCTAACTTGTTAAAAACCGCTTCAATTATGTTCACATCCAGATATGCTACAAGTGAGACCTAAAATTCTTATAGCGAACTTTTGCAAGTTTGGAGTTGATTGTCCGAAATCATCCGACCATTATACTATAGATTAAAACTTTATTAGTAGCTTTAAATTCGAAATGATATTCAATGTACTTTAATTAAAGACTTTAAGTTAAAGCTTGCCTGGAGATATTTTGTTTCCTTGTCTTATTGCTAAAGACTGTTTAAATAGCCCTTCAACTTTCTTGTATTTGGTTAGCTCTCTAAGTATCTTGTCTTGAATGTCCAAGGAAGCAACCATCTTTGTTATACATGAATACAACCCACTGACAATTTCATCATCAACTTGAATATTTGGATTTGAATAATAGAATTTTGGGTTTAGATAATATCCCGCACATGCAAAGGACGATGCAACTGAAGCTCCCATCGTCGATCAATTATTGTAAAAATATCTTTGTACATTCCTTCATTACCATGGAAGGATTTGACAATGGCCTCCTTAGCTCTATCCATATCCATAGCCTCATAAATGTATCCCATAGGAGGCTTCTTCTCGCCATCCACCAACCTAAGTACTTGTAATAATGGGTCGGATACTTTAAGAGCAAATACGATGGTATTCCAAAAAGTTGTCAACAAGATTGTTTGAACACCCCGTTTTCCTTGTTGTTCTTTGCTTCATTTGTTGTTTTCCCACTTGTCCAAAGTAAACATCTTTATAAAAAAAACTTTGTTCTGACGATGTAAACTTGATAATGTTATGCAAGTTGTAGCAAAGCGAGTCTTAGCTGGTCTAACTAACTTCTTTTGATTAGTAAACCGCTTCATCATGTTTAACAATCCGGGATGAACATAAATGAAATTGCTAACCTCCATGCCTCTTTTTAGTGTTTTATGAATATGTGTGATCTTGTATATATCCTCCAACATCAAATCCAAGCAATGGGCAACACATGGAGACCAAAATTATTTGTGGTCGTTTTGCTTCTAACAATCTCCCTATTAAGTATTAACAAAGTAAAATAAGAACATATTTAGGCTTCTTAAATGTGTAAGAACAAACGTATGATAAGACTAAAAAATTTAAGAAAGAGTTAACATTTGCTGAGGCACTATCGGTAACAACTTGTGTGACATTAGCTTCTCCAATGCTTTCTACAAAATCGTCAATCATGTAAATACCATGGAATAAGGTTTGATCCTATTCATAGGGATTCCGTAAATATTCCATTCCAAAAAGAGAAAGTTCGAAACAAGTGGGATTTTTTTGGAGATTGGATGCAGTTACTAATTCATGATCTGACATGTACAAAATGAAAACTTCATTCTCGATTCTACGAGAATTTTTATGAAAGCCTTTCATTTCCATCCTTCACATAAGATGAAGCATCGATAGACTCAATAAACATGGTGCCTTTAGGACTATTAACTAAAAAGTTAATTAATGTCTTATTTCTTCTATCTGTCCATCCATCAGCCATAATGATACCAATTGAAGGATCTCATATCTAAGAGTTTCATGAGCATGTTCGGATCGCTTCGATCTCACAGTGACCGAAATACAAATATATACACTCAACACATACAGTTATGCAAACAAATCTTAATTAACGGCATGCTACGAACAAGATAAACAATAAGGGAGAGACTTCCATACTAGTTGAACACAGTCTTCACACTTCGAAACTCTAACGCAGCGGAAAACCTCCACGAGATCTACTAATGCCTAGTAGTAGTGTCAATAATTGCAACACGAACGTCGTGGGGATGAGACCACCACTAAAGAGCCCCGACTATTCTCGGAGTGAAAACGCAAAGGGTGGGCTTTGATGAATTTGGTAGAGGAAGGAGGAAACACGAATCGTGTAGGCGATAAGCAAGTGGGAGGAAAAAAGCCGCTGTCGCACAACAGAATGCTTATCGTTTAGGAGGAGCTACACGATCGTGTAGTATTTGTTGAACGATTATTTAGGAAAAG
>NC_052352.1:66971351-67007682 GCF_009727055.1 Benincasa hispida | reverse complement strand
GAATATTCAAATTGACAAGAGGAAGTTCGATTATATATGATATAATTGGACTGGTTAATTATATATGATATAATTGGCTAAATGTATGAGATACGTGATTTTGGAGGAAATTAGATATAAATATGATTTCTATCAAATAGAGGAGAAAATACTATAATAGATATGTGATATCAATACTATAGGTTAGAAATATAATATGATTATATTAATTAATTAATTAATTGGTTATATTATATATATTTAAGCCAATTTTCACGTTTGGATGTGGGTTAGTGGGGAACGTCGGTTATTGTAACCGATGAGTTAAAATGAAAAATGTTTTCATTTTGAATCCCCGTCATTCAATCGCCCGAAGAGAAAAAGAGAGAGCGCACTAGTGTTTTTGCTAAACGATCGCTTACGTAAAATGAGAGCCTATATCGATAGTCTTTCTTGCCTAAACGATAGTCTACCTCGCGCCTAAACAATCGCACACTGTTGCCTACATGATCGCATAGCTTCTCTAAACGATCGTATAGTGTGCCAATTTAGCTAAACGATCGTTATTACTTCCTTAGACAAAGTGACTCCATGCCTGAACAGTAGTAGGCCCCTCATAGAGTCCTGCATCGAGTACTTGAGCAACATCTTGTCAATGTACGATGCCTGAGACAGTGCTAGCACTTTGTTCTTACGATTCCGAAAGATCTAACCTAGAACAAGCTGAGCCTCTCCCAATCCTTTCATTTGGAATTGGGTCGCTAACCAGTTCTTAACTGCAATCAGTAGACCTACATCATTCCCAATGAGTAGGATATTGTCTACATACAACACTAAGAAGACTATTGAAGTGTTGATGATTTTCTTGTAAACACAAGGTACATCAACGTTTTGGTCAAAGCCATATGACTTGATCTAGTATCAAACCGTATGGACTAAGACCGAGACACCTGTTTCAGTCCATAAATGGACCGATTCAGTTGGCTGATCTACATGATCCCATACTGAGTTGAAGTACATCAACTTCATCTCGAGATCCATGTCTTTGACCCACTCATCCGGTTAACATCCTCCATTGCCTTCTTATAAAACAACGGATCCTCAACGCCGCCATTAGCTACCATAGCAAGGATTTCCGTGAAACCTAGATAGCGAACGGGTGGGTTCGCAACCCTCTCACTACGTCGAGATTCCCTCCACTCTTGAGGTGGAGCTGACCTACTGTATGAACTCCCATTAACAACCCTTGCTGATGTAGTGGGATTTTCAACAACTATTGTTAAAGTTTTAGTAGTTTTATTGGAAAGCTCATGCAACACGACTTTGCTTCGTGGACTGTGCTCCCGTATATGATCCTCCTCTAGGAAAGTAGCATTTTTTGAAAAAAAACACCTTATTTTCTGCCGAATCATAAAATAACCCCTCGTGTAGCTTTGGGGTAACCTACAAAGAGGCATAACCTCGACTTGGTTCCAACTTCTTGGGATTAGCCTTAAGCACATGTGCAGGGCAACCCCAAATATGAAAGTGACGTAAACTAGCTTTATGCCCATTCCACAAATCCAGAGGTGTCCTTGCAACACTCTTGGAGGGAACACAGTTGAGTATATAAACCGTAGTCTCCACTACGAAATCCCAAAATGAATCCAGTAAGGAAGCATAACTTATCATCGAACGAACCATGTCTAACAAGGTCCTATTTCTCCTCTTCGTTACACGATTCTACAGAGGTATACCTGACGCTGAGAGTTAGGAAACGATTCCATGTTCTATCAAATAGTCTTGGAATGCTGAGTCCAAAAACTCTCCACTTCAATCCGATCGAAGTGTTTTAATCTGTCTATCTAATGCGTTTTTAACTTCAGCCTTGAACTCTTTGAACTTTTCAAAGGATTCAGACTTCTGTTGCATAAGATAAACATACTCGTACCTGGTGTAATCATCAGTGAAACTAATAAAATACTCATAGCCACCTCGAGCTCGTACATTCATAGGACCACAAAGGTCAGAATGTACTAAGTCAAGAGGCTCATTGGCTCTATAACCTTTTCCAGTAAAAGGTCGTTTAGTCATCTTACCCTCAAGGCAAGATTCGCACACAGGTAAAGAATTTTCTTCTAACTCACTTAGAAGTCCATTCTTCACCAATCTTTCAATCCTAGTGAGATTGATGTGCCCTAAATGTAGAATCCAAAGTTGGGCATTTTCTTTTGGAGAAATTCGTCGATGTTTTGATTGAGTTACGACAGTTCTAAACATTTCAGTAGTATGGAGGGAATTAATAGCTAACGACTTTAGCACATATAAATTCGATTCCAGATTTGCTGTGCAAATAAAAACACCATCTTTATGAATAAACGTTTTATTCACATTAAAGGAGATAGTATATTTACATTGCAATAAACACTTTACAAAAATGTGGTTCCTCTTTAGTTCAGAAACAATATATACATCATTTAAAACAAGAAACCTATTATGTAAAGCTAACTGGAGTCCTCCCACTACCACAGCTGAGACGACGTGCCCGGTGCCTACTCGCATCGTCATCTCACCAGCCTCCAATTGTCACCAAGATCTAATCCCCTGAAAAGAAGAACAAACATGATTAGTGGTGCCTGAATCAATTATCCAGGCATAATCATCATTCACCACTAAAGAAGTTTCAAGCACAAGTAAATCACATTTACCTTTATCCGCCTTGGGCTTAGCCTTAGTTGCTTTCTTCTCTTTCAGATACCAAGGACAGTTCCTCTTCTAGTGTCCATCTTGGTTGCAGTGGAAACACTTTCCCTTAGCAACTTGTGGACGCCTACTTGGGGCGACAGGCGATGGGTTAATAGGTGCCTTCCCTTTTCTCTTACCACCTTTCTTCTTCTTCCCCTTTGTAGAGTTAGAAGCAGAAGGTGCAGGCTTTGTTCCTGAGGTCAAACCTCTATGGAATGTCCTAGAGACTGAAGCAACATTTGCTTCAGTCTTCTGCCTCTCCTTACTTTTCAGTAAAGATTGGTATGCCTGCAACTCATTGAGGAGCATTGTAAGGTTATATTTCACTTTGTTAAGAATCACATTGCTAACAAAATGCAGGAAGCTCTCCAGAAAAGAATGCAGGATTATGCTAACCTGGCTGCCCTCATCGATGGTAGACCCATTCAACTCCGCCACATTAAAGTGGACCATCATGTTTAGCACATATTCACGAACAGAGGTGCCTTCTTCCATTTTGGAGTTGAATATGTATTTAAGAGCCTCATGCATAAGCTATTCAGACGGTTGTCCAAACATCCCTCACAGGGACTCCATGATCTCACACGCTGAGACCATAGGCTCATGTTTGTTGCCCAAGACTTCCAAAAGACTTGTCAAGATGTAGGCTCGGGCCTTCTCATTCGCCCTTGTCCATCGCTCGTATGCCTCCCAAACACTTTAAATGGCATTAGAAGCTGAAATAGGAGGACAAGCCTCCGTGAGAGCGAACATGAGATCCTCAATGATCAGGATCGTCGTGATCATGTGTTTCCATGTTGCGAAATTATCACCAGTAAGTTTTTCAACGCTTAGCAATGCTAACGTGGCTGTTGCCATTTTGAAAATGTTGCTGAAAATACGAACAAAACTTTATTATATTTTCTAAACCACTTTTAAACCAATCAGTTTACAAAACAGTTTCAAGTACCCTAAGTTATAGACTTTTATTTTGCAATGATGCCCCAGTGAGATAGGACAAATGCCACCGGTGGGATGATCAGTTGCCCCTTCACTGGGATGAGACATTCTCAACCATTAGGCAGAACTAACTCTTAGAACTGAACCTAACAACCAGTATTTTTCGGTCCAGAATCATTAACCTTTAGCTATTCCGCGTAAGTGTAACCCCTCGCTTTCGGTTCCAGAGTCTCACCCTAATGAGCCCACCGTAGGGAAGAAGCATATTAAGACAAGAGACTAAGTTACCTTATCCTCTTACAGGAGATCAAATAAAGACATACGCAAAATTTCATCCTTTAGTGAGATACTCCCAGGGTGCCTCGAGGCGATGCGCAGTAACTTTATTCAACCTAATGAGGGAGACCGAGGGATATGTTGTCGCACTTCCCGCTTCTACTTACTATGCACACTCTCTCCATCCACCTTGATATTGACCTACCCAAACACCATCCGTTGGGGGGACATGCCAAAGGTGCCATGAGGCCGAGGGTAGATCTCACAGTGTGGACTATTTAGGAGAAACGTGAAAGGTTTAAGTGAAGCATCATGCCCTAAATACCTCCCATTGAATGTTCTACCTAGAGATTCATTAACCTAGACAATCCAGCTACTGATTTTAGTCTAAGTCGTCTTTTTAAACTCTACTCATAAACAACGTTTGTCTATGAAATATGAACAAGTTCAAGTAGTCACATTTAAACACTTTAATGGACTGTCCTTAACTTGCATGCATGCATCAAATCTATCTAATTCACCTTTCCAGGTAAGTTCCCAGGTAGGAGTGTTACGTTTCCGTCAACTTAAATACCCCAACCTAGACAGAACCCGCCTTAGACAAAAGGTCCCTTATAGATAGATTTGCTACACTTTAACCTTTTATTAGCCAATTTAATCCTATTAAATTGATTAAAATATTAAAGCCTAGGGTTGCTAATCGTATTAGAACCGTGATCTTAGGTCTATGTTATCCAAGTTTTAAACTCTTTAAAACCATGAATTAAACCTAAGTGAGCATGCATGTCTTTCTTATTTCTTTTAGGTCTAATTTCTCTTTAATTTTAAAAAGAAACAACTAAAAACATTGCGCACAATGAGGTGTTTATAACATTTCTAAAATAATCTATGTGTCATGCTTCATGTAATGTCTGGTCATTACTATACGTAACTTTTATATAACGCATAATAACCAAGAAAACATGCTATCATTCACCCTTATACTATAACATTTATAATATAAAGATGATGCATGTCAATGCTTTTTATGCATGCATAAATATAACTTTTATATTATATGATGCATGAGCATGTTCTTACATAATTAAATCATGCTTCTCTGAATTACAACAATTACAATAAAGAGATGATGCATGACCATTGCATAACCTAAGGTGGGATTTACTATATGTGCATACCATATGACATATAAAAAAACGTACATCGCATGTAATAAATAAAGGATTAATGGATCGGGATGAGCTTTTACAAAAAAAAATGGGAATGAAAAAACCCTATCTATTACATTTTTCATCGAGCAAATCGATTCACAGAAGAACCGAGTCTTGAACCGCCAGGAGGTCTTCATCGTGTAGCAATCTCCAGTAGGTAGACGATCGTTCAACACTCTCTATACGATAGGAGCATAAGTAAACAATCGCGTAGATGATGACGAGGCTGCGAAGCATGATTGTCTATGTGATCGTGTAGCGCGACGACAGGTAAATGATTTACCTCACGTTACTAAGCGATCATTTAGTCAGTCACTAAGCAATGAAGCTTGCTGACCTAAGCGATCGTCTAGTGTGCTCGCTTTAAACGATACGCGAGTTTCTCATCATCTAACCGATGCGTGCAACCAAGTAAACGATTTACCTTGCGATGCTAAGTGATTGTTTAGTCAGTTACTAAGTGATGAAGCTTGCTGACCTAAACGATCGTTTAGCGCACGTGTGCATTAAACGATACTGAGCGAGTGTACCCGATCGTCAAAACGATACGATCAACTCTTGATCGCATACCTCAATGTTTAACCGATGTGTTCAACAGCGATCATGTACTCTTTCATCTTTACGATGTGATCAACAGCGATCGCATAGCACATCTTCTGCCCGATGCGATCAACCCTAGATCGCCTCCTTCCTCGAAGAGTCGCAACGCTTGCTCAGAACTTCGACGAACGACTCAAAACTTCAAACAAACTTTGAATACAGACTCGATACGATTATTAATGCCCAAAAATGCAGGGGCCTTTACAAACAATCGCAAATGTAAAAGGATTTAAATCAAACCGAGGCTAATCATCCTGAAAACATCCATTAATCCCGCACATCCACAGCAGATTTAATAATTAAAACAACATAGAAATGCACCCACAAGAATGTAAATCTCATTTTGTTGAAACAGATGAAATTGGAGTATCAGAACCTGGCTCTGATACCAATTGAAGAATCTCATATCTAAGAGTTCCATGAGCGTGTTCGGATCGCTCTGATCTTACAGTAATCGAAATACAAATATGTACATTCAACACATACAGTTATGCAAACAAATCTTAATTAACGACATGCTACGAACAAGATAAACAACAAGAGAGAGAGTTCCTTACCAGTTGAAGACAGTCTTCACACTTCAGAACTCCAACGCAGCAGAAAACCTCCACGAGATCTACCTACGCCTGACAGAGCGTCAACAATTGCAGCACGAAAGATCGTGAACACGAACACCGTAGGGACGACACCACCCCTAAAGAGCCCCAGGTATTCTCAGAGTGAAAACCCAAAGGGTGGGCTGTGGTGAATTTGGTAGAGGAAGGAGGAAACACGAATCGTGTAGGCGATAAGCAAGTGGGAGGGAAAAAGCCGCTATCGCATAGTAAAATGCTTATCGCTTAGAAGGAGCTACACGATCGTGTAGTATTTGCTGAACGATCGTTTAAGAAAAGGTATACGATTGTTTAGCTAAATCGACACACTATACGATCGTTTAGAGAAGGTATGCGATCGTGTAGGTGAAAGTGTGTGATCCTTTAGGTGCGAGGTAGACTATCGTTAGGCGGAGAGGACTATCGTATAGGCTTCGTTTTACGTAAGCGATCGTTTAGCAAAACACAGCACGCTATCTCTTTTTCTCTTCGGGTGATTGAACGACGGGGATTCAAAATGAAAACATTTTTCATTTTAACTCATCGGTTACAATAACCGACGTTTCCCACTAACCCACGTCCAAACGTGAAAATTGGCTTAATTATCATATAATTAACCAATTAATTAATTAATAATTATAATCATAATATATTTTTAACCTATAGTTTGATATCACATATTTACTATAGTATTTTCTCCTCTACTTGATATAAATCATATTTATATCTAATTTCCTCCAAAATAATGTATCTCATAAATTTAGCCAATTATATCATATATAATTAACCAGTCAAATTATATCATATATAATCGAACTTCCTCTTGTCAATTTGAACATTTCAAATTAACCCAAATACTGGTTCTCAACTTTATCCAAGCTACCCAGGGGACCTAATAGACCTGTGGCTCGAAGCTCCATGAATAGCTGACTAAACTCTTTAGCCACGAGATCCACCATCCGTTAACTGTCAAGCATTCCACTAAAGACCAACAGTTAAACTCTTCTTATCACAGATATATTTCTATGTCCATCAGATATAACCAATCATAGTACGATGACCCTTTATAGATGTTCATAAGTACAGCTGGGCTAAATTACTGTTATGCCCCTGTAGTTACATCTCACTTCTTAAGTACCACTGATTCCTCTAATGAACAACACAACATAGTCCAACTATGTTTGAACATCTCTCGGGCCAAGAGAATGTGTGTGGCACCACATCGTTCAAGCCCCGGAATCATCCTTTAAGGGAGCTATCTATCTACTTACCCCTGCCTCGGAGAAATGGTGAATTCCATCTTGTGTAGCTGAGTTTCCGGCTCCTAAATTAGACGAATCCCCAAAATGGTAGGTTTGAATCGGCGACCTGGCCACTCGCACCCATACAAATCAAAGGACCGTCCTCAATAGCAGGAGTTCCCAACTCACTCAGGATTGAGGTTATGTTACCTATGGTCATTCTATTGAAGTGTAGTCTCTATCATGAATGGTGTTATATAATGAGACGTTAACACTTCGTGGTCAGGTCTTATACAAACTCTTTGTATAGGATGCCCCCGCTCGCATGTCCCCAACACGAATGATCAAAATCAGACAATCTTTGACAAATCACAACACTTGTGACCATTCCACAAAGCGAGCTGCATCCGTAGCGTTACCAGGATAAGGTTTCCCTCCTATATTCATATACTATAGACCATTTTGGTTATCTCTCCAGATATGATCCACTTGTATGTCACCACATACATGCTTGAGTCATATACAGTTAACCAGAGATTTTATGTTTATTGGTTTGTGGTAAAGAAAATAAAATAAGTAATTGAGCAAAATACAAGATGTGAAGTAAATATCATATATTAACAACACAAGCGTTCGTACATATTGTTTACAAACTACAGGATACGACACTTTAGGGCATCGACCCCAACAAATAATACATCCAACCTTATCCCACTATGCCTTATGGTTCTTCATCAACACATTTGTTGCTTCTAATTCCCTTTTCAAACACGACACTCTAAACTCATGATATGATGGTGGTTTCAATCCAGGACCAAATTGCCCAAGTACTTCAATCATAGGAGCAAAGCTTTCATAATCCTTTCTTATACCGTTCTCAACCATCTAACTATCAGAAACTTAACTTGATTAGTAACTACCTTAAGAAATTAATCATAAAAGTTAGGATTTGGGATTTGGGAGCAAAGACGTACCAGAATTTTGATAACAGCTGCTGTTTTGTAGAGTTTTCTTTTTTGTTTTTTGACGACAAAACAAAGATTCCAATGTGGTAGCAAAGTAATGGTGGCTGGCAAAAAAAAAAAAAAAAAATTTTTTTTTTTTTTTTTTTTTGAAGAAAAATAGGGCTGAACACCGGCACGTATGTCACACTCTCTATTTTTCTGAAGAAAAAACAGAACTCCTTGTTTTTTTAAGAAAAAATAGAACTGGACACGTTACACTCTCTATTTTTTTGGAGACTTTAATTTGAAGAAGAAGAAGAAGAAAGTAACTAAAGTTTGGAAGAGAAGAGACAGTTCAATTTTTTTTTTTTTTTTTTGAAGAGACCGTGAATGAAAGAAGAAGAAAAGATAGTCTGATTTTTTTTTTTTTTTGAAGAAATTATGAATGAAGAAGAGGAGAGAAGTATAGATAGTTCTGATTTTTTTAAAGAAATCGAGAATGAAGAGGAGAGAAGTTTTGATTTTTTTTTTTTTTATGAAGAAACCACCTTGAATGAGGAATGAAGAATCAAAGTAAAATAAGAAGAAGGAGAAGAGAAGAGGAGAAGTTCTAGTTTTTGTTTTTTTTTTTTTAAGAAATCGTGAATGGAGATGAAAAGAGGAAGATTCGGTGAAGAAAGAAGAAGAAGAGAAAGAATAAGAAGATATTATATATATACATAATATCTAAAACATTGTTTAAGTAGTATTTTTTTAAAAAAAGGCATAAGTGCGCCTTGATGCTTCGTGGAAGGCACTGGAAGGCGTGCCCCTCGCCTTTCTGAGACGAGGTGCCAGTGTTGCGTCTTGCACCTAGGCATGCACCCAGCCATGACTTTTTAAACACTGGTCTTGTGTAGTTGTGTTCCCAGCTCCCCAGTTAGAAAAATCCCCAAAATGGTAGGCTTATTGAGTTGGCAATCTGGCCACTCTTACCCATACAAATCAAAATACCATCTTCATGAGCAGGAATTCACAACTCATTTAGGATTCAGATCATGTCACCTATGGTCATCCTAGTGAAATGTAAGTCTCGATTATTAATGACGTTATGTAATGATACTAATCATTTCGTGGTCCGATTTTATACAAACTCTTTGTATAGGATACCTTCGCTCACATATCTCCACATGAATGATCAGGATCATATCATTTACAGCACTTTACAACACTTGTAATGTAACGACTTGACCCCCTAGGACTCAAGCTAGGCTGTTACTAAATACATGCATGCATGGAACTTAAAAAGACATTTTTTTTAATGGTAAAGTAAATGCTAAATAAATAAGGTAAGTTCAAAAGCCCTTCATTAAATTCAAATATAAAAAAATAATAGAGTACTCATAAATCATAAATGTTAATAAATAAGCTTGAAAACAATTCTAAATAGTAACTAAAAGTTAAACAAGACATGAAAGAAATCTAAACACCATGAGCAGAAGCATAGAACTGATCCCAGTGGCTCGATACGGATTCCGCTTGTCACTCACCAGTACACCCTTATTCTTACCTGAAACATAAACATGAGAAAGGGTGAGTATAAAAATACTCAGTAAGTAACCCCACTACTGGGGTCAGGCTAGGCATCTATGTCCTCTAGATGCCTACCTCTAGTAAAACATATAAACTGCTCTAGTCCTCATGGGACACATACATACATGAAAAACTTATTTCTATCTTATTACAGTTAAGTATGCCCACTACTTCTAGTAAGTCCCGTAGGACCCACAACCTCTGGTGAATCCCGAAAGAAACACAATCCTTGGTGAATCCCGAAGGAAACACGATCTCTGGTAAATCCTGAAAGAAACACAATCTCTTACGTACGCATAGTTATGCATACACCTCTTTTGTATACACATAATCCACTTAATGTGTACCTCTTTCGTACACCTGGTTAAGTATACACCTCTTTCGTATACACATAACCCACTGAGTGTGTACCTCTTTCGTACACCTGGTTATGTGTACACCTTTTTCGTATGCACATAACCCACTGAGTGTGTACCTTTTTCGTACACCTGGTTATGTATACACCTCTTTTGTATACACATAACCCACTGAGTGTACCTCTTTCGTACACCTCAGATCCTCTCTATGAATGTAAGGATGCATATCTCTTTCGTACACATGGTTATGTATACACCTCTTTCGTATACACACAACCCACTGAGCGTGCACCTCTTATGTACACCCCAATACCCTCTAGGTATGTATCACTTTCATACCCATGTACTAGTGCCCTTGGACATGCATCACTTTCATATAGTCATATAGTCTGAAAAAGGAAAAGAGATTGCATCTAACATGAGTCCTTTAAAACCTCCTCATCAAGGTCATGTTAATTAACCTCAACGTACGTGTTTAATCTAGTATTAATGGATCAACTCTAGTACATCACTTTCATGCACTAACCCATGTAAACAATCAAACATTTGAATTTTCATAATACATCATATAGCTTACACACTTTCATAATAAATCACATAAATATGTACATCAACAAATGCCTCAACTTTCACCTAGCTTTAAGACATTCCAGTAGTAGTATCGCTTAACTCATTAATATGTCATGTTCATACATTAACATGCTTCAGACATATTATCACATGCTCATATATCTTTTCTAAACAGTCCATTAAATCTCAAAACAGTCAGAATTATCCTTGTAACTAGTCTTAAATTCCTCAAAATAAATCATAAATTTATCGCCCGACACAATGGCAGTTCCAATAGTAAGTTTACTTAATTTTAAAGTTTAAAAATTCTTGGCATTAACTAAAAATTAACTTTAAATTAAATTAATGCGACATAAATCCAATCTTTTCCTTTAAGCAAAATTGAATTTCGAAGTGAGCAAAATTACCCTCAAATTTTACGAAAATACAAAATTTGAATTAGGAAAACTTGGGGTGTTACATGTAACACCTACAAAGTGAGTTGTATATGTAGTATCGCCAGGATAAGATACCTAGCCTTATCCATCTACTACAGACTATTTAGCTTATTATTTAAACATGATTCACATGTATGTCTCTACATACTTGTTTAAATTATATAAAATAACCTAGGATTTTTAGTTTATTGGATTGAGTGTATTCTTATAAAATAACAATTATTTTATTAATAACAACTTGTTTATACTATGTTTACAAACTACGAGAATACAAGAGATTTATGACACCAATCTCAACAGAATGTTGGTTTGTAAAATTGAATGTTTGTGATTTTGGACCTAGATTATTTTTAAATTTAATTAAATTGAAGGGCCCATTGTATTTTTGAGCAATTTAATTCATGCTTCGAATCTATAAGTCCGTGTTGATCTATAGAGCAACGGTTGTTGAAGAGATCGGGATCAAATGGAGGTGTTCAGGGGAAGTTTGGACCTGAATTTGTGCAGAACGAGACTATTTTACCGATTAGGGTCACGATGCTGCTATCATAGTGTTGCAACGCTGAAAGGTAGTGTCGTTAAGCAATAGTCGTAGCGTTGCAATGCTCTGAATTCTTGAGGAGAGATTTTCATACAGAAAAATTATGAGCGTTACACTATTGATCTTGGGAAAGTGATACCCATGTAATGCTTAGACTTGAAAATTTCAAATTTTTCTAAGCATTACCGATTTTTTCTAAAATTGAGGATAAAAATTCGGATGAAAATCTAGATTTTGGGAAAGAACCCTCCCATTATCGATCGAACCCATGTAACGGTCAGACTGTTGAAAAGGATGTGATGGACCAGTATTATCAACAACTCTTGTTGAAGGACCAACGATCAACAATCTTTGTTGATCTATCTATAGTTTCTTTGGTTATTTCACTCAATACTAGCTTACTGCGAGGTTGATAATTTCTATTGTGGTCATTCTCTAAGAATGTTGTTATTGGACTAAGGACTAACTTGTTGTTATTGGTCTATATCTATTGATACAGAAATATATCTGTAGTAAAAAGAGTGCAACTATGGGTTATTAATGGAGTGCACCTACAGTTAACGAATATTGATTAATGCTAAATTTAGCCAATTAATCTCATATCTTAGAACTTTTGATCTGTAGGTCCATGAGGTCTCCTTCCTAGCTCGTGAAAGGATTGAAGTAATTATGTCTTGAATAGAGTTTGAAATGTTCAAATTCACTGAGGAAAATAGTATAATGTATAATTAAACATTACAATATAAAGTTTATATTAAACTTTTTAAAATAAATTTAATTTTGGGCATGATTCAAAATTAATTTATGAGAGAATTAAATATTTGAAGTAGTTCAAATATTAAAATAATATGAATTGGATTCATATTAAAACTATAGGTTAAAATTAATGCATATTAGATGCACATTAAAACTGTAGGTTATGATAGAAATACAATTGAATATGATTCATATGTAGGTTAAATTAAATATGTGATATTTAATTTCATAATTAATTAACTAATTATTAATTTGATTTGATTTGATGTGATGTGATTTTATTTAATTAAATTAATTGAATTAAAACTATAGGTTATGTGAGAGATGTTTCATCTAAATATGATTTAAATGAAAAAAATAATTAAATTAAATTAAATTAATTATTAATTATTTTAAATCAATTAATTAAATTAATTATTTGATTTTTGTTAAATCAAATAAATAATTCCTATGTAGGGGAGTTATAGAAACGTGAGATAACTCCCATGTTTTCTCTCTCTCCATTGGTTGAAATACCTACAAAAAATTGAAGAACATAAGTTTTGATGAACAAAAAACTTGCAGAAGGGTTATGTGAAAAAATTTCCCTTTTCTTTTCCCTATTTTTGAGATTGGATCCTACAAACCAATACCCAAATTCTTAGAGAATAGAGAGGTTTTCTAATTGGTGGTGAAATCCATCGTAAAGGAGAATTAGCGTTTTTCATTCGAGTCATCAACGAAAATAAGTGTTCTTTCTTTTCTCTGTAGGATTGAATTCCTAATTGTAATGCATGTTTAGCCTAAAATTTTTACCTAGGTTGAGGTTTTTAGGTCTCCCATTTTTATTTTATAATTTTTGCTAGTGTATTGGTATTTCAATTACTTAATTGATTTTTAATTAGGTCTTGATTATTCCGCTGCGTTAGGGCTTTTACTCCTACATTACCATGCGTCCAACCTAGCTGTCAGACATCCAACTTGGCTGATCAGGCATCCAACTCTTGTCCAAGTGTCCAAGAATCCTTGACCACCCGTTGGGAAGAGAAATCATGCGTTGAGGAATAGTGCCCTACATCCAACAAATTGTGCTAGGCATCCAAAAGCTGTCCTAAGCATCCATAAGGGAGATTTGGGCGTTCAATCGAGTATCTGTTGCTATGAAACCTAGCCTCGAGCTTGGGAGAAAAGGGCAAGCTAGGTTTTGGGAGGACAAATGAAATAGAACGAGATTGAAAGGACTTGGAAACCAAAGTCTTTAGTAAACTGTGAGTGGTATTTATATGTATGTTGTAAAATGTCATACAAGTGTTTATATGGAGTTATATGGTGGTGAGATTATACCACACAAGATGGTCAGAGGATGCGTCCAATCGAGTATCTGTTGCTCTGAAACCTAGCCTTAAGGCTCGGGAGAAAAGGGCAAACTAGGTTTTGGGAGGACAAATGAACTAGAACGAGATTGAAAGGACTTGGAAGCCAAAGTCTTTAGTAAACTGTGAGTGGTATTTAAATGTTTGTTGTAAAATCTCATACAAGTGTTTATATGGAGTTATATGGTGGTGAGATTATACCGTACAGGATGGTCAGAGGATCGGTGGATCTAGAATCTGAGCATGTGGCAGAACTTTGCAGGATAATCATAAGATCTCTGGATCTAGAATATGAGCCTATGGCAAACTTTCACATAATGGTCAGGAGGCCGTAAGATCTAGTTCCTGAGCCTGTGGGTGGAATCTCTTGTGGGATGGTCAGAGGATCGATGGGTCTAGGTTCTGAGCCTACAAGAGGTAGATCTATGTGAACATAGGGAGAGAAATATAAAAAGTTTAATTATCTATCGTGAGTGTAGGAACAACAGGAACGATTACAAACAAGGTCGAGGTCTGTAAAATAATCTCACTATGATTTATTGATGCACTAACGTCATTTTATTTGTTGTTAAGGGTTGCAAATAGAGATGTCTACAGGATTTCCCATCCCCGTTCCCATCCCCTTCCCCGCCTTCTATTTCATTCCTCATTCCCACAAAATTCCCCGCGAGGAAAAAGATTTCCGTTTTTTTAATTTATTATTTTTTTAAAAACTTTTAATTTCATTCTCAACCTTGATAAAAAAAAATTATATATTAAATTGGCCATTTTCAATATTTTTTTTTAATTTAAAATACTATAAAATTTCCTAATAAAAACAATAATATTTATATGCAAAGATATAATTTAAATATTCAATCTCGTAATTTTACAAATGAAAATTTAAATATTACAAGTCTAACCCTTCAACTTAAATATTATTAGACTATGATCTCACACACACAAAATCAGGGATTCCTCGCCTCTTTTGGAGCAAGTTCCCGTGGGGTCTGGTCCCATAGGATAAATGGACATCTCTAGTTGCAAAAGTCCCCGTAAGTTATTTACCACTCACTGGGCTTCTAGCTTATTACTTTCTTTTATGGTTTTCCTTCGCAGGTAGTAGAAAGAGTCCTAGTTGCTGTTTGAAGTCAAGGTCTGTCATAAGATGAACTTCTTAATTAATCGATGAGTTTGGGTTAAAAAGCAAATAGTTGTAAATTTATTAAGTTGTATGAACCTTGTTTTGATTTAATAAAATGAGAGTTTTTAATTATTTATCTCTGGCTAAGATTGAGATTAGGAAGTCAGACAATAAGTGCCACAAAAGGGTAGTACTTGCTATCGTCCTTCCTTCTAGGTGAAAGAGGTAAATTAGGGAGGGGTGTGACACCCACCCTTCACCCCTACCTTCCTCGAATTCACGCCGTATCTGATTTTTCTTCTCTAGCCCACGACAACACACCAACTTCAATCCATGACAATAATAGTCAACGACATGGCTTCACCTCCACCTCCTTCCTTCTTCAATCCATGCCCATGGCTTCACCTTCTACCTAGTTCCTTCAATAGCAGCTTCACACAACAAAAAAAAAAAAGGTAAAAATCTTTGCACTTTTTTTTTGTTCTTAACCTTCATATCATCATGATAGAAGGATTGACATCGTATTAGAAGTTTAATTTGAATTAGATTGGTTCTATATTGAGTTGGAATCAGATGGTTGTAGATTTTTTTATTAAAAAAAAAAAAAATCAGATTTTAACCGAATCAGACCGAACTAAACTAGGATGGTTTAATTCAAAAACCAAAATCGAGAATTTTCGAGTTTGATTGGTTCAATGTTGTTGAAAACCACTATATTTGGTTCGGTCACTGGTTTTATTCAAAACTGAATCAAATCGAACCGTGCACACCCCTACTGAAGATTGAAGGTCCCAAGTTCTCAAGCTTAAAAAGATTGAAGCTCTCAAGTTCTTAAGAGTTGAAGATCGAAGCTCGCAGGTCTCAAGCTCTAGAGACTGAAATACTCAAGTTCTTAGAAGTTGAAGATTGAAACTCCCAAGTTCTCGAGACTCAAACTTTCAAGTTCTCAAGCTATAAAGGATTGAAGCTTCCAAGTTCTTAATTTCTGAAGACTGAAGCTCCCAAACACTACAAATACCAAAGGAATGTATATTAGAAGATTGTATCTATATATACAACAAATCAATGAGAATACAAACTTCGAATTCAATGAATTAAATTTCTTCCAAAATCTTGTCGAACAATAACTTTAGGGGTGGGGGATCGAACCTCCGACCTATAAATATAAAGGTCATGTCAATACTACTCTAAGCTCACTTTATATATTAGGAATGTGATATTTTGTATAATTAGTTTTTCTTTTTGTCAAAAGTAGTGAGATTACAACTATTTTAACATTGTTTGGAATAAAAATGGATAAGAAATTTAGGGAATAAATTCTGTTTCGCCTTTTCTTCCCCCCCCCCCTAGTTTTTTTGTTTGGATGTTATGGTGGTAGTAGAGCTGATTCAACACTGACGCGTCGTCCGATGAAGAAGAAGGATCTTCCCATTGCTGCACGTCGAATTTCCCTTCCTTTTCTTCCCAAATTAATATGCCCATTATCCAATATCCATAATAATAAATAACAATTAGTACCAATAATGATAAAGAAAGAAAAGGCCAAAAAAAGCAAAAATCCAAAGTCAAGGCTCCCTTCCTTTGGGTCCCCATCCTCTGTTTGAGTATCTTCCCGTACACTGCGCTCTGCTCCGCTCTGCTCTCGCCAACTCACAAACCTCCCGATCTCACAAACCCAAATGGACCCACCACCGCCACAATCCGCCACCACCGCCCCCACCACGAAACTCCGTTTGATGTGCAGCTACGGCGGCCACATAACCACACGCCCCCGCACCAAGACCTTCTCCTATTTAGGCGGCGAAACACGCATAATCTCCGTCGACCCAACCACCGTCAACACTCTCTCCGCCTTCATTTCTCATCTCCTCACAATCCTCCCCATTAAATCCCCCTTTTCCCTCAAATATCACCTCCCTCATTCCGCCCTCGACTCTCTCATCTCCCTCTCCTCCGATGACGACCTCCATTTCATGTTCTGCGAGCACCTCCGTCTTTCCTCTTCCTCTTCCTCTTCCTCTCGCATTAGGCTCTTCCTCTTTTCCCCCGAGCCCGAGAAGCCCCATAATGTTATTCATCATCCCAAGACTGAGGCCTGGTTCGTCGATGCGCTTAAGAGTGCGAAGATTTTGCAGAAGGGGCGCGATTGTTTGGTGGGTTTTGATGGGGAAGGGTTAATTGGAGAGAATGAAGTTAAGGGTGTTGTAGATTTGGGTAATGGGGGTTTTTCTTTGCCGGAGTCCATGGTTTTGGAGACCAGTTCTTCTTTTGGATCATCGTCTTCTTCGGCCTCTTTGGCTAATGTGTCTCCTCCCACTAAACCTCAGACTGAGGATTTTGGACTCAGTTCGCTGGATAATGCGGCTACGCTACAGACAGCTTCTGATTCCATCGCTACCCTCGCGAGGTAACTTTGACTTTTGTTTTTGCTTTCTTTCAATTTGGTTATAATCAAGCTTTGTTCTCGTTGTTTTTAGTTTTGGAAGTTTTAATATTGTCTCTAGTTTACTTCAATCTCTCTAAACATCCTTTACTATTTTTGGATGTGACAATGAGAAAGTATGAAGATGAACTAACATTTGTGTATAATGTATATGAGATTGTTAAATTGGTTAATTGTATTAAGGTTTGAGTGAAACCAAGTTGGAAGAAAATGAAGATTAAACCGTTTAATTATCATTGCTTTCTGAAGATGGGAATGATATGATTTTCAGTTGTACCTTTTTTTTTTTCCAGATTTGGGTTATCTGTATGCATTTCTTTGCCCTGGATTATCATAGTTTTTCCAATATATGGGTTAGATATGGAATTTAGACCCTAATTTCCCCAAAAATCATACAGATCAGTTTGAAGATCATATCATCTTTTTCTTCTTGAGCTTTGATACTGCAGTCTTCTAATAGCCAAAAGAATTTGTAATGTTTACAGTGAAATTGCCCCTACCAACTCATGTTCTTCAGTCGAGAATACGGTTATGTCTATTCCTGTTATATCAGAGAGTAATTTTCACAACCTCGCTGCCGGAGTTCGTCCCCAGAACCCCCATGATTTTTCAGGCTATGCACTAGCTTCCCGACCGAACCCTTTTCAGCAGCAGAAATTGCAGTTTGTTCAAGCAAGCGCGGCGGTAGAGAGCTGCCTTCCTGCTGTGTATCAAATGCCATCTTACTATCCAGTCCAGCAACCTCAGTTTGTGCATTACCAGCCGATGCCGAACCATGTGTATCCTGTGTACTTTTTGCCTGTTGGACAGACACAGCTTTCAGCCCCTTCCAATCTACCTGTGCAATGGGGCTTGCGCGATGCTGCGACTGCAAGTTCAACTCATACTTTGGTCCTGCCTGATGCTTCACCTGTTGTTCCTCTTCCGCATGTAGCTTACAAGGAGGTGATGCCAGAGCCACACTCACAGAATCTTGGAGCAATGCCATCTCTTGCTAATCCGATTTCTCTCGAGTCTGCTGACGAAGTTCAGCAGCAGCCGGTAATCATTCCTAATGATGCTGCCGCTGATACATCTGGTGAAGTTGCACATACTCGTAACGAATGCAACGAGGATGATCCTGCAAGGACCCTAATATACAAATCTCAGCCTCTGCCACCGCTGGTTCCTTCTCCGTTGCAAAGTAAACCTAAAGCCTCGACAAACCTTCTGTCGGACGCGATGGCACAACTGCATATGATAAAAATCGAGCAATGAATTGGAAGTCTGGAAGCAGAGTGAGTGAAAGATTTTGATCACCCAGTTTTGTGGGAATTTTTTTTTTTCTCTTTTTATGATTGGCCTTCATGATCAGCTTGTGTTATAGGTGTAAAGACTGAATGCTTGTTGTTGTTTTTATTCTTGTTCTTTTTCTGCTCGGGCTGTCATCTATTTCTTTCTTTGGTCATGTGAGAAATCTTCTATATATGTTAAACACAAATGTCATTTCTTTTTATATGGAAATCAGGTAAGAATAATGTTCTTTTTATATGGAAATCAGGTAAGAATAATGTTATAAACAATCCATTCAACTTGTGAGTTTAAGGTTGAATTGAAATCGAGAAACTAAAGTACAAGTTGGTTCTTCTATCTTCTTATCATTTAAGACTGTGTACTTAAACATTGAGTTTTTACAAGTGTATTAATTTGAAATTTTCTCTCGGTTTTGTTTAGATAAATATCGTAGGGGACTTATAGTTTCAAACGTTTATATGCGAATCGAATCTTAATAATGGATCTTAATTCATATAATATAAAATTGAATTTCATGTCTAATAAGAATCCTTAATTCATAGACGAATGATCTATTTGATCAAAAAATTGAAAATTGAATAATAAAATAAGACTAAAAGACCTATGGAACATAAAATCAAAAATTAAAAAACGTACGAGACACTAACACAGAAGAAGGGAAAAGAAAAAGAAAAAGCTAAAAGGCGAAAAGCATAATTAACCATGATTAATAAAGTGAAAATAAATAAATAAATAGATAGTAAAATCTTTATTTTCCAGTAGGTGTCACTTTTTTGGGTGTAAAGACAAAAAAAAGGGGGGCAGTTTGGTAATGCAGGTTTTGGGGAATTTGAAGGCATATAAACATATTTGCTCAAAAATAATAGGAGCACAAGGTTCCTAAATTCAAGGAGGCGTGGGACTTGTCTCACTTTAATGTCTCTATTATTGCGTTTGGTTGTTTTGTTGCCTCTCTTTAGTTTTTCTCTATTTTTTTTTAAGTAAAGTTTAAATTGAGTTTGTACTGTATGGGCATAGGGAATTTAAACTTGGGGTGTTTAGTAACCGATGACATGAATAATCCAGACTATCTAATCTAAAATGTAAGAGTTCAATTGGGTTAGTTTTGTTCTTATATTGGATTATGTTAAACTTTTTCTATTTTGTTAGATTTGGTTGAGTCGTGAGTTAGTTAAAAAAAAATTGAGTTGACCTAATCCAATCTGAATTTTATATATATTATATTTTTCTTTGTCTAAAATTTGATTACTTTATATGGATTACTTTGTGATTTTTAATACTTTTTCTTTTAAAATTGTTATGATATTTGTCTATATTTAAAGTTTGCAATAAATATAATAGATATTTGGTATTTAATATTTGAATTTTATAAGATTTTAGTTATTAGTCATGTGATGTATGTAAATTTACATATTTTTTAATTAAAAAGAAAAAAAAGTTATAATCCGATAACTCAACCGAACCCTAAATTAATAATTGTATTAATTTAAAATGTGGGGTGGAAAATCAAACCTTTGACCTCGAGGTCAATAGTACAAGCATTATGCCAACGCTCATGTTGGCAACAACTCTTTTTTTAAACGTGGGAAAATCACACATTAATTAATAGGTGTCTCATTTACCTAAATATTGATTATAATCAATTCCTTTGGCAAATAAATAATTAGATAAATATTGTTTAAAAAATATTAAAGTAGTAGGATATTTTTATTGAGCGACAATTTGAATATACTATTTTGTAGGTGTATCACCCATATTTGATATTTTACGAATATAGTAAAAACTTCAAATTTGGATTTCTCATTATTTTTTTATTCCATATTTGTGTGAAAAAAGATTGATAGAGAGAGAATAATAGCGATCCACGTTGCGGCGATCGAAAATCGAACGTGCAACAAGGTTGCGATGGTCGATGGAGGTAAGCGATGTGGGAAGCAAAGGGCCTGTTGTGTGTGAAGAAGAAGATGTTCAGTGATTTTTTTTTTTTAAAATTATCAATAATATTTCAATTAAGTGTTTCAGTGTAAATCAATCAAGTGTATCAGGAATATAAAAGAGTGCATCACTATCAAGTTTATCAGTATGTAGTATATTGATCAAGTGTATCATGACCAAGTATATCTGTCAAGTATATCAAGTATAATGAGTGTAAAAGATCCATCATTATCAAGTTTTTAAAAACATATTAGTCAAGTGCATCATTATCAAGTATATTAGTCAAGTGTATCAATTTTTTTAGCAGTATAAACAAATGCATGATTGACAAATTTGTTAGCAATATATTAGTTAAACGCATTATTGTCAAGTATATCGATCAAGTGTATCAAGTTTATCAATAGTATAAATGAGTGCATGATTGACAAGTATATCAACAAATATATCACTCAAATATATAAAGTGTATATCAATAATATATACATTTGCGATATTTTAGATCTTTTATATGTGGGTTAGATTTCGTTTTTGCCATTTTTACAAACAAAAAATATATGAGCCAAAATAGTAACTACCAATATAGATATAATTTAAATGTTATCATATCATCTTAAAAAAAAGAACAATATTCAAATTACTTACCACTTGCCGGTTGCTAGATTTGCGGTTACCCAAATTTCCCTACAAATTTAGTGCCAAACTTACCCTACATTTTAGTGCCTCCATCCAAGAGAGAGAGAAAAGTAGGTAGAGGTAATGGAATAGGATTTATTTCCAACAAAACTCTTTCTACTTTCCATTTATAATTTAATTACATGTTTAAGTTAATAAAATTTCGCATCTGTTTGGTCTTTTAATTTTTATACTATCTAACAAAGTTCTTTAAAAAAGTCATTTGAAATTTAAAACATGTTTAAGATATTTTATTTCTTTTAACAATATGTGAGATAATCATCATACTTAGAGATGATTTGACTCACTAATGAAGTTAGTAAATTCTGTATTTAAAGCATAGAGTGACAAAGAGAAAACTTATCGATAAATGTGAAAAATAAAAAAAGAAAAAAAAGTTAAAATTACACGATAAATATAAAATGTAGAGAGATTGAAAAATCAAGTTCCTTGCTAAATATAGAAAGTATATACTACTGATCAAAAGAACTACTCAACAAGAAATATACATATTTCAATAATAAATTCTATTTTTAATTTAAGTTAAAACAAAAGGGGTTGAACGGTGAAGAGAAAAAAAAAGATAGAGACAAACGTCATAAAAATTCGCCACGTGGTGGTTGTCTATATAATAATTGTGGGATGGTTAATGTCCCATCAATTAGAACAGTTTTATTACTGAGAGGAGACAGGCCTGAAAAAGGCCACAAAATATCTCCTCTCACACCAGATCCAATCCTCCGCCATCAAAAAGCTTCTCAATTTTGACAAACTTTTGACACCCATCACTTTTTACTGCTAAATTTTCATTTTTTTCCTTCTGGGTCTTTGTGAATCTTTATGCATATTCAATTCATCGTTTACTTTTCACCTGATTGTCGTCTTCCGAGGGGTCAGCGGATATTTTTCAAGCCTTCCATTCTCTGATAAGGCCACAGCCTTCTTCTCATGGTATAGAATATTGATATTTTTGCCTTCCTTTGCTTTGCTTTGTGACATCTTGTAATCAGCCCTTATTTTGGGGGTTTCCCCTGCTTTTTCCTTTGTTGTTTGTTATAATGCCGTGGAGGAATGTTGTTGGATCTCTTTGTGGTTTTAACATTTTCGGCGGCAACGCCTTTCAGGTTAGTGGATTTCTTGTAATCAGATTTCCCAGTTGCTAAATGCAAAGGAAATTCGAATTGCTAAGACTTTGTGAATGATTGGCCCGTCGGTTACAGTTAATTTGGAATTATATGTGTTGTTTTTGTTTGTAGAGGCGGGTTATGGATCTATGAAAACTGCAGGGCTTTTCTATGAGTTCTCATATTGATTTGATTTGGAAATGGAATGTGTTCTTCTTTTGAATTAGTTTTTTTTTCCCAATCTTTTCTTGAAAATTGTCCAGAAGTAGAGCCACTGTTTGAATAAATGTCTCTAAGAATTATAGGGGTTGCAGAGGCTTACATTTATGGTCCCATTCATTTGGCGGAACCTTTCATGGTTAAGCTCTTTTATAATTCTTTTGCATGAGGCATTGTCACGGTTTGATTAAACGACGGATAGACGGTGATAGGGTCTTTTTAGAGACTTGTTAAGTTCTCTTTTTAGGGACTCTTGCAAGATAACTTTGAGTTGAAGTAGGTATCTAGAGTTCTTAACAATACTTTTCCCCTGAAGGTTTTGTTGGGGTTATTTAGGTTGTATCACAAACGAGGCCACAGCTTTCCTCCATAACTCTCGATTGCTTTTCATCCATTAATTTCCCATTGATAGATCGCCAGAATCAAGAGGATCAAAAGGTATCGTTTTCTATGCTTTGTTTTTCTCTAGGCTTGTAAAGTCTGATTCTGAGCTTCTTTTTTCTTTTGTTTCTTTGCATTATTTAGCCTTTCTCCTATCTTTTGCATTAGAGAATCAGATATGATTAATACTAGTTCGGGAATATTTTTCTAATCCCCATTTATAGGAAGGGAATTTCCTTATTCACTTTTCGCCCCTCCTGTATAGCTTTTCTTATGAAAAGTTTCTTGTACATTTTTCTTTTTAGATAACCTAGACTGTAGAGGTGGTACGGGATTTTAAATCATTATTCCTAGTCCTTTTTTCTTTTTCTCCCTATTGAATTTGTGAGGGACAACGAACCCTCCAATTCCAATATGGTATGATATTATCCACCTTGGAAATAACCCTCATGGCTTTGTTTTTTGTTTCACTTGAAAGAACTCATATTGGGATAGTTTTCCTCATTTATATACCGAATCTTTTCCTTACCTAGCCAATGTGGGACTTTGGTTACACTCCAACAGAATTAGGATTATTCCTTCTATGTTGATCACTTCCATGATGCCGGCTGGGCAAGCGGGTGACTAGGGCATTCCTAAATGAAACCCCACAGACATCCATTCAAATCCATCTTGGTTGTGACAGTAATCCCTAGGGTGGGCACGCACCAACTTATGGCATGCGATGTTCATCAATACATCCTAATAGTTCTCTGCAATACATTATTTCTAAATCTTTTGGATAAATTAGAATGGCTAATAGCATATAATATTTGGGTTAAAACTCTACATTGATTCCACTAATGCTGTGTTGTACAACTTTATATATGATTTTTATACCCAAGGGGCTTAAGACAACAGCCATTTCAACCATCTATGGAAATTCATTCTATATGGGACTATCTACTTTGAGCGCTCTGGATGCTTTTGAATCATTATCCTCTTTCATTTATAAATAGTCTGGTTTATTTCTCTTATACCGTTATATGTATTTTTCATGTCATTATTTCTGTTAGAATGCTTGTACACAAATTCACGCGCATGTGTAGATGGCTGTGTGCTTGTAAAATTCTGTGGATTATTTTAATATGAAATATACAAAACTTTCTTTGATCTTCTTAACCTTTTTTGAGGGCCTGGGGGTAAACTCTATTCTTTTTCCATGTATTTGTTCTTTTCTGTTTTTCTAACATTTGTGCGATTAATACTGAGAAAAAAAGAATTCTGGTATTTTTCTCACTGTTCTTTTTTTTCCCCCTCTCTGTAAACATGTTTTACAGTGCAATGTACTGCCATCTTTTCTGGATTTATTTCTTCATAACTTGTACTTCAACCCATTGATAGAACAACTATTATTATCTTTTTCTTCAAATTATATTCATTACTCAAAGTTTCAGATCAAACCAACTTATTGACCTAAATAGTTTTAAATGGTAAATTGAAAGTTTTTATGCTTGTGCAGAACAGCAGAATGAGGGAAGTGCAGCTTGGTTCACACACTTTAAGATCCCATGGAGTCACCGTCGCGAGGATACACATGCACGATTGGTTTATATTTCTTTTTCTTGTGCTGATTGAGGTCATCCTATATTTGATACATCCATTTTATCGCTATGTTGGGAAGGACATGATGACTGATCTCAAATATCCCTTCAAAGATAATACTGTTCCTGTCTGGGCTGTACCCGTATGTTTGCTTGTCTTTCTTGTCTATGAAAACATTTAGACATAGGCTGGAATGGAAACTTATGTGAATGTGATTTTTTTTTTTTTTTTGGTGATGTGTGGATGATTAGATGTATGCAATGCTGTTGCCAATAGCAGTTTTTCTGTTTGTGTATTGGCGTAGAAGGGACGTCTATGATCTTCATCATGCCATACTAGGTGAGATACTTGATCATGATTTCCTTTTTCCATTGGTGATACTTGTATGCAACTAGCTGATGTAAATTGGAATATCCTGCAGGTCTCTTTTACTCTGTCTTAATAACAGCAGTCATTACTGATGCAATAAAAAATGCAGTGGGACGACCTCGACCGAACTTCTTTTGGCGTTGTTTTCCTGATGGGAAAGATGTACGTTGCTTAATGCGAGATTTGGCGGTTTTTATCTGTTTTGATACATATCTTGCTTGACTTCATGTTACATATTGGTTTTTTTGTTTCTCAGGTGTATGATCAATTAGGCAATGTTATATGTCATGGGGATGCGGATGTTATCAAGGAAGGGCATAAGAGCTTTCCAAGTGGGCATACTTCATGTAAGTTACAAAATGTCATTCTTTCCCTTCTAAGTTAGTACAATTCTAGTGTGATTTCGATGTTGAGATATGGTATTTAACTTCCTTTTTTTCTTTTTGTGAACTTTTGACCTGATGCAGGGTCTTTCTCTGGTCTCGGCTTCCTTTCGTTGTACTTATCAGGAAAAATACAAGTATTCGATCAGCGAGGTCACATTGCAAAACTCTGCATTGTTTTTCTTCCCCTGCTTTTCGCAGCTCTCGTCGGTGTTTCTCGAGTGGATGATTACTGGCACCATTGGCAAGATGTGTTTGCTGGAGGTCTGCTCGGTATGTGCATTTTCCTTCATCATCTTGTCGTTATTGCAACTTGTACATAAGAATAAATGATTTTTAAGAGCTCTACTATTGCAGGGCTTGTAATATCTACCTTCTGCTACTTGCAATTCTTTCCACCTCCATACCACTCTCAAGGTATAGTTTTGACCCCAAAACCATTGCTGATTCTTTTCTCTACTGAAGAACCAACTAGACAATGTTGTCGTTGCGCTCGATTGCTCGTTCATCGTAACTAAACAATTGGGTGTTTTCATTTCATTTTGGCTTGTAGGTTGGGGACCATATGCATACTTTAGAGTGTTGGAGACGCTTGCCAATCCTCCACCAGCGTCGAATGCGATAATTGTTGTGCAGAATGAGCAGGACATCGAAAGGCAGGTTGAGAACGAGGTGGATGAGCGAAACAACGATAGATTTCTGGGACTGTCGATTGATTCCAATTCTCGTTCGACAACACAGGAAACCGAAACTGAGACGAAATAAGTGGTTGCATATACGTTGCTTTGGAGGCTTGAAAATACTTTGCTGCACCTTCCATATGGCACAGCATTGCTTGTATGTTTGTGGTTCTTCTTAGGCTAATAATTATATGATACAACTTTTGTACAGCAGGTTTTTCTATGGTTTAATTATATAATCATGGTTCATTGTTACCCTGTAAACAACTCATTTTGGCTCTAATTTTGACCAAAGCTGATGCTAAAACCAACTTTATTTTTGTTTCTTTTTAATATTCAGATCTACTACCTAATTGTAATTGGACAAATTGATATGTTGGTCAGTTTCTTGAATTTAAGTTTTATGTAATTCTGCCGATGATTATATGCTACCACTCAAATTATTTTTTGTTTTTTATTTTTTATTTTTTCCCCAACAATGTCACTAGCAATCAATCAAAAAACAAAAGTTTAATGGCTTGGAACAAGAAAAGAAAAACTACAAATTAAGGAGAAATTTAGAAACAATTTTTTAAAATCTATTTCTTAATTTTAAATATTCTTTTTATGGGAAAAATTATCTTAAATGACTTAACCGTTGAAAATATTTTTAAATATACCAAAATGTTCATCTCTATCAGTGATAGACATTGATATGTCATAATTTATTAGTGATAGACATGGATAAATTGTCTATTAATATCATCACTGATAGATGATAGATGTCTATCCGTATGTATCACGGATAGAGATGGACATTTTGCTATATTTATAGATATTTTGGTTCATTTTTCTATATTTGAAAACAATTATTTTAGTGGTGGATATATAAAATTAGTGTCTATTGTTTTAACATAACGGTGTAATCAAGGTTTAAAATATTGACGTCAAAGGTCTTAATTTTACGAAAACTTCAATGAAATGTGATATCAACAGAAAGTTCTGAAAAAATTATAAAAAAAAAAAAATTCACCGATAGAAAAAATGTCAAACTATTTAAAGAAGTAGTAAAAAATACTAATAGACATTAATAGATTTTTATTGACCTCTATAAAAAAGATTAAAATTTTGCTAAAATAGTTTTTGTTATTTTTCTATTTTTAAAAATTCTAAAAAATAAATTTAAATTAGTAAATAAATATTTTATAATTCTTACCTAAATTAAGATATCTATTATTTATATTATATTTAGAATTTTTCTGCAAAATAATAAAAATATCGGTGTACTTTTAATGATAATATCCAACTCATTGAAATATGGAAATCATATCCATATGTGAACAGAAATTTGAGGTTGGGAGTGTAACAATAAGAGGACAAGAGATCCAATCTCTAATCTCTGAAAAAAGTTGTGGCAATTACTCTTAAGCTAACAAGTGATCGCAAATCAACAAATAACAAGAATATTTATGGATAAAGATCTTCAAACATTCTAAAATTTCTTAAAGGAAAAAAAGAAAAGAAAAAATACATAAAATCATCATCTTCCGTCGCAAGGTAAGAGATGGGTAAGATTGAAATTTTCAAAACTGAATCAATGGAGGCCTACGTTTAGGGTTGGATTTACGATGAGAGAAATAAGAATCGAGAGATTGGACGGAGAAGCCATAGCCAAAGCCTTGGCCAATTCCAAGCCCTAAGCCAACGCCACAGCCGAGACCGAGGCCGAAAACGAGGTGAAGGTGATTCCAGGGCGAGACGCCGCCGTGGCCCATCCCGCCAACGAGGCCGAAGCCGAATCCAAGGCCGCAGCCAACTCCAGCTCCTCCGCCGGCCTCCAAGACTAGGGCTGGCAATTCCTTTGGGTTGCGGCGATTGGGGTCGAAAATGTTAGTGTGGAAGTTGTCTGTGTTCCAGTTCCATGGCGAATTGGAGTCTGATTTCATAGTAAGATGAAGATGACGAAAAAGAGAGAGATCTGTAAATCGTATTGTTGGTTGGTTTGATTTGGAATCAGCTACTGCCTGAAGTGAAACTCAATTTTTGTTCTTCACATATTTCTTATCCCATCATCCATCTCACCTCGCCTTTCTTCCCGTTGGATGATTTTTCTGGCAAATCTAATCTAATAACATTTTAAATTTAGGAAAAAAAAAAGAAAGTAAAAATACTAATTTGTTTCAAGTTGAATTTTAGTTTCAAATGTATAATTTTAGTTCCATTACCTTCTTTAATTTAGTTCATAACGTTATTATTATTTTTGGACAAATTACAAAAAAAAAAAAAAAACTCTAAATTATGGTGGTAGCGCAATTATATCATCCTTAGAACTTTCAATTTTAAATATTGAAGCTCTCAAACTCATATAATTATATAAATTGTAACATTTATATCAGTTTAAAAGGGACCTTTAATATTAATATTGTTGTTTTCAAAACTTATTAGAGAAATATTGTTGTTTTGAAACTTATTAGAGAAATATTGTTGTTTTGGGATTTCGAGACTAGAGTCGAGGGTTGAGGATTCGACTAATGTAGAGGTCGAACGTTGAGAACTCGACAAACAAAAAAAAGCTTGGAAACAATACGTAAATTAGGGTCGTCGAGGGTTGAAGTTTCGACATACATAAGTCGAAACTTCAACCCTCGACAAGGAAAAGGAAATCTCACTAATTTTGTGATGAGGATCTCGCTCTAGAAGGGAATCTCACTAATTTTGTATATTAGGTTGTCGAAGGTTGAAGTTCTGGCATACATAAGTCGAAACTTAAACCCTCGACAAGGAAGATAAGTGGGTGAAGTAGATTGTAAGAGAGAGAGCGAGATTGTAGGAGAGAGCGAGATTGAAAGCGAGATTGTAGGAGAGAGTGAGATTGAGTCTGCCACATAGATTAAACGGTCAACCAATCAGCTGACGTGTTCTGTCACATGGAAATCGTCTTCACTTTATTTACTTTCCATAAGTCTGAAAAAAAGTGCATATATATCACCATGCTGCCCCTGCTCCGATTCTCTTGCACGATTCCCTGCATGCATTAACTGACTGATTCGATTCCCCTGCTCTGATTCCATGCATTCATTCATGCCCCCCTGCCATAGCCTTAATGCCTTTTCAACCACCCTAAACCCGTGGGTCGAGTGTTCAACACTCGACCTACATCCATTTCAACCACCATCCTCTTCATTTTTCCTCAATCACTCCCTCGATAATTTTTGAAGACTCACTGCCCTTGATTTTGCTCACTCCTTGATTTGCTCACTACCCCTTCATAGCTCACTGTCCCCTCACTGCCTTCGAAAATAAGTCTTCGAAATCATCTTCCTCTCCTCTCATTTCCATTTCCATTTCTCTTCTTGTATTTCGTTTAATACAAATTATTCTCACACAACTATACTGGTTTGTTACTCTACTAAATTTTTATTTTTAAGAATAATTATAAATTTTATTTTTGTTCTTATATTATTATTTTTTTTATAGATTCTATTTTTATTTTTATTTTTTGTAATTGTTGTCAGATAACAAATAACAGGAAAAAAGGGTGAACATTGTCACTTTGAAGGAAAAAAGAGAACTACCGTCGAATCTGTGAGTTGAACATATTCAGTATAAAAAGTTTAATTTATTTTTATGATATTTGATTTATTTAGTATTAACTTTGATGTTTATAGTGTTAAACTGTTTAGTTTATTGTTATGTTTAAGAAGTTGATATTTATATTTTAATATAAAATTATTGTAATATAAAAAGTTTAATTTATTGTTATGTTTAAAAATAGTTATAAAAAGTTTAATTTATTGTTATGTTTAAAAAGTTGATGTTCATAAAACTTAAAAAGTTTATGTTTATAAACTAAAAAATTTAATATTTTTTAATATACTTCTTATAAAAAGTATAATACAAAAAATTGATATTTGTCTTTTTAACACTATATGGCAGGAAGAAAATGGCAGGAAAATGCTTGGGATTTCTGTTGTTTACAAATGGTAATATGATTGATGGTATTGATGAAGTTGAGTATGACCAACCACCAAGTGGGAGTTTTACCATAAATGTGAACAGTGGAATTGTATTTAAATAATTCATTCAAATGGTTGGGATGTTACTTAATGTAGATATGGGAGCAAATTAGATAGAAATAATATATAGACATCCCAATCTAGAACCATCAGGATCAATAAAATATATGTCATTCCCTATTTCAAATGCACAAGCCATGAATTTGATGTTCTCAATGGCAATGCCAGTGCCAAATGTAGTACATTTGTATGTAAATGTAAATATGATAGGGGTGGGTCCTGATACATCATTTAACTAGTTTGAAGATCCAACTCAATGTATCGATCCTGATCCGGAGTCAGTTGCATCGCCATGTGATAATGAAGATATGACGACTAACAACCTGTACAAAGACTTCAGAATAGAAACGAATGACGAATTTGAAGAGTTGGATTTCGATGGTTGTGAGCATGAGATGCTTTCAGATACATTCAATGATTTGGATATGAATGTATTGGATATCATTTGGGAACATGACCCAATTGTAGCTCCTGTGAACGTTGACAATATGCAATTGTATAAAAGGATGATTTGTTAAGACAAGAAAATGCTACAACACGCGGTTAAATATTTTGCAATAAAGTGTCACGCACCATACGAGGTTGATGAATCTACACCGATGATTTGGACAATTTGGTGTAAGAAGCGGGAGGAAGATTGCAAGTGGAAACTTTATGCAATAAAGAAAAAATCGCATGGCTTGTTCGAGATCACTAAATATGATGAGTAACATACATGTTTTTATTCAGAACTAAGTCAAAGTCACTTGCAATTGGATTCATCAATGATTGCACTGGAGTTCTGTGATGTCGTAAGAGAAAAACCATCTATCAGTGTGGCACAACTGCAGTCCGACATCAAATCAAAGTTTGGATATCATGTTCCTTACCATAGGGTATGGGAGGAAAAAAGAAAAGCATTGGCTAAAGTGTTCGGTGATTGGGATGAGTCTTACAAATTGTTGCCCAGGTGGTTATATTTGGTTAAGCAGACCAATCCCAGAACACGTGTAGAGTGGAGAGTTACAAAAACGCTTACTGAAGACCATGTTATCCTAACTTCTGTATTTTGGGCATTTGGTCCTTGTATAGAAGCTTTAATAAATGTCAGTCGATCATTCAGATAGATGGTACACACTTGTACGACAAATATAGAGGAAAACTGTTGATTGCTACATCAGTTGACTCGAACGACCATCTAACTTCCACTTGCGTTTGCCGTTGCTGATGAAGAGTCCGCAAACTCATGGGGATGGTTCCTAAAACACCTGAGAGAAATTGTACACACGAAGAGGTGTTGTTTAATTTCAAATCGACATGCTGGCTATAATTGCAGCAGTGGAATAACCCAACAAATGGTTGGACGGGACTGAAATTGTCACCATCGTATCTGCTTACGACATATCGTCAGCAACTTCAATAAAAAGTATAAATTTAATTCATTGAAAAATTATGTTTATCTGCTGGGTGTCAGTTTAAATTCGAAGTTCAACAATGCAATTGAAGATATCAAAGGAATAAATCGAAGCTGTCTGAGTTTTTTTGACAACATTTGTTTAGAGTAATGGACACAAGCACATGATGGAGGATTCAGATATGGGTGGATGAAGACAAATCTTATCAGAGTGCATAAAATGGAGTCCTCAAAGGAGCTCGAATGTTGCCTATAATGCTCTTGCTCAGATAACATTCTTCAAATGCGTGAACTAATTTGAGAAAAGAAGAGAAGAAAATAAGGGATGCATTGGAGCGTCAAGATAAATACACCAGTAATATTATTATATATATATTATTAATAATTTATTTTCAAACATATTTTATAGTACTAAGTGGGAGTAAAATTCCAGGCACGCACACGACAAAATAAATAATGACGTGGGGTGGAGCATGCTTGGCATGGTTGTATAGACAACTATGCCAAGCAACAAGACCTGGGGTTCGAGAGATAGCTGGACCTTCTCATACTTTTGCAACTATGGGCTTGGGAGCGATTTCCAACAATGGCTCCATAACTACAACATGTTTAATGACGCTCAGTTAGTTGGACGTGCCTACGGTTCTCGTATTTGTTTTAATTCAATTTAATTTTTATATTACTGATCTAGTTAATTTAAATTCTAAATTATCAATTTAAAAATTTAGTGGAGAGACAAATTTTGTGTGACTAGGACAGCCACTATATGAGTTAGCCAGTATAGATACATGTTTAATCTGCTTCAACCTGAACAGGTACATTACACTAAACCTAATTGAATTATTTTATTCACATTTTATTGTATCTGTCCCTTTACTTAATATTCCCTCTACAAAGACTATCTTATATATTGTGTATAATTTATATTCAATGGCAACGAGCAAAAAACCAATCAACAATTAAACTCCAGAAGACAACCCGCCAAACAATCACCAGAAATCGACAAAGAATACTTACGAATATAAAGCCAGAGCTCTCTAAACTAACATAGATGGCGTTTATTGTACTTGGTCTTAGTCTTCTATCGTCAACAATCTCTGATTGCTTTATCCGATTTCCATGCCCTCTAGGTACATTAAACTCATATTATACATTACTTTTTCAATTGAATAAAACTAAATACAAATCCAAAGTCTGCAAATAACACTTTTTGCGACCAGAAGATGGGGAGATGGGGCATTCGCTCATTTCCAAGAATATGAAACCTCTCTTAAACCAAGTAAGCCAAAATGGTATTCATTGAATTGAAGTTATAGAAGCTATATTTCAGCTAAGATACGTAAGTAAAAGTGAAGTAACTCACCTTAAGCAACACAGAAGATGCCGCCATTGAGATGGGAAGTGCGAAAACAAAGAGAAAGGGGAGAATTAAGAGAAAAAGAACCCCCTTTATTGAGGTAAAGGACTCAAAGACGGGTCTTTGAATGCACAGATTGTTTATCTGTGAAATTGATTTGGAAGTTTTTGAGGTGTCTTAGGTCTTACTCTAATCGTGGAAGCGAAAAATGGAAAGAAGGGGAAGTGGGCACGGCCTCATGCCTTGAAAGTTGAAGTGAAAACTGAAATTTTGATTTCAATTCGGTCGTGTATGTAAATGAATGAATGGATACCTCTCTAGGTAATATCCCTCTGCCCTCTCCTTCTCGCACCTTACAGTTTACACACAAATATTGCCTTTTTTCTATTTTTTATTTAATCCCCTTCCACCTTTTTGTGTGCTTCTAGATGTCGTCCACGAGCCCATTTTATGCTGGGCCTCTAATTTCGGATTTGATTTGGTTCGCCCACCAGAAAGCCCAAAAGTTAAGGATAGAACATCACAATTAAATCAATGTAAAAATCTTCCATATTGTAAAATGAACTTTTACAACATTATTTAAATTTTGTAGATGGAGGTTTGAATCTAAATGGCAAGGATTGCTAGAAAAAAAGAAATTTGAAGATGGAAACTATAAGGTAATATCGATTTTGATATCGTTACCGATTATATCAACAGATATATCGATAAAATATCATTAACGGATATTTATGTAAGCGTGAAATTAAAAATTTATTTGAATCAATAAGTTAAGTTATTTTTTTACTCCAAAAACTAAGTTTGGCATAATTGTTATCAGTAATCATATTCATGTCAGACTAAATAGATGATATTTTTTATGTTTTAAGATATAAAATATGTTGTAAAATATCTGTAGATACTTAATCATCAATATTTTAACCCTTTATTTTGCAGATATGTCAGCAATAGTATCAACATATCTACGGATATTTTTTATCCTTCTATAAGAGCTCAAAAAAAATTTGTGTGAAAATACTTATTAATTAGCGATGCAATAGAAATAACAAAAAATACATGCACGAATTTTCCACTTCTTGTTATTAATTATAACTAAGTGTGCCTTTTATTTACTAGGGAATTAAAAAATGCAGTACTCCATGCTTTTATTTTTATTTTTATTATTATTATTATTATTATTATTATTATTATTATTTCAATTCAATGTTTTCGAACTCAAAAAATTTATGAGTAAAAACGTAAAAGAAGGTATTATTTTATACCCATAGATAAATTTATATGGAACAAGTTAAATTCAATTTGACAAAATAGCATTTAAGACTCGTGAACTAAAAATCCCCACTTTGTAGTTACAAATCAGTATAGGAGTAAAAGAGAACCATCTATTCTGAATCAGTCAAATCTGTTCAATGATAATTAGCAAAAATGAATAGAAATGCCTGGAAAAAAGGCAAAGAAAGAAGAAAAAAGGCAATTTCTGGATAGATTATATGAGAATGCCTAATCATAGAGGCCGTCTTCATGCCAGATAATCAACCAAGAAGCCACCATTTCCTGCAGAATCCAAGTATAGAGAAAGCTTTATTAAAGTAAATAATAAACAAAGGAAAAGGTGAGGATGACAAAGAAAACCTTACAGCTAAAGAATAGGCTGCCTGAAAAGGCTCGCCCCCCCCCCCCCCCTGTCCCCCCCCTCGTCCCCCCCCCCCTAATCTCATGTTAAAAGAAGATCTGCATAAGTTGTTGTCCAAGTACAACATGAAACACGTCGTCAGGACTAAACAAATCGATACATCAATTGAAAGTGAAATTAAACATTTGTGGACAAAGCCTTTCCTCAATTAACCAAGTTACAGGAATTGCCTGAAAGCTAAATGAAACCTCAAGATTGGTCCATAGCGTGCTCGGCCACATTTTCAGAATGTCACCCTACCCATTCCCTCTTCTTCATGCCAAGCTATCTCCGCTGCTATAGAAAAAAGGATGCACCAACAAACGATTATTTACGAGGATACTTTGCTCTAAATCCAATGCGAGATGTCACCAAAGACTATGGTGTTGTTGATATTTGAACATTATATCTGACAATTCGATGGTTGAGCAAAGGAGACTTACCGTGGTTGAATGAACATAGGCGTCTCGTAGGACTTGCCATTTAAGGCAACCTTTGAATCACCTGAAGAATGGTCCCATCTCCATTCAAAATTAGATTTCTACCATTGATTTCCATTTTCTCCATAATGAAAACAAACCATTGCCTGAAAAAACTGTGACCTGTACACATGAGATAAACATTAACAGTCCCTTTAAGAGAATTTATGGCGGGATAGAGAAAAAAAAAATTGAGGACAAGAGTATGGTTTTGGATGAAGTTTGAGATCATTTGATGTAATCGCTTATGAATTGTCGATATTTTATATACATATACACATTCACCTTTTACAATATCCGCATTAATAATAAAAAGAGCAAAACGTAGATAATTTTATAATTACTGACCATATAACGTAATGTATAATTATAAATATCCACCCTATTGAAGAGAAATATTGTTGATTTTAACACCTTGCCCATCTCATACTACTAGCAAGAAATCACACAAACCTTATCTCGTGCTCACTAATTCCAATCAACTATTTTGCTGCTATAAATTACCAATTCATAATATTACATTATGCATAACTGAGCTTGAATTCTATAAGGAAGATCGTGTTTTAAAACCCTTGCAAACAAAATGTATGAATGCATAAAATGTTTAACAAATATACTGGTTGGGAAGACACTGTTATAAAAACTACTTTGTCTATTTTAAAACCATGAAGCTGTTGTTAGTTAGGCAAAGATTCTATAATAGCAAATAATTCTCACTGCTTGAAAAAAAAATAAGATATATGCTTCAAAAAGAAGAAAGAGCTAAGAAGCCAAGCATAGTTTCATTATTATTTATTTCTGGTCTTTGTTGCATTAACTTATAACAAGAAACAACCACCATAACGTTTGGCTGATTGGGTAAGAAAATGAAAAGAAAAGGCACTCAAGTGTCTAGATTACAATGAGCAACTAATTGTGCTTCCACATAACTTTTGGAAGTTAGTTTACAAGTAAAGTAGTTTTTATCAAAGGCTGTGGAATTTTGACTCCTTTTTTTACTATTCTGATTTTTCTCGCTATCGGCTTGTTGAATAAATTCTCTACATGCTTATGTGATTGTAGTCTTTACATCCCTCGT
>NC_052352.1:66900447-66971326 GCF_009727055.1 Benincasa hispida | reverse complement strand
TTAAAAAATTATTCAACAAGCTTTGGAAGGAATTCCAGGGAAACCTTATGAAAATTTAGAAATACTATCTTTTGATAGAGGAAAGTCTCTGGAATGATAATTAAACAGACTTAATAATAATGTAGGAAGGGTAAGGTCGATGGTTCAAAGTTCGACGTACAAATGGAAGGAAGGTCGAGGGTTCAAAAATTCACTTATCTAGGTCGAATTTTCAACCCTCGACTTATTTAAAAAAAAAAAAACAATATTTTTACAAATAGTTTGAAAACAACAATATTTTCCTAAATAGTTTCTAAAAGGACAATATCCTTTTAATTTTCCCGTTTGAAAGTCCTATTTCTATTTTTACAATTATCATAAGTTTGAGGTCTAATTTTAATACTTCGCTTGAGAGTCTAATTTTGACATTTGAAAATTTGATGGTGTAATTGTAACTAACGCCATACTTAAAAGGGTGGTTTTTACAATTTACCACTATTTTTTTCTTATCGAAATTAATCAAATAATATACTAATTTTCATGTAAGAGAATATGAATATAGATGTGTTCATTGTGTAGGACAAAGATAGAAATGGTTGCTTCCTTGTATTCGTCCCTGCCCTTATTAAATTCTTCCTTTAGTTTTGGAGAGATTTGGGTGAAGATTCCCATGAATAAAAATACTATTTATTATTTTTTTAATTTATTCTCAACCAAACACAATTTTTTAGTTTCTATGTAAATATATTTTTAAAATTTATAGTGATAGTTATGTTAATAAACAATACATTTTCTTTTTAGAAAACAATAATTAGTAGAGACTAAATTTAAGATTTATCAAAATTATAGTGACTAAAATTAGACGGTTGAAAGAACAAAGATTAGACAACTCTAAAAGTACAGAAATTAAAAAAAAGAAAGAAAGATATTTTAACATTTAGAAAAATTTATAGTAAAAATGTTGTAGTTTAGCTTGCATTTGAGTGTTGACATCTATTTTCATTATTAAAAGGTAAATTTCTAATTTTCTACTTATTAATCTAAAATATCTATTCATTTTATTTTTATTTTTCTCTTCTCTTTCTTTCTACCCTCCTTCCATCTTCTTCACTTTCCCAATTCATAGCATTGATTTTTCATAATTTACAAATATGGCAAAAGTAAATATAAACGTCGATTTTTGTTTCTATTATTCCAAATTTATCCTTATTGGTGTATCAATATGTATATTAATAATATATCTGGTATACTTTATATCAGATATATTTATTATTCCAAATTTATCCTTATTGGTGTATCAATATATATATCAATAGTATATCTAGTATACTTTCTATCGGGTATATTTATTATTCCAAATTTACCCTTATTGGTGTAGCATGCATGTGTATCAATAGTATATCTGATATAATTTACATCAGGTGTATTAGTCATCTGATATATTGACGGAGTTGACATTTAACCAACGGAAGCAATTAGGATCTTAAACACTTTAATTACATTAATTTTAGCAAAAAAAAAAAAAAAACATGCATGTTTATAACAACAACAGTAATAAGGTTTCAATAACAACTTTTGAAGAATCCTCTTGATTGCTCTAGATCTCTACGAATTTCTCCTTTAATTTTTGTAGTAGACTATCACAAGAGTATCTACTAGTCTTAGGTCTTAGAACCCAAATTGTGAGAGAATTTTAGGTGAATGTTAGAGAGTTTTGAGAGAAAAAATGGTAGAATTTTATTCTTCAAAATTCAATTTTGCATGAGTCTCTTTTCTGAAAATCAAACTCATATATATAGAAATAAATCATGCAAATTAATTTAATGAGAAATTGACACTCAATTTTTCATTAAATAATTTGGCTACATGTAAAGCAAATGGATTAAGTAGGATAATCCCATTATCCAATTTCCAATTTCCAATTTAATTTAATTTAATTTAAGTTTAATTGGAAATCTGATCATTTATTTATTTATTAAATTAATTTAATCAAATTAAATTAATTATCTATTTGAGTTTCATAAATTCAAAATTTTAAATAAATAAATAAATTATTAATTAATTAAAAAATTAATTTAATATCAAATATTAAACTATTAAAAACACCTAATTCAAACATGAATTACTATTCATGTATTAATATTTAAATTATATTTAAATAAATATTTAGAACTCTTAAAATCGTTTAATTCATTAATTAAACGCTTAATCATATCGAATACAAAAACAAACCCTAAATTTGGATTTGAACATTTCAAATCCTCTCAACATACTATTCTAAAGTTTGATCCTTCTACGAACTAGTAGAGGGACCAAATAGACTTACAAATTATGAACTCCAATGATTTAAGATCAATTGGTTAAACTCTTTAAACCGAATTAATCAATATTTGTTAACTATCGAGACATTCCACTATAGATCAATAGTTGCACTCTCCTTACTATAGATATATTTCTGTCCACTTGATTTAACCATAATCAGTAGTTCGATCATTCACAGGTTGTTCGTATTTATAGCTAGGTTAAAATTACCGTTTTACCTCTATAATACATTTTGCTCCTTAAGTCTTCATTGATCTCAAATGAACAATTGGTTTATAGTTCTACCAATAAATCAAGTCCCTCTCAATCATAGAGAGGGCGGGCCCCTTTGTTCAAGACTAGGAGTCAGTACTTAAGGGAACAACCTATCTGCTAACCATAAAATGGGTAGAAGTGGATTTCATCTTGTAGGACTATGTCCTCAATCATCTATCCGGTCTTATCCCTAAAATGGGAGGTTTATTGAGTGGCGATGTTGAGCCACTCTCACTCATGCAAATTAAAGGATAATCTCGAATAAACAAGAGTTCATAGTTAGCTCAAGATTGAGATCGAGTTACCTTAGATCATCAAACCGAAATAGTCAGTTTTAACAGTAAACGGTCGTTATAAAGAAAAATGACTATTTCATGGTCTGTCTTATGCAAACATCTTTTGCATAGGATACCCCCACTTGTAAGTCTCCACATGAACGACTTTGGGATGACATCGTTTGTATCAATATACAAAGCGAACCACATCCATAATGTCCTAAGGATAAGGTGCCCAACCCTATCCACATATTTATAGACCATTTTGGCTATATACTAAAACTTGATCCTCTTTATATGTCTGTACATGAAGTTTAAGTATTCCGTTATAGCCATGTGTTCATTAGTTTATTGGATTTAGGAATTTATAAATGCAATTTACAAATTCAAAAACAATTTTATTGAAAAAAACTTCAATAACATCTTTATTGTATGTTTACAAACTACGAGTTTTGAGACATTTTGCAATAAACTCCCACTTAGACTAAAACTCTAGTGGGTTTAACTATATACAAATATACAATATTGAGTATGAGAGAATAAATACAATGGACTAGGGCATCTATATACCCATGAATTCTCCCACTTGCCATAGATTTATGAAGCTCGTCGTCCTAGTCCGATTAGGTGATCCTCGAACACTTTAGTCGTGTGGACCTTTGTAAATGGATAAACTAAATTGTCCTTGTTCTCTGAAGATACTTGAGGATGTTCTTAATGACAATCCAATGACTATATCCAGGATTGGACTGAAACCTGCTGACTATTCCAACCGTAAAGCATATATTTGGACGTATACACAATATGACATACATCAAACTCTTGACTGCTGATGCATAAGAAATTTTGTTCATATCCTCAACTTCTTGAGGTGTCTTAGTGTTGGAGTTAGCAAGTAATTAGCGGAAGCAATTTGGATCTTAAGCACTCTAATTCCATCAATTTTAGTAAAGAAACATGCATGTTCAAAACATAAAAATAGAGTTTTAAAGATATACCTTTGAAGAACTCTTCAATCTTCAAATCCAGCTTGAATCTTCACACCAAATGCTTGTAGACCACCACTTGATCTTCCCCACTATTCTCTAGGATCTTAGATTGTAAGGTGGATTCCAAAATGAGTAGGAAATTGAGGGAATTTTATGGAGAGAGAGACTTGTTTTCTATTTTTGAGTTGAAGAACACCTATTCTTCAAAAACTAGCAAAAATTCACACTGCATGGAAAGTTTCCTCAGGTGATTAAGCATAGTTTTGTTCTCCTTCAGCATGCTATCTCTCTACACAAGAGATTGACACCCACCTACTCAAAGATTGAGTGGATGTTTAGGTGGGAAAAACCCACTATACAAATTCTTCTATTTTGTTTAAAATCAAATTTTAAAATTGAAATCCAAATTTCAATTTAATTGATCTTTTAACCAAAAAAATAATTTTGAAATCAAATTTCAAAATTTGAAAAATTTGTAAAATTAATTTTAACCAAAATTAATTCCAAATAATTATTTTTTGATAAAATTAATTCTAAATAATTAACTAAACTATTTAATTAATTAAATTAATTTAATATCAAATATTAAATTTATTAAACACCAATTCCTAATACATGAATCTCTATTCATGTAATTAATATTTAAATCAAATTTAAATATTGTCAAATTCTCCAATATCGTTTAGTTCGATAATTATATGTGTAGTTATAACGTATATAATTAATGATTCCCTTATTTTGAGTTTGAATACTTCAAATTTACTCATTTCTCTATTCTAGGGTTTAATCCGTTTGTGAGCTAGTAGGAGGACTTAATGGATCTATAGATCACGAGCTTCTTGTCAAATGTTTATACAGAAAAATGAATATATGATTAAGATAGAAATCAAATTATGAAGAGTTTTATTGATATCATTATCTAAATTGATTAAGATACTTAACACTTGACATAATTGAAAGAAGGGTTATCTAACACACAATAACTTGTTATACACAATGTTACAACAATTCATAGTAAATCACAGATAAAAATACTAAAAGACAAAACACAAGGTTTAGTATCACAGTTTGGTGCAATCCACCTATGTCTGGAGGCAATGTTCCCAAGAAATATAATTTCAATAATATAAAGTTAAGTGATTAAAACTTTGTACTTATCTGTAAATAAACGACAATTACAATGACATACGATTAGTCTAACTTAGTGACTGAGTACTTAGACTTCTCTTAAATGTGAGATCTCTCTCAATGAAACTTAGACTCTCCTTTGTATGAGACTCCCTTTCATTGAAACTTAGGCTCCTCCTAAGTGTGAGACTCTCACTCAATAAGAACTTCTATCTTTCAACCTTCAAATGAACACTACTTCACTTGGAAAAGTTAGGATTCTCCTAAATATGAGAATCCCTTATGAAGAAATAGTAGAACATTTCAATATGATATAGAGACCACCTCAAGAAGAAAGAACAACGTAAGCTTCATAATCATAAGGACTAATATACTTGTGGTTTATGACAAACACACAAGATAATAGACACAAATAATTCTTCAAAGCGACAACCCTAAAAAGAGTACAACAACCTCTTTAATATATGTTGGTATAAATATTATACGTTTTGGATTAATTTTTCCCTCTTGTGTGAATCTAATAGAATACTAATAAACTAGGATCAACAATAATAATCAAGTAAGGATATAGCAATTTTAATGTGTAAAAACCCTTCAATTTGAGGAGTAAAAAACCATGGGCTGAAGTCAAAATCTCTACTATAATCAACGATATGGGTACAACACTACAATAATACTTTTTTTTTTTTTTAATAGCTTGGGAAGATAACCTTTTCTAAATTAGGCTATTAAATATTACGGAAAAAAGGAGGAAAATGCTGAAAAATTTTTAGGGGAAAAGAAGCGGAGAAACCCTATAGTTCAAAAGTCACCCTCTCAATTTTCTATTACCATTTCTTCTTTCTCTCATTCTCTCTAAACCTAAAAATTCCTCACTCTTCTCCTTCTCTTGTTTCTTTCTTCTCTATGAATTTACACTGCACATCCTCCACCGTCGCCCTACTGAGAAGTCATGGATCACCAGAGAGATAAACCTTACCCTTCCTCCCACTTTCTACCTTCATCGCTAAGAGGCGAAACCTTCCACCGTCGACATCGTCGCCTACGGAGGACGAGGATATAGACAAACCCTTTTTAAAGCCTGTGCCACAGCTTGCCCTAGTTGTCATTGACCTACCTTCACACTGTTTGGTGCTTGACTCGAAGTTCAATTTGAGATCTATGAATCCATCGCCCGCATGCAAATCGATTGTGAATGTGTTGGCTACATCACTGATCGCACTAAAGACTCAGTTGATGTTGCCATGGTCGCCGCCCTTGATCCCTTTTTCGCCTTCACTATTGATTCAAAGAAGGTACCTTCTTCTCTCTGCCCATCTAATTCTTGGCGAAAAGTGAGAGCAAATTGAAGCTATTTGATTATTCTCGTTAAGTGAAGATTTATGTACCAAATTTAGTTTAATTTCTACTATTTGCTACATGAATCGACAACTTGGAGCGTTAATTTCTTCTGTTTTTTTGCTTCTAAAAAATAATCTCAATACCCATATGAATTTAGGTCTTGATTTTGCATGCAAAAATCTCTATAATTGTCTAGGGATTGAGAATTAATTGGATTTGCTACTCTGATATTTGTCATTATGAATTATCAGTTGCTTCTGATAGAACTCTTATAAGAGTATCTCTGAGTGGAAGCGGATCATTTCAATTCATTGCGACAGAATTTCCACATATACATTCAAATATACATATATGCATTCACAACGCTAAATGGCTGGCATGCTTAAAGGATAAACAAACAAGAGACTAAGAAAACATACCAGTTGAAGACTTTTCTTCACTTGAAATCTCGCTCTCTCCATGAACGACCAACTATCGTTCAACAATACTAAATCGTCTACCACGAACAATTTTCACACGAATAGATGAAGAAAAGGGACGACACCACCACTTGGAACCCTCAGTATTCTCGGAGTGAGAATCCAAAGAGTGGGCTCTGTTCGGATTTGGTAGAGGGGAGGAGGAAAAGAAATCATATACAACGATCAAGCAAGTGGGAGAAAGACACGTCTATCGTATAGATAAAATGCTTGATTGTTTAGGTGAAGTATACGATTGTGTAGGAAAAGCTAAGCGATCGTCTATATGATCGTGTAGGAAAAGCTAAGTGACTGTATACGATCGTTTAGTAAAGCTCGGGCGCTAAATGATCGTTTAGTAAAAGATAAACGATCATTTAATAAAAGGCGCGCACGGGTGTAAGCAATCATTTAGTAAGTAGCACTATCGTATAGGCTCTGATTTACTAAGCGATGACCTTCTCAAACACTATATAATCCAAGCTTAACACACTGTGAGCTATTTAAGCGTCTCAAAACGATTCTTCATCTTACTCATTGGTTACGAAAATAGAAGAGATGCTAGCCAGTTATCCCATAACTGTCCAATTAATAAATAATAAATATAATCACATTATATTCATAATCTATGGTTTAATATCATATATTAACCATAGTATCTTTCCTCCACTAAATATAAATCATATTTATATCTAATTTCTTCCAAATTAATGTATCTCATACATAAAGTCAATTATATCATATATAATCGAACTCCCTCTTATCAATTTGAACATTTCAAACTGACCCAAAAACTGATTCTCAACTTGTATCTAAGCTACCAAGGGGACCTTATGGACCTATGGCTCGAAGCTCCAATGGTATGTGAATAACTGACTAAACTCTTTAGCCACGATATCCACCATTCGTTAATTACCAGACATTCCACTAAAGATCGATAGCTGAACTCTTCTTACCACAGATATATTTCTATGTCCATCGGATATAACCAATCATCAGTACGATGACCTTTCATAGATGCTCATAAGTACAACTGGGCCAATTTATTGTTTTTCCCCTATAGTTACATCTTACTCCTTAAGTACCATTGATCCCTTTAATGAACAATACAACATAGTTCTACTATGTGTGAACACCTATCGAGCCATGAGAAGGTGTGTGGCGTCACATCGTTCAAGCTCCGGAATCAGCCCTTAAGGGCTGTCTCTTATACACATCTAGATGTCGAGCCATGAGAAGGTGTGTGGCGTCACATCGTTCAAGCCCCGGGATCAGCCCTTAAGGGAGAAATCTATCTACTTATTCTTATTTCGGGGAAGGAATGAACTCCATCTTGTGTAGTTGAGTTTCCAGCTCCTAAATCAGTCGAATCCCCAAAGTGGTAGGTTTGAGTCGGTGCTTTGGCCACTCGCACCCATACAAATCAAAGGACCGCTCTCAATTGCAGGAGTTCTCAACTCACTTAGGATTGAGGTCATGTTACCTATGGTCATCCTAGTGAAGTGAAGTCTGTATCATGAACGGGGTTGTATGACGAGACATTAGCACTTCGTGGTCAGGTCTTATACAAACTCTTTGTATAGGACACCCCCGCTCGTATGTCCCCTACACGAATGATCAGGATCAGACCATCTGTGACAAGTCACAACACTTGTAACTATTCAAAGCGGGCCGCGCCCCTAGCGTTAACAGGATAAAGTTTCCCTCCTATATCCATATACTACAGACCATTTTGGTTATTACTTAAGACATGATCCATTTGTATATCACCACATACATGCTTAACTTACATAAAGACAACCAAGGATTTTAAGTTTATTGGTTTGTGGTAAAGCAAATAAAACATCCAATGTGCAAAGTTAAAAAGTGAACAAAATATCATATATTATACATCACAAACGTTCGTACAAACTGTTTACAAACTACAGGACACGAGACTTTAGGACATCAACCACAACAATCTCCCACTTGTTCTAAAGCGAAGTGGGTGTACAGAAAAAAGTACAAAATAATAAACTAGGGCATAAAAACCCAATACAATAGAATCTCCCGCTTGCCCTAGTCCAGCCGCAGGCGATCCCGTAGACTTTTGGTCTGAAGGTGACCCTCAAACATGTAGCCGTGAGAGCCTTCATAAACGGGTCAGTAATGTTGTTCTCCAAGGCGATCTTCGTGACGATCACGTCTCCTCGATGCACTATCTCGCGGATCATATGATACTTTCGCTTTATGTGTTTGTTGTGCCTATGACTCCTGGGCTCCTTGGAGTTCACCACAACACTACTATTGTCACAATAGAGGGTGATGGGCTTAGACATATATGGAACAAATTCCAACTGTGCGAAGAACTTCCTGAGCCAGACGACCTCTTTCGTAGTTTCACAAGCTGCTACTTACTCGACCCCCATCGTGGAGTTAGTGATGCACCCCTGGTTAGTGCTCTACCACACTACAGCTCCTCCGTTAAGAGTAAAAACTAACCTTGAAGTGGACTTCCGAGAGTTCTTATTAGTCTGAAAGTCAGAATCTGTGTATTCAATAAGGATTAAATCCCTAGACCCATACACGAACATGTAGTCCCTCATTCTCCGAAGATACTTGAGGATGTTTTTAACTATGGTTCAGTGACCCTTGTCTAGGTTACATTGATACCTACTGACTATTCCCACAGTATAATAGATGTCTGGCCTAGTGTAGAGCATCGCATACATCAAACTACCAACGACAGATGCATATGGGACCTGTCTCATCTCCTCAACCTCTTGAGGCGTCTTAGGACATATGTCTTTAGACAAAGTGACTCCATGCCTTAATGGTAATATGCCCCTTTTAGAGTCCTACATCGAGTACTTGAGCAAGATCTTGTCAATATACGATGCATGAGACAACGCTAGCACTTTTTTCTTACGATCCTAAAAGATCTGTATACCCAGAACAAATTGAGTCTATCCCAAATATTTCATTTGAAATTGGGTTGCTAGCCAGTTCTTAACTGTAGTAAGTAAACCTACATCATTCCCAATGAGTAGTATATCGTCTACATTCAACACTAAGAAAACTACTGAACTGTTGACGATCTTCTTGTAAACACAAGATTCATCAACGTTTTAGTAAAAGTCATTTGATCCCAGTATCAAACTAAATATTCCAAGATCGAGACACCTTTTTCAGCCCATAAATGGACTGATTCAGTCTGCAAACTTTTTGCTCTTGACCTTGGGCAATGAATCCTTCGGGTTGTACCGCGTAAATGGTCTCCTCAAGATTACCATTCAAAAAAATCCGTCTTGACGTCCATTTTCCAGATCTTATAATTATAATAAAGCAGCAATGGACAAGAGGATGCAAATCGACTTTAACATGATAATAGGTGAGAAAGTCTCCTCATAGTCGACTCCCTCCACTTGGGTATAAACCTTTGCCATAAGTCGAGCCTTGAAGGTTTGCAGCTTCCCATCAGCACCTCGTTTGCGCTTGTAAATCCATTTACAACCTATAGGTCTTACCCCATCAGGCTGATCTATAAGATCCCATACTGAGTTGAAGTACATCGACTCCATCTCAAGATTCATGGCTTTGACCCATTCATCCCGGTCAACATCCTCCATTGCCTTTTGATAAGACAACGAATCGTCACGTTGCCACTCTCGCCTACCATAGCTAGGATTTCGTGAAACCCAAATAGCGATCAGGCAGGTTTGTAACCTTCCCACTGAGTCGAGGTTCCTTCAACTCTTGAGGTGGAACGATCTACCAGATGAAACTATCATCAACAACTTTGGCTGATGAAACAGGTCCTTCAACAACTCTTGTTTGAGTTTCAGTAGTTTCGTTGGAAAGCTCATATAACATGACTTTACTACGTGGATTGTGCTCCCTGATATGATCCTCTTCCAGGAAAGTGGCGATCGTGGAAACAAACACCCTGCTTTTGGATGGATCATAAAAGTAACCTCCTCGTGTACCTTTGGAGTAGCCAACAAAGAGGCATAACCTCGATCGTGATTCCAACTTCTTGGAATTTGCCTCAAGCACATGTACTGGGCAACCCTATATGCAAAAGTGATGTAAACTAGCTTTACGCCCGTTCCACAACTCCAGAGGTGTTCTTGCAACACTCTTGGAAGGAACACAGTTGAGTATGTATACGACAGTTTCCACTGTAAAACCCCAAAACGAGTCCTTAAGGAAGTGTAACTCATCATCGAACGAACCATGTCCAACAAGGTTCTATTTCTCCTCTCCGCTACACCATTCTGCTGAGGTGTACCCGACATTGAGAGTTGGGAAACGATTCCATGTCCTAATAAATAGTCCTGGAACTCTGAATCCAAAAACTCTCCACCTCGATTTGATCGAAGTATTTTAATCCGTCTATCCAAAGCATTCTCAACTTCAGCCTTTAATACTTTGAACTTTTCAAAAGATTCAGACTTTCATTACATTAGATAAACATACCCATATCTAGAGTAATCATCAGTAAAACTGATAAAGTACTCATAGCCTCCTCGAGCTCGCACATTCATAGAACCTCAAAGGTCAGAATGTACTAATTCTAGAGGCTCTTTGGCTCGATAACCTTTTCTAGTAAAAGGTCTTTTAGTCATCTTACCCTCAAGGCAAGATTCACACACTGGTAAATAATTTTCTTCTAACTCGTTTAGAAGGCCATTCTTCACCAATCTCTCAATCCTATTGAGATTGATGTGCCCTAATCGAAGGTGTCAAAGTTGGGCATTTTCTTTTGGAGAAACTCATTGATATTTAGATTGAGTTATGACAGATTTAAATATCTCTATGTTATGGAGGGAACTTAAGGCTAACGATCTTAGCACGTACAAGTTATTTTCCAGTTTAGCTATACAAATTTCAACACCATCCTTATGAATAAACACTTTATTCAATTTAAAAGAAAGAGTGTATTTACATTGCAACAGACATTTTACAGAAATAAGGTTTCTTTTTAGTTCAGAAACTACAACGACCTCTTTTAATACAAGAAACCTATTATGTAAAGTTAACTGGATGCCTCCCACTGCCACAGCTGAGATGACGTGCCTGGTGCCTACTCGGAACGTCATCTCACTAGCCTCCAGCTGTTGTCAGGATCTAATCCCCTGAAAAAAAGAACAAACATGATTAGTGGTGCTCGAATCAATTATCCAGGCAGAATCATCATTCTCCATTAAACAAGTTTTTAATACAAGTAAATCATATTTACGTTTTTCTGCCTTGGCCTTAGCCTTGGCTGCCTTCCTTTCCTTTAGATAGCGAGAACAATTCCTCTTCCAGTATCCATCCTGGATGTAATGGAAACATGTTCCTTTTTCAACCGACGGTGGACGCTTCCTCTAGGTGACAAGTGGCGGGTTAGCAGGCACTTTCCTTTTCCTTTTACCACCCTTCTTCTTCTTCTCTTTCCAGAGTTAGAAGTTGGAGGTGCAGACTTTGTCCCTGAGGTCGAACCTCGATGGAACTTTTTAGAAGACGAGACAAAATTTTTCTCTCCTCCCCTCTACTAGTTACTTTTCAGCAAGGATTGGTAAGTCTGCAACTCGTTGAGAAGCATAGTAAGGGTATAATCCACTTTGTTAAGAATCGTATTGTTAACAAAGTAGAGGAAGATCTCCAGTAATGAATGCAAGATAATGCTAACCTAATTTCCCTCAACGATTTTAGACCCATTCATCTCCACGTTAAAGTGGACCATCATATTCAACACGTGTTCACGAATAGAGGTGCCTTCCTACATTTTGGAGGTGAAGATGTGTTTCAGAGCCTCGTGCTTGAGCTATCTAGACGGCTGTCCGAACATTCCCCGCGGGGACTCCATGATCTCACGTACTGAGACCATGGACTCATCTTTCTTGGCCAATTCATCACTAAGACTGGCCAAGATATAGGCTCAGGCCTTCTCGTTTTCCCGTATCCAACGCTCGTACGACCCTAGAACATTTCGAGTAGCGTCCTGAGGTGGAATAGGAGGACAATTGTAAACCCCAAATTCTACATTTCCCATATAAGTATGTTTAGCCATGAGGATGTTAATTAATTGATAAATGGAAATTTATGGTGTAATTATAGGGAGTTACAAATGAAGAAAAAAAAAAAAAAGATAAAGAGACTTATTAATTGAATTTGGCCAGATGCATTAAGTTAATGCTGGGTGAGGTGGCGGTTGAATATTCAACCATGGGAAGCGACTGGAAGTATAAAAAGAGGATGAAATTTAGAAGTTCGGTTTTGGCAAATGACTCAAGCAAATTAAGTGAGATTAATGCCATTTGAAAGCTGGGGGAATGTAGTTTTCAAGGTTGGTCTGTCGAAGATAGATCTCATAGGAAGAAGAATGAAAAGTAAAGAATTTTTAGAAGGGGCAGGTTCTCGGATTAATCAAGGCCAGGGGTGAAGATTGGAAGCTCCAAGAAAAGTTACAAGGAATCAGGGTTGAGATTTTACGTTAATAAAGTTATCAATTCTAAACAAGTTTGTAGAAGGAAGTTTCTTGAAAAGAGTTCTGGATTTTGAGTTATGAATTTTTGAAGTTGAAACAGGAAATTGGTGTGTAAACAGGCAGCTGCTTGGGAAGATCAAGTAAACAGCTCACCATAGAGTGCGAGAGCGAGATAAGAAAGGTGTGAATCTCGCTTAGGATGAAAATCTCACTAGTTTTGGGAAGAATCTCACTCAAGAAGAAAATCTTGCTGAATTTTTGGATTGAATCTCGTTGGTATAGATATAAATCTCGCTAGTATTGGTAAGTCTCGCTATGATGAAGTTTTACTAGTGAAATGCTTGATCTCGCTCATGAGGATCTTGCTCATGAGGACAATCTCACTCATGGAGAAGATCTTACTCATGATGACAATCTCGCTAGTAATGATGATCTTGTTGATTAAGGTTTCACTAGTGAATAAACTACTTGAAGCATCTTGATGGGAATTCTAAGGAATCTAATTAGGAATTATGTTATTTCAGGCCACGAGGAACTAGAAGAAGCTTATAACCCATTAAGAGCCCCGACGAGTAGTGAGTGACGGAAATGATCTTAATGCTTTCAATGTTTAGGTATAAAAGACCATGCAATTTACACTAATGTTGATGATGAGTTTATACTTAATCAAGCAACAATGTTTCATGAATTGCATAGCGTTTCTTCTCCAGCTTGTATATGTTTTAATTCATACTAAGGTATATTGTGAAGTCATTACAAAAGTTAAGTTCCTATAATGAAGCATGCGTTTATGGAGAAAGCTATGATAAAATGATTCTTTATGTAAATGGTATGCAATTAAAGCTTGATTTGATGGTAGAAAATAACTCGGTACTAAAAAACATAGAGAAGGTATCTGGGTAATAGTACTTAAGGTGTTGATGGTACTTAGAAAACTCCATGTGCACGTAGGTAGTTATAAACGAGAGGCCGAAGTATGGGTCTCCTAAACCATATACTAGCAAGAGAGGCCGAAATATGGGTCTCTTAGCCAAATACAGATGTTGGGGGCTAGAGCGATGTATGCTCATTCCCAACTAAGGTTTAATGATGTTTAATGATGGTGATTGATGCTTTGTTTAAAGGAAGTTGCTTGAAATGTTTCTCAATATATTTATATGTATATAATAATGTAAATCATGGTATAATATGATTTTTATAGTCACTCACTGGGCTACAAGCTCACAGATTTTCTATGTTCTCATTTTTCAGGTAGTGGTCAGATTCCTCAAGGTTGATCCTGCTGCTGCTTGCCATTGAAAGGCTCGACTAGTTGAAAAGAACTTAGGTTGATAGTCTATATCTATGTACACATGTTTTGAGGGGGATCAGGGCTTTGTTAATGAAGTTTGGGTCCAACTGTAAATATTTACTTGTAGATATTATGTCATGACTGTTTGCATATGTTTATATAATGTATATGGAGCCTTCTGCAGGCGAGCTGTTTGTATGCATTAATAATATTTATCAGGTTGGCACTCAGGTTAGAGGGTTAGAGTGGTAAGTGCTTGTAATAGAGCTAGTAATTGCTACCATCACATCTTCTTCCAGGTTTTGAGGGTAATCTGGGAGGGGATGTGACAAGTTGGTATCAGAGCCTAGGGTTTTGGGAATGAGAGGGAAAGTTCATGCATAAGTCTAAGTCCCTAAGTGTGAGTCCCAAACATGTGTACATTTTAATAGGTGGAATGCCGAGGCAAAGTGGCAGATAGAGTAAGCATACAAGAGACAGGAATATTGACCCTACTGCTAGAGGCTCGGAGGTTAGAAAGAACCCATCAGGAAGAAAGAGGAAGGTAAACAATCAAGTGAGTCAGGAAATGATGTATGAGGGAGAGTCTAGTACTCCCCAGGCATGGGCAGATTCCCAGCTAGAAGATATAGTTTTTGACAGGATAGAGCAGAGGTTGGCAGCTAGTGTAGGCTTAGTATAGGCTAACCCAGAGAAGAAATATGGCATTGAAAGGTTAGATCCTGACGATAAAGGTAAATATAATTTACCTGTACTTGAAACTTGTTTAGTGGAGAATGATGATTCTGCCTGGATAATTGATTCGGTGCCACTAATCACGTCTGTTCTTCTTTTCAGGGGATTAGATCCTGCCGACAATTAGAGGTGGTGAGATAATGATGCGAGTAGGCACTGGGTATGTCGTCTCAGTTGTGGAAGTGAGAGGGATCTAGTTATCTTTACCGAATAGGTTTCTAATTTTGAATGATGTATATATTGTTCCTAAACTTAAGAGGAACCTTATTTCTGTAAAGTGGTTGCTACAATGTAAATACACTATTTCATTTAATGTGGATAAAGCATTTATCATAAAGATGGTTTTAATATTTGTACAACATATCTGAAAAGTAACTTGTATGTGTTAAGACCGTTAGCCATTAGTTCCCTCCATAACACAAAATTGTTTAAATGTTCTTCAACTTAATATGGGATCTTGTAGATTAGCCTGATGGGGTAAGACCTATAGGTTGTAAATGGATCTACAAGCACAAACAGGGCGCTGATGGGAAGGTGCAAACCTTCAAGGCTCGACTTATGGCAAAGGGTTATACCCAGGTAGAGGGAGTCGACTATGAGGAGACTTTCTCACCTGTTGTCATGTTAAAGTCGATCTGCATCCTCCTGTCCATTGCAACTTATTATAATTATGAGAGCTGGCAAATGGATGTCAAGACGGCCTTTCTGAATGGCAATCTTGAGAAGACCATTTACATGGTGCAACCTGATGGATTCATAGTCCAAGGTCAAGAGAAAAAGGTTTACAAGCTGAATTGGTCCATTTATAGGCTGAAACAAGCGTCTCGATCTTGGAACATACGGTTTGATACTGCGATCAAGTCATATAGCTTTGACCAGAACGTTGATGAACCTTGTGTCTACAAGAAGATCATAATGCTTCAGTAGTATTCTTAGTGTTGTATGTAGACGATATACTACTCATTGGGAATGTGTAGGTCTACTGACTGTAGTTAACAACTGACTAGCGACCCAATTCCAAATGAAAGATTTGGGAGAGTCTCAATTTTTTTTGGGTATACAGATCTTTCAGGGTCATAAGAACAAAGCCTAGCACTGTCTCAGGCATTGTACATTGACAAGATATTGCTCAAGTACTCGATGTAGGACTCCAAAAGGGTGCTACTACCGTTCAGGCATGGAGTCACTTTGTCTATGGACGTGTGTCCTAAAACACCTCAAGAGGTTGAGGAGATGAGACGGGTCCCATATGCGTCATCCGTTGGCAGTTTGATGTACGCGATGCTCCATACTAGATCAGACATCTGCTACGCTGTGGGTAGAGTCAGTAGGTATTAGTCTAACCCAGGCCAGGATCACTGGACCACAGTAAAAAACATCCTCAAGTATCTTTGGAACGAGGGACTACATGCTCATGTATGGATCTAGGGATTTGATCCTTACTGGATACATGGATTCTGACTTTCAGACTGATAGAGACTTTTAAAAGTCCACTTCAGGGTTAGTCTTTACTCTTAACGGAGGAGTTGTAGTATGGTGAAGCACTAAGCAGGGGTGCATCACCGACTCCACTATGAAGGCGGAGTACGTAGGGGCTTGCGAAGCTGCTAAGGAAGCTGTCTGGCTCAGGAAATTCTTGATAGAATTGGAAGTTGTTCCAAATATGTCTAGGCCTATTACCCTTTATTGTGATAATAGTGGGGCAGTGGTGAACTCCAAGGAGCCTAGGAGTCACAGCCGCGACAAACACATAGAGCGAAAATATCATCTGATCCGCGAGATAGTGCATCGAGGGGACATGATCGTCACGAAGATCACTTCGGAACACAATGTTGCTGACCTGTTTACGAAGGTTCTCAGGGCTACAGTGTTTGAGGGTCACCTTCAGAGCATGGGTCTACAGGATCGTCCGTGACTAGACTAGGGAAAGTGGGAGATTTTATTGTACTGGGCTTTTATGCCCTAGTTTATTGTTTTGTACTAGTTTTTGTACACCCCACTTCGCTTTAGTATAAGTGAGAGATTGTTGGGTTTGATGCCCTAAAGTCTAGTTTCTTGTAGTTTGTAAACAGATTGTACAAATGCTTGTGATGTATAATATATCATATTTTACTTCACTTCTTGATTTTGCTCAGTTGTTTGTTTTATTTGCTTTACCACAAACCAATAAACATAAAATCCCTAGTTATATGTATGTAACTTAAGCATGTATGTGGTGACATACAAGTGGATCATGTCTTATCTGTAGTATATGGATATAGGAGGGAAACCTTATCCTGGTAACGCTACGGATGCGGCCCGTTTTGTGGAATGGTCACAAGTGTTATGACTTGTCTCAAATGGTTTGATCCGATCATTCGTGTAGGGGACATGCGGGCGGGGGTGTCCTATACAAATAGTTTTTATAATACCTGACCATGAAGTGTTAACGTCTCGTTATATAACACCATTCATGACAAAGACTTCACTTCAATAGGATGACCATAGGTAACATGACCTCAATCCTGAGTGAGTTGGGAACTCCTGCCATTGAGGGCAGTTCTTTGATTTGTATGGGTGCGAGTGGCCAGGTCGCTGACTCAAACCTACCATTTTGGAGATTCGTTTGATTTGGGAGCTAGGAACTCAGCTACACAAGAAGGAATTCACTCCTTCCTCGAAGTAGGGGCAAGTAGATAGATAGCTCCCTTAAAGGTTGATTCTAGGGCTTGAACGATATGGCGCCATACACCTTCTCCTGGCAGTTAACGGATGGTGGATCTCGTGGCTAAAGAGTTTAGTCAGCTATTCATGTACCATTGGAGCTTCGAGCCATAGGTTCTTAAGGTCCCCTTGGTAGCTTGGATAAAGTCGAGAATTAATTTTTGGGTCAGTTTGAAATGTTCAAATTGACAAGAGGAAGTTCGATTATATATGATATAATTGAACTGGTTAATTATATATGATATAATTGACTAAATGAATGAGATACATTATTTTGGAGAAAAATAGATATAAATATGATTTATATCAAGTAGAGGAGAAATTACTATAGTAGATATATGATATCAAACTGTAGGATAAGAATATAATATGGTGATATTCATTAATTAATTCATTAGTTGGTTTATGTGGTAATTGACTGGGAATCTCTCCTAAATTGTGTGTAAGTGGGAGGATCAATTTCGGTTATTTTAACTGAAGAATAAAATAAAATTGGTTTTATTTTGTAAGGAATTCGGAAAAAATCGCTCATGGTGTTGAAACTTCACGATCGCTTAGTTGAGAGCCTATACGATAGTGGCCATCGCCTAAACGATCGCACACCCACACACTAAATGATCGCACACGTTTTCTAAATGATCATTCACCTTCTCTAAACGATCATTTAGTGCATCAAGCTTTTCTAAACAATCACTTACTATTTACTAAACGATTGCTTAGTAAAACCTACACGGTCATGTACCTTTCTCTAAGCGACAAGCACCCGATTATACGATAGTCACCTACTATCTCCCACTTGCTTGTCATTCTACACGATCGTCCTTTCCTTCTCCCTCTACCAATTCCATCAAAGTCCACTCTTTGGATTCTCTCTCTGAGAATACCAAGGGATTCGAGTGGTGGTGTTGTCGCCAGTTGTTGCTTGTTCGTGTAGACGATCGTGGTGCATGCTAGGCGACTATTTGCTGTGCGATAAGAACTATAGAGGAGTCGCTTCCTCTGGATTGAGTTTGAGCACAAATATTCTTCAACTGGTACATTTACTCGATCTATTGTATTTTAATTGTGAAAGCATGTCTATAATTAGTGTTACAATGCATATCTGTTTGTTAGAATGTGTGTATAGTAATTCGGTCACAATGAAATTAGAAAGATCCAAACCCACTCATGGATACTCTTGTTTAAGAGTTCCTTCAGGTACAATGTCAGTGGCAAAATATGAGCAGAAATTTACAAAATTATCACAGTATGCTCTACCGATTATTTGAAAGAGATAGATGCAGGAAGTTTGAGCAAGGATTGAGGAAAGAGATTAGAAGTCCGAGACATCTACGGCTAATTGGTTAGACTTTAACTTGTTAGTGGAAACAGCGACACAAATCGAGTGGAGTTTAGTAAATGATGAGTAGTTGCAAAGAGGCGGTGAGGCTGCAGTAGGGTTGGGAGATAGGGGATCCCGACCTCAGTTACGAGTCAGACTAGTGGAAGCCAATTTAGGGGTACGAGTTGGCAGGGATCCAAAAAGAGGAAATTGAGACACTCGACCAGTGCAGTCAGCCGACCAGAGATGCCATGAGTTGGTGAGTCGATAGCCAGTACAGACAGGAAACCTATGTGCCCTAGTTGTGGCAAGAGGCATCTTGGAGTATGCTATAGTGGCAGAGGGGTTTGTTTCCAATGCGGTCAAGCAGGGCATTTCAAGAGAGATTGTCCCCAAGTGAATAGGGAAGCCCTAACAGCATAGCAGACAATCTCTCGGACAGTTAACCAACCGAAGGGCACTGGAATCGAGGTGAAGGGTCAAGTGGTGCCAAGTAGAAGGTTGCCGTAGCTCGACTCTAGCAACAGGGGCGGGTGTATGCCATGACACACCAGGAGGCAGCAGAGTCTCCAGATGTTGTGACCGATAATGTGATATTATGTGGATAGTCTGCTTATGTTTTATTTGACCCTGGTGCCACACATTCATTTATATCCAGCATGTTTACATCTAGTATAGATAAGTTGTTTGAGCCCATGCCTGAAGAGTTATATATCTCTACCCCTATGCGAGATGTGATAATAGTAGGGGAATGTTATAAACATTATGAGATGCTGATCAATGATTAGGATTTTTATGTTGATTTACTTCCCTTGGATTTGTTAGAGTTTGATGCTATCCTAGGGATGGATTTCCTAAGTAAGTATCATGTCTCAGTGGACTGCTAAAAGAAAGAGGTAGTGTTAAGAAAATCAAATGGCCAGGATGTAATCTTGGTAGGGAGCAAAAGATTGACTGTGGGAAGTCTAATATCAGCAATGAAGGCTAGGAAGCTGCTGAGTAAGGGACGTAAGGCCTATTTGGCTCTGTTGTGATTGCTCAAGGGAAAGAGCTGAACCCAAAAGACGTCTTAGTGGTAAATGAGTTTCGAGATGTATTTCCTGAGGAATTATTAGGATTTTCACCCGGTAGAGAATTGGAGTTCACTATTGACTTAATTCTAAGAACAACTCCTATATGACAGGCACCGTACAGAATGACGCCAGCTGAGTTAAAGGAATTAAAGGTTCAACTACAAGAATTAATTGACAAGGGATACATTCGACTAGTGTATCGCCTTGGGGAGCTCCGATGTTATTCTTAAGAAAGAAAGATGGTACGCTTAGATTGTGTATTGACTATAGGCAGCTGAATAAGGTAACGATTAAGAATAAATATCCGTTACCACGCATTGATGATTTATTTGATCAGCTGAAGGTGAAAGAGGCTGACATTTCTAAAACCGCATTTAGAACAAGATATGGACATTATGAATTCCTAGTAATGCCATTTAGATTGAAAAATGCCCTTGTGGTACATGGATCTTATGAACAGGATATTTCATCCTTACTTGGACCAGTTCGTGATAGTATTCATTAATGATATATTGGTATATTTTGGCAATAGGGAGGATCATATGACCCACCCGAGGATAGTATTGCAGACGCTGCGAGATAGGTAGTTGTATACTAAGTGTAACAAGTGTGATTTTTGGTTAGATCAGGTTGTATTTCTTGGGTATGTTTTTTCAGCAGATGGTATTAGTGTAGATCCCTAGAAGACGAAAGCAATAGTTAATTGGAAATGACCCATGACTGTTTCAGAGATACGCAGTTTCCTAGGTCTGACAGGTTATTACAGAAGATTTGTGGAGGATTTTTCTAAGATAGCCCTTCCATCGACGAACCTGACCAGGATAGGAGTGAGGTTTGAGTGGTCATCGAAGTGTGAGCATGGTTTTCAAGAGCTGAAACAGAGATTAATATCGGCGCCAGTGCTTACCTTGCCTACTCCAGGCAAGGAATTTGAGATTTATTGTGATGCATCCCGACAAGGACTGAGATGTGTATTGATGCAGGATGGGAAAGTGATTGTAAATGCATCTCATCAGCTTAAGAAGCACAAGAACATTTATCCTACGCATGATCTGGAGCTAGCAACAGTTTTTTTGGCTCTAAAGCTGTGGAGACATTATTTATTTGGAGAACGTTGCTGAATATTCACAGATCGCAAGAGCCTGAAGTATATTTTTTTATAAAAAAATAGTTGAATTTGAGACAGATAAGATGGATTGAGCTAATCAAAGATTATGACTGCTCTATTGAGTATCACCCTGGTAAGGCAAATGTTGTAGCAGGTGCACTAAGTAGAAAATCCTCGGGATCCAGGGCCATTATTGGATCAATGAGGGGAATGTTATTTTAGGTGTTTAGGAATTCTAGAACAGCCTTATCAGTGGGACAGTCAGGGGGATTGATAGCTACATTCCAGGTAAGACCTACCTTAATAGAGGACCATAAACAGGATCAGTTGGAAGACCCTGATCTTCAGAAGATTGCTGATGATGTAAGTAAGGGAATCAACGTTGACTTCCAATTGAGAGCAGATAATATATTGAAAAAGGAGGGAAGAATGTGTGTGCCTAATAAGCTGCCACTTAAGCAAGCCATTCTGGAAGAAGTGCATAGCTCTGCTTACGCTATGCATCCAGGAAGCACCAAGATGTATAGAACCTTAAAGAGATCTTACTGGTGGCCTAGAATGAAGAGAGACATAGCAGAATATGTAGACCGGTGTTTAGTCTATCAACAGGTGAAATCTGAGAGGCAAAGACCAATAAGATTACTAAACCCACTCCCTGTGCCTGAGTGGAAGTGGAAATATGTGACAATGGACTTTTTGTTTGGATTGTCTAGGACGCCCTCAGGATATGATGGCATTTGGGTGATAGTCGATAGACTAACCAAGACGTCTAAGTTTATACCAGTAAAAGTTACTTTTACACTAGATCTTCTAGCTAAGATTTATGTGGACAGGATAATCAGTCAGTATGGAGCCCAGTGTCGATAGTGCCAGATCGAGACTCAAGGTTTACTTCAAAATTCTAGCCTAGCCAGCAGAAGGCTATGGGCACTAAATTACATTTCAGTACGACTTTTCATCCACAAGCAGATGAACAGTCGGAAAGAATTATACAGACACTAGAAGATATGTTAAGAGCTTACGTGTTACAATTCAAAGGAAGTTGGGATACGCAATTGTCGTTGGTCGAATTTGCTTACAATAACAGTTACCATTCTATATCGAAATGGCTCCCTATGAAGCATTGTACGGTCGACCTTGCAGGACCCCAGTATGTTGGAACGTAATCGGAGAACAAAAATGACTGGGTCCAGAATTAATTCAACAGACAACTGAGAATGTGAAGCTTATCAGAGATAATCTTAAGATAGCTCGCGACAGACAGAAGAACTATGCGAATAAGCGAAGAAGACAACTAGAATTTAAAGTCGAAGATCAGGTATTTCTTCGATTGTCCCCATGGAAAGTTAAGTCCGCAATACATCATACCATATGAGATTGTAGAACGAGTTGGTCCAGACGCGTATAGGTTGCAGTTACCTATGGAGCTCACTCGTGTTCACGACGTATTTCATATATAAATGTTAAGGAAGTATATGCTTGATCCTATGCACATACTAGCAGTATAACCAGTACAACTTAAAGGAGATTTATCTTACGAGGAAGAGGCCGTCAAAATTTTAGACAGGAAAGACCAAGTACTCAGGAATAAGATGATTCCTTCGGTGAAAGTATTATGGCGTAATCATGGAATCGAGGAAGCAACCTGGGAACCTAAAGAGCAAATGAGAAGGAGATATCCTCAACTTTTCTTATGATATATCAGGTAAATTTTGAAGACGGAATTTCTTTTAGGGGGAGGTAATTGTAAACCCCGAATTCTACATTTCCCATATAAGTATGTTTAGCCATAAGGATATTATGTTAATTAATTGATAAGTGGAAATTTATGGTGTAATTACAGAGAATTATAAATGAAGAAAAAAAAAGAAGTTAAAGAGACTTATTAATTGAATTTGGCTAGAAGCATTAAGTTAATGCTGAGTGAGGTGGCGGTTGGATATTCAACCATGGGAAGCGGTCAGAAGTATAAAAGAAGGATGAACTTTAGAAGCTCGGTTTTGGAAAATGACTCAAGCGAATTTAGTGAGATTGGTGCCATTTGAAAGCTGAGGGAATCTAGTTTTCGAGGTTGGTCTTCTGAAGATAGATCTCACAGGAAGAAGAACAAAAAGTAAAGAATTTGCAAAAGGCGCAGGTTCTCGGATTAATCAAGGCCAGGGGTGAGGATTGGAAGCTCCAAGCCAAATTACAAGGAATTTAGGGCTGAGATTTTAAGGTAAGAAATTTAACTCAATATAAATAAGTTTCTTGAAAAGTGTTTTGGATTTCGAGTTATAAATTTTTTAAGTTGAAATAGGAAATTGGTGCGTAAACAAGCAGATGTTTGGGAAGATCAAGGAAACAGCTCACCATAGAGAGCAATAACGAGATAAGAAAGATGTGAATCTCGCTTAGGATGAAAATCTGTCTAGTCTTGGAAAGAATCTCGCTCAAGAAGAGAATCTTGCTGAATTTTTGGATTGAATCTCGTTGGTATAGATATAAATCTCGCTGGCATTGGTAAGTCTCGCTTGATGAAGTTTTTCCAGTGAAATGCTTGATCTCGCTCACGAGGATGATATTTTCGATGCGTGCAACCAGGTAAACAATTTATCATGCGATACTAAGCGATCGTTTAGTCAGTTACTAAGCGATGAAGCTTGCTGACCTAAACGATCGTCTAGCGTGCGCGCTTTAAACGATACTTGAGCATCTCATCGTGTAACACCCCGCATTTTTTTAGTATTAATGAAATTTTAGTAATTTTATTGTTTGAGGGCATTTTTGGAATTTTGGAGTTCAAGTGTGAGTGTGGGAATTTAATTTTTGACCTTACAAAATTGTTCAATTTAGAAATTAATGGCAGGTTTTATTTTCACTTTTTGGGAAAGGAATGCAGTTAATAAAATAAAGTGGAATAAGGAAAGAAAAAAATAAAGTTTCTTTTATTTCCTTTTTAAGTTTTAAGTTTTATTATTATTATTATTATTTTTTTTTTATAAAAAAAATTTCTTCTTCTTCTTCTTACACATCGTGTGCCCACATTGACGAGCTGTTAGCGATTCGAAGCCTCCTCAGCGTGCCATCGGTCAGACGTGAAGCCCAGTCGCACGCCGGCTTCGCTAGACATCATCGATTAGACCTGTTGGAACCGTGCTGGCCTTCACGCGCGAGCAAGCCAACCCTAGCTTCGCGCCACCACCTTTCCATTGATAGATTTGAAGCCCTAGCTGTTGCTCGCCTTCAGTTCTCCGGCCACCTCTCCTCCGTCCATCTTGCTCGTCGTCAAGCCCAACTGTCTTCCATTAGACCGTGCGCTATGCCCATCGTTGTAAGAGCCACTGTCGCGCAAGAAAGGCATTCTTCGAGCAGTCGCAGGTATTGGATCTGGTAGTCGTAGTTGTTGCCGTGCACAGGTCCGCCATTCACCGATTGCTTGTGTGCCGCCCTTCTCACGTCGTCGGCTTCCTTCTCCATCATCGATGTGACTTTAGCCATCTACTAGATCTGAGGTCGCCGTTCAACCACCCGTCATTGCTTGTTGCCTTGGACTGCTGTTTTATGCCAGAACATTGGAGTTAGTGTGTGATCGAAGTTTGGATTGGAGTTTGGGTGTATGAAAGTGATACATACCTAGAGGGTACTGAGGTGTACGTAAGAGGTGCACACTCAGTGAGTTATGTGTATACGAAAGAGGTGTATGCCTAACCATGTGTATAAAAGAGGTACGCATCCCTACATTTATAGAGAGGATCTAGGGTGTACGAAAGAGGTACATACTCAGTGGGTTATGTGTATACGAAAGAGGTGTATACATAACCAGATGTACGAAAGAGGTACATACTCAGTGGGTTAGGTGTATACGAAAGAGGTGTATACTTAACCAGGTGTACGAAAGAGGTACACATTCAGTGGGTTATGTGTATACAAAAGAGGTGTATACGTGACCATGTGTACAAAAGAGGTACACATTAAGTGGGTTATATGTATATGAAAGAGGTGTATGCATAACCATGCATACATAAGAGATTGTGTTTCCTTCGGGATTCACCAGAGGTTGTGGGTCCTACGGGACTTACTAGAGGTAGTGGGCATATTTAGCTACAGTAGGATAGCAATCTGTTTTCCATGTATGTATGAGTCCCAGGAGTACTAGGACAGTTTATATGTTCCACCAGAGGTTGGCATCTAGAAGACATAGATGCCTAACCTGACCCTAGTAGTGGGGTTACTTACTGAGTATTTTTATACTCACCCTTTCTCATGTTTATGTTTCAGGTAAGAGTAGGGACGCACTGGCGAGTGATAAGCGGAATCCGTGATCAAACCACTGGGACCAGTTTTATTCTTCCGCTCATGATGTTTAGATTTCTTTAACGTTTTTCCACTTTCAGTCTTCATGTTTGAAACTTACTGATTATTATTCGTTTCCAAACTTTTATAGTTTTCTAGACTCATTAAATTTATAATTATGATTTATGGGTACCCTGTTATTTGACTTTTATTTAGTTTTAATGAAAATATTTTATTTGACTTTATTTATTTAGCATTTATTTCGCTATGAAAATGTATCATTTTAAATTCTATGCATGCATGTGTATAGTAACGACCTAGCTCGAGTCCTAGGGAGTCGGGTCGTTACACATCGTCTACACGTGCAACCAGGTAAACAATTTACCTTGCATTACTAAGCGATCGTTTAGTCAGTTACTAAGTTATGAAGCTTGCTGACCTAAACGATCGTCTAGCGTGCGTTCTTTAAACGATATGCGAGCATCTAATCGTTTACATGATGCGTGCAACCAGGTAAATGATTTACCTTGCGTTACTAAGCGATCGTTTAGTCAGTTACTAAGCGATGAAGCTTGCTGACCTAAACGATCGTCTAGCGGTGCGCTTTAAACGATACGCGAGCATCTTATCGTCTACACGATGTGTGCAACCTGGTAAACGATTTACCTTGCATTACTAAGCGATTGTTTAGTCAGTTACTAAGCGATGAAGCTTATTGACTTAAACGATCGTCTAGTGCGCGCACATTAAACGATACTCAGTGATCGCGTACCCGATCGTCTAAGTGATACGATCAACTCTTGATCGTATACCCCATCGTTTAACCAATGCGTTCAACAACGATCGCGTACTCCTTCATCTTTACGATGCGATCAACAGCCATCGCGTAGAAAATCTTCTGCACGATGCGATCAACCCTAAATCACCTCCTTCCTCGAAGAATTGCAACACTTGCCTAGATCGCGTACGACTCTTATGCAACGCTTGCACAGATCTTCTTCTTCAACGAACGACTCAAAACTTCAAACAAACTTTGAATACAGACTCGATAACGATTATTAATGTCAAAAAACGTAGGGGCCGTTACAAACAATCGAAAATGTAAAAGGATTTAAATCAAACCGAGGCTAATCATCCCGAAAACATCTATTAGTCTGCACATCCATAACAAGTTTAACCATTAAACAACGTAGAAATGCACCCACCATGAATGTAAATATCATTTCGTTGCAACAGATGAAATCAGAGTATCAGAACCTGTCTCTGATACCAATTGAAGGATCTCATTTCTATCAATTCCATGAGCGTGTTCGGATCGCTCTGATCTCACAGTGACCGAAATACAACATTGTATATTCATACAAACAGTTATGCAGACAAATCTTAATTAACAGCATGCTAAGAACAAGATAAATAACAAGGGAGAGAGTTCCATACCAGTTGAAGACAGTCTTCACACTTCAGAACTCCAACACAGGGAATAACCTCCACGCGATCTACCAACGCCCAGCGGAAACGTCGACTGCAGCAACATGAACAATGCGAACTCACGACCGCAATGGGGACGACACCACCACTAAAGAGCTCTGAGTATTCTCGGAGTGAAAACCCAAAGGGTGGCCTTTGGTGAATTTGGTAGAGGAAGGAGGAAACATGAATCGTTTAGGAAAAGGTACACGATCGTTTAGTAAAACTGGCACACTATACGATCATTTAGATAAGCTATGCGATCGTGTAGGAAGCAGTGTGTGATCGTTTAGACTTGAGGAAGACGATCGTCTAGGCGGAGAGTGCTATCGTATAGGCTCTGTCTCTTATACACATCTAGATGTGTATAAGAGACAGCTATACGATCGTTTAGTAAAACCGGCACACTATACGATCATTTAGATAAGCTATGCGATCGTGTAGGAAGCAGTGTGTGATCGTTTAGACTTGAGGAAGACGATCGTCTAGGCGGAGAGTGCTATCGTATAGGCTCTCGAAAAAACTTAAGCGATCGTTTTCTATTCTTCAGCGCACGCTCTCTCGAATTCTTTGGATGATTGAACTCTCGGGCGATCGATCGAACGTTCAAAAATGAATTTTTTTTTCATTTTAACTCATCGGTTACAATAAATGACGTTACCCACTAACCCATGTCCGAACGTGAATTTTGGATTAATTATCATATAATTAATCAACTAATTAATTAATGAATATAATCATATTATATTTTTGTCCTATAGTTTGATATCACATATCTACTATAGTATTTTCTCCTCTACTTGATATAAATCATCTTTATATCTAATTTTCTCCAAAATAATGTATCTCATACATTTGCCAATTATATCATATATAATCGAACCTCCTCTTGTCAATTTGAACATTTCAAATTAACCCAAATACTGGTTCTCAACTTTATCCAAGCTAGCTAGGGAACCTAATGGACCTGTGGCTCAAAGCTCCAACGTTCCGTGAATAGCTGATTAAACTCTTTAGCCACGAGATCCACCATCCTTTAACTGTCAGGCATTCCACTAAAGACCAACAGCTGAACTCTTTTTACCATAGATATATTTCTGTGTCCATCGGATATAACCAGTCATAAGTATGATGACCCTTCACAGATGCTCGTAAGTACAACTGGACTAAAATATCGTTATGCCCCTGTAGTTATATCTCACTCCATAAGTACCACTGATTCCTCTAATGAACAATACAACATAGTCCAGCTATGTGCGAACACCTTTCGAGCCAAGAGAAGGTATGTGACGCTACATCGTTCAAGCCCCGGAATCAGCTCTTAAGGGAGTTATCTATCTACTTACCCCTGCCTCGAGGAAGGAATGAATTCCATCTTTTATAGTTGAGTTCCCAGCTCCCAAATCAGACGAATCCCAAAATGGTAGGTTTGAATCGGCGAACTGGCCACTTATATCCATATACTTCAGACCATTTTGGTTATCATTCAAGACATGATCCACTTGTATGTCACCACATACATGCTTGACTCATATATAGATAACCAAGAATTTTATGTTTTATGGTTTGTGGTAAAGCAAATAAAACAAGCAACTGAGCAAAATACAAGATATGAAGTAAAATATCATATATTATACAATACAAGTGTTCGTACAAACTGTTTACAAACTACAGAACACGAGACTTTAGGGCATTAACCCCAACACTTTCCACGAGCTCAAACTATTCTCTTTGTTTGTCTGATTGTATATCCTTCGACGACAACATCTCTACAATCGAAACTCCACTATCTTTGCATCAGATAACATTCTTCTCCTTGTTTGTCGTTTAGCATCATTCATTGAAAACTCGACTATCATCAGGTAACATTCTTCTTTTTTTTTGTATTTTGGCATCATTCGCTCAAAACTCGACTATCTCTGCATCATGTTCCTCGATATGCACTTCCATGTTACTCGATACTCAACCGACATGGTTTCCATATTTGCATGTTCGGCTGGACTTCGAGTTTGTTTCGTTTCAATTTTCATGTTTTTATTATTTTGGACTATTTAGAGTTTAGGGTTTGAGTTGGATAATTTATAAAGGTAGAAAACAAATCGAATGCTCAAAAATCGACCATCTAGGCACTTGTAATGTAGCGAGTAAGGGACATCATGTAGTATATATTGGGTATCGAGAAATTGAGTATCTTATATCGTGTATCGGGTATAGGACACGAGACTTTAGGGCACCAACCCCAATAATACAAGCTCACAGATTTTCTATGTTCTCCTTTTTTAGGTAGTGGTTAGATTCCTCAAGGTTGATCCTGCTACTGCTTGCCACTGAAAGGCCCGACTAGTTAAAAAGAACTAACATTGATGGTCTATATCTATGTACACATGTTTCGAGGGGGATCAGGGCTTTGTTAGTGAAGTTTGGGTCCAACTGTAAATATTTACTTGTAGATATTATGTCATGATTGTTTGCATATGTTTATATAATGTATATGGAGCCTTCTGCAGGCGAGCTGTTTGTATGCATTAATAATATTTGCTTGTAGATATGATGTCATGACTGTTTACAAGTGCTGGCAACAAAGCTAGTAATTGCTACCATCACATCTTCTTCCAGCTTATGAGGGTAATCTGGGAGGGGATGTGACAACAGTCCTCCATAAGGATAAACTTCAGATCCTCGATGATGAGTATCGTTGTGATCATATGCCACTCTAATAGTTTTGGCCATTCAGTTTTTTGGCGCTAAGTAAACTAATAGTGGCTGTAGCCATTTTTAAAACTGTTGCTAAAAAATGAATAAACTTTTATAAGACTTTGCAAAACCACATTTTAACCAATTAATTTTAGCAAAACAGTTTCCACGTACCCTAAGTGAGAAGACTTCTATTTTGCAATGATACCCCAGCGAGGCAGGACAAAGGTCACCGGTGGGGTGATCAGATGTCTCTTCACTGGGATGAGACATTCTCAACCATTAAGCAGAACTAACTCTTGGAACTAAACCTAACAACCACCATTTGTTCGGTCTAGAAGTGTTAAACCTTAACAATTCTGCGTAAGTGTAACCCCTTGTTTTCGGTCCCGGAGTCCCGCCCTAATGCGCCCATCGTAGGGAAAAAGTAGATTAGGACAAGGGACTAAGTAACCTTATCCTCTTATAGAAGATTAAATAAAGAAATGCGCAAAACAGCCATCCTATAGGGGGACACTCCCAGGGTGCCTTGAGATGCTGCGTAGAAACTTTATTTAATCCAACGAGAGAGACTGTGGGATATGCTGTCGCACCTCCCGCTCTCACTTACTATGAACATTCTCTCCATCCACCTTGATATTGACCTACCCACACACCATCCTTTAGGGGGACACTCCCAGGGTGCCACAAGGCCGAGGATAGATCACACAATGTGGACAATAGGGCAGAAACGCGAGAGGTTTAAATGAAGCATCAAATGCTCGAAGTAGCTCCCACTGAATGTACTACCTAGGGGTTCATTAACCTAGACAATTCAGCTATTGATTATAATCTAAGTCATTTATTAAGTCTACTAAAAAAAAAAACTTTTGTCTTTGAAATAAAACAAGTTCAAGTAGTCACATTTAAACTTTTTAATGGATTGTCCTTAACTTGCATACATGTATCAAATCTAACTAATTCACCTTTCCAGGTACGTTCCCATGTAGGGGTGTTTCGTTGCCGTCACCTTAAATACCCTAGCCTAAACAAAACCCGCCTTAGACAAAATATCCCTTATAGATAGATTTGCTACACTTTAACCTTTTATTATTGATTTTAGTTCTAATTTCATTTTATAACCTTTATAAAAGAAATAACTAAAACATACATTACCACATAGCGAGGTATTTATAACGCTTATAAATATAACACGAGCATGCATAAATATAACTAATGCGCTCCCTGACGGGAGAGGTCCTTTTTTGAGGAGAAACTATGCGCTTTTCAAAAATGGTCGGAAGAACGGGTTTCCAAATTCATTAATATTCATATATATATTATATAATATATATTACCGGTGGTTTTTATGCAAAAAAGACAAAACGGAATTGGATTTCCACTCATAAGGAAGGAAGGTTAGATACCTTTGACAGGGTTGTCTTTTTGGTTGAAATGGGATGGTGTTCAAACTCCCGAAATGCAGTCGAAAGAAGAAGAGGAAATAAGACTCGAGTTTCTGGAAATCTTTCAAGAGGGAGTTCCATACCGAAAACGAAGAAGAGCTTATTCAACTCGAGTTCGCCACAGAACCCATCTCTGGAACGAATCGACCTCCAACACTTATTCCGGATATCGGAACACTATTGCATCAAATGACAAAGACATTGTTGAGAAAAAGATGGCTTTTCCCGGATGAAATGCAAATTGGATTCATGTAACAAGAGAAAGGTTTCCCATTCCTTAGCCGGAAAAATATGTGGCCATGAAATAGGGATTGCCTTTTCTTGCTGCCATGGGGTCGACCTGTTATGATGCACGAGCATGATACACTTACATAATTTAAATCATGCTTCTCTAAATCATAAGACTTATAATAAAGAGAAGATGCATGACCAGTGCATAACCTAATGTGGGATTTTTCTATATGTGCATACCATATGACATAAAAAAAAAAGCATACATCGCATGTATAAAACCATAGATTAATGGACCGGGATGAACCAACATAAAACCGGAATGAAAATTCTATCTATTATATTTTTCCACCGAGAAAATCGGTTCACAGAAGAATCGAGTCTTGAACCGCCGGACGAAGCTCCATCATTTAGTAAATGTCTCTAGGTCAATGATCGTGTAGTGTATACTAGATGATAGCGCGAAAGCTAAACGATCGCATCGACGACAACGAGGTCGCGAAGCCTGATCGTCTAGATGATCGCTTAACACGCGAAAGGTAAAAGATTTACCACACATTTACTCCACGATTGTATAGTCAGTAACTAAACGATGAGGCTTGCTGAGCTATACGATCGTCTAGTGTGCGCGCACGATAAACAACACCCGAGCATCCGATACTTAGCAATCATCTACCCCATCGTCTATACGACCAGAACAACATTTGATCATCTTCTTCCTCAAAGAACAACAACCCTTGCTCCGAACTTCTTCACGAACGACTCCAGACTCAAACTAACTTTGAAATTACAGACTCGATAGTAATTAATTATGCCGAAAAACGCAGGGATCTTTACAATTAACTGGAAATGTAAAAGAATTTAACAAACTGAGGTTTTATCCCAGAAAACTCCATTAATCCACACATCCACAAACAATTTAACAATTAAAACAGAGAGTAGACATGCTGCACCCACCGAGAATGTAAATGCAATTTTTTGCAGCAATGAAATTGGAATATTAGAAACCGAGGGCTCTGATAACAATTGAAGGAACTCTTATACAAGAGTACCTCTGAGCGGAAGCGGATCATTCCAATTCATTGTGATAGAATTTCCACATATACATTTAAATATACAGATATGCATTCACAATGCTAAATTATTGGCATGCTTAAAGGATAAACAAACATGAGACTGAGAAACACACCAGTTGAAGACTTTTCTTCACTTGAAATGTCGCTCTCTCCATGAACGACCAGCTATCGTTCAGCAACACCTAATCATCTACCACAAACAGTTTCCACACGAATAGATGAAGTAAAAGGACATCACCACCACTTGAAACCCTCAGTATTCTCAGAGTGAGAATCCAAGGAGTGGGCTCTGTTCAGATTTGTTAGAGGAGAGGAGGAAAAGAAATCGTATACAACAATTTAGCAAGTGGGAGAAAGACTCGTCTATCGTAGAGACAAAATGCTTGATCGTTTAAGTGAAGTATATGTTCGTGTAGGAAAAGCTAAGCTATTGTCTAGACGATCGTTTAGTAAAGCTTGGGCGTTAAATGATCGTTTAGTAAAAGATAAGCAATCATTTAGTAAAAGACGTGCGTGGGTGTAAGCGATCGTTTAGTAAAAAGCGCACGCGAGGTAAGCGATCGTTTAGTAAGTAGCACTATCATATAGGCTCTGATTTAGAAGGCGATGACCTTCTAAAACACTATACAATCCAATGTTTAACACACCGTGAGCTATTTAAGTGTCTCAAAATCATTCTTCATCTTACTCATCCATTACGAAAACAGAAGAGATGTCGGCCAATTATCCCATAACTGTCCAATTAATAAATAATAAATATAATCACACTATATTCATAACCTATCATTTAATATCATAATATTAACCATAGTATTTTTCCTTCACTAGATATAAATCATATTTATATCCAATTTTCTCCAAATTAATGTATCTCATACATAAAGTCAATTATATCATATATAATTAACTAGTTCAATTATATCATATATAATCGAACCCCCTCTTATCAATTTGAACATTTTAAACTGACCCAAAAACTGATTCTCAACTTGTATCCAAGCTACCAAGGGGACCTTATCGACCTATGGCTCGAAGCTCCAATGGTATGTGAATAACTGACTAAACTCTTTAGCCACGATATTTACCATCTGTTAACTACCAGACATTCCACTAAAGATTTCATGCTGAACTCTTCTTACCACATATATATTTCTATGTCCATCGGATATAACCAATCATCAGTACGATGACCCTTCATAGATGCTCGTAAGTACAACTAGGCCAATTTACCGTTTTGCCCCTGTAGTTACATCTTACTCCTTAAGTACCACTACACAACATAGTCCTACTATGTGTGAACACCTCTTGAGCCATGAGAAGGTGTATGGTGCCACATCGTTCAAGCCCCAGGATTAGCCCTTAAGGGATCAATCTATCTACTTACCCCTACTTCGGGGAAAGAGTGAACTTCATCTTATGTAGCTGAGTTCCCAGCTCCCAAATCAGACGAATCTTTAAAGTGGTTGGTTTGAGTCGACGCTCTGGCCACTCGCACCCATGCAAATCAAAGAACCGCCCTCAATGGCAAGAGTTCCCAACTCACTCAGGATTGAGGTTATGTTACCTATGGTCATCCTAGTGAAGTGAAGTCTCCGTCATGAACAGGGTTATATGACGAGACGTTAACACTTCATGGCCAGGTCTTATACAAACTCTTTGTATAGGACGCCTCCACTCGCATGTCCTCTACACGAATGATCAGGATCAGACCATCTGTGACGAGTCACAACACTTGTAACTATTCTACGAAGTGGGTCACATTCGTAACGTTACTAGGATAAGGTTTCCCTCTTATATCCATATACTACAGACCATTTTGGTTATTACTTAAGACATGATCCACTTGTATGTCATCACATACATGCTTAAGTTACATAAAGACAACCATGGATTTTAAGTTTATTGGTTTGTGGTAAAGTAAATAAAACATCAAATGTGCAAAGTCAAGAAGTGAAGTAAATCTTATTTATTATACATCACAAACGTTCGTACAAACTGTTTACAAACTACAGGACACGAGACTTTAGGGCATCAACCTCAATAGCTTCGTCCTTAATAACATCTATTTAAAATATGGCATGAGACATTAACATATTATTTGGGTTGAAGACGAGTTGAAAATAATTTGATTTTATATTTCTTTTCATAATTTTATATGGTTTTGTCTAAAAAATGGTAGAAATGATGATAAATGTCGTAAAGTTTAATGTAGTACTTGTTGTGGAGGAGAGGAACCTAAATTCTATGAGATTTAAGAACAATATTAAGGCAAGAAAAGATTCATGTACAAAACAATCAATTCTTTTTCCTTTTTCTTTTTCTTCACTGGAGTTTCTTCCTTCTCTCCAGTTTTGCTCTCACATTCTCATCTTTGCAACCGAGAGAGGTTATGCCTGAAAACAAGAGTAGTTAGTTGATTTCCTTAATTGGCTCTTCCTTTTTATTCTCTTCTTCATTTCTTCACTTCCCAAGGTACCATCCTCTTTCATTCCTTCTTCATTTTTGATTTTAAACATTAATATCCATTTTTATTATGTTTTCAATTTAGATTTGGATTTGTTTTTGTTGCCATCTCTATTTTTTTTATCATTCATTTTAGATTTGGATTTGCTTTTGTTGCCATCTCTAATTTGTATCATTCAATTTTGATTTTGATTTTCTTTTCTTGCCATCTCTGTTTTGTACCATTCATTATCTGAGTTGTTGAGTTATCTTTCCTATTGTCTTAAGAACATAAACTACATTTTTCTTACTGATTCTACAGCTGCTGGAAGAGGTTAAAAGGTCGATAAATAAAAATTAAGAATGAAGCGATTGAATGAACAAATTGTTGAGAGCTGGTAATATATTTTAGATGAAATGAAAAGAATTTCATATGCTCACACATTGCTGCTTTTATACTTATACCATCACTTATTGCTATTTTTTTTAACTTCTACTATCAATCATGCCTTTTAATTTGATTTTCTCCGTGGAACTTAACACCTCGTATCTACTTTATTAGTCTTATCAAAGGAAGGGATAGGTGTAAGTCATTTAATTTCTATTCTCTCTTTGATCTATGTTATTTTTTATCCTGTTGGAATTGATGTCCTAATTCTCCTGGAGTCTTGTTGTTTTGTAAAGATGCACATTGTTCATGAATAAAATAAGTGTTATTTAATTCTGGCCTTTACTCATATTCAATAAACAAAGCTCCTTGGTTATCTTATGTGAACTTAAACATGTATATATGATATACAAGTGGATCATGCCTTAAGTGATAACCTAAATCGGTCTGTAGTATAAGGATTAAGGTGGGATACCTAATCCTTGTGACACTACGGATATGACTCGCTTTGTAGAGGTTTGCAAGTGTTGTAAACTACTACAGGTGGTAGATCCTGACCATTCGTGTGGAGACGTGGAGCGGGGGTGTCCTATACAAAGAGTTTGTATAAGACCTGGACCACGAGATGACTAGACTTTGTATATAACGCCGTTGATACTAGAGAATTGCATCTCACCTAAACGACCATAGGTGACACGACCTTAATCTTGAGTGTTTTGGGAACTCTTGCCTTTAAGGGCTGTCCTTTGATTGGTATGGGTGATAGTGGTTAGATTGCCAACTCAACATGCCTACCTTTTTTGGGACTTGTCAGATCTGGGAGTTGGGAACTCAATCCACAAGATGGAATTCACTCCTTTCTCAAAGTAGGGATAAGTAGAGAGATTTCTCCCTTAAGGGTTGATTCCGGGGTTTGAAAATAGTGGCCACATCTTCTCTTTAGAAGAGAAGACTCAGTCATAGTAGGACTATGACTTATGTTCATTAGAGGGATCCGTGGTACTTAAGGAGACAGATGTAACTATAGGGGCATAACGGTTATTGGCCCAGCTATACTTACGAGCGATCTGTGAAGGGTTGTCACACTGCTCATTGGTTAAGATGGACACATAATATGTAATGACCCGACCCCCTAGGACTTAAGTTAGGTCGTTACTAAATACATGCATGAATGAAACTCAAAACGACACTCGGTTATGGCGAAATAAATGCTAATTAAATAAGGTAAGTTCAAAAGACTTTCATTAAATTCAAATACTAAAACAATAGTAGGATACCCATAAATCATAAAGGACAATAAATAAGTCTGAAAAAAATTCTTAAATGTAAGTTTTAAAGATCAAAACTAAAAGTTAAGAGAAACATGAAAAGAACTTAAATCTCATGATGCGGAAGCGTAAAAACTAGTCCCAGTGGCTCGATCACGAATTCCACTTGTCCATCGCCGGTGTATCTCTACCCTTACCTGAAACAACAACATGAGAAAGAATGAGTATAAAATACTCAGTAAGTAACCCCACTATTGGGGTCAGGCTGGGCATCTATGTCCTCTAGATACCCACCTCTGGTGAAATATATAAATTGCTCTAGTCCTCATGGGACACATATGCACATGAAACAAGAAAGAGACTGAGTCCTATCCTACTGTAGTTAAGTATGCCCACTACCTCTGGTGAATCCCGAAGGAGACACAAACTGGTGAATCTCGAAGGAGACACAAACTGGTGAATCCCGAAGGAGACACAAACTGGTGAATCCCGAAGGAAACACAGACTGGTGAATCCTGAAGGAAACATAGACTGGTGAATCCCGAAGGAAACACAAACTGGTGAATCCCGAAGGAAACACAAATTGGTGAATCCTGAAGGAAATACAAACTAGTGAATCTCGAAGGAAACACAAACTAGTGAATCCCGAAGGAAACACAAAATCTATTGTGCATCTAACTAATCAATAAGGATATTTGCATAGTCTCAACATCATAATCATCATTGTACGAATTTCTGACATATATATAAACCTCAACATCATGGTTCTACAACATACATGTATACCTCAATATCATGGTTCTACAACATACATGTATATCTCAACATCATCAGATCAAATACAACCATATGGAAGCACATACTATCTCATACTGGCATTCAAGTGTCTATGTGCATAAATAAATAATTTAGATCTCGTTTCAGAACATACTTTGATCATATTATGCTATCAGTCTACCATGCTAACATTCTGCCATAACATACATTTATCATGCTAGCATACATCTAATGCCTAGCCTATGGGTAGTTCTAATAGTAAGATTACTTACCTCTAATCGCAAACTCTAGAAACTAGAAGCTCAACCTCTTCTTTGCCCAATGGAACCTTGAATCAAACAAACATACAAAACAACTTTAATCCATGTTGGTTGTTGTTCGACATTTGGAGCCATTAAGAAGTGGGTAACTCAAATCTAAGTCGCAAGGGTTGTGGTCGTTGAAGTTGTATGCTGCAGCGTTAGAGAACATTGGTTGGAGATCGTGGGCATTGCCGTTGTTCATTGGAAGGAGAAAACGAATAGATGGAAGGTGGGGTTTGATTTTTTATAAAAAGAACAACAATAATAATAATAATAAATCAAAAAAAGGAAATAAGTATAATTACATTTAATTCCTTTCCGTTTTACTATTAAATTCCATCACATTTAATTCCTTTCCGTTTTACTATTAACTTCCTTTCCGTTTCAAAAGAAAATTAATTCCTGCCATTGATTCCAATTTGAATAATTTCACTCTAACAATTAAATTCCCGCACTTACACTTGAAGTCCAAAATTCCAAAAATGCCCTCCAACTAATAACAATTACTGAAATTCCAAATAATAAAGTTACTAAAATTACATTATTACTAAAAAAAAATATGCGGGGTATTACATAATATATCTGTGTAGTAAGGAGAGTTCAGCTGTCGGTCTTTTAGTGGGTGCCTGAAAGTTAACGGATGGTGGATCACGTGGCTAAAGAGTTAGTCAGTTATTCACGTACCGTTGGAGCTTCGAAGCTACAGGTCCATGAGGTCCCCTTGGGTAGCTGGATTCTGTTGAGGGATCAGTTCTTTGGGTGATTTAAAATGTTGCAAATTGAAAAGAGAGGTATTTTTGATGATATATGATATAATCGGTATGATGTATGAGATACATCTAGTGGAGATTATGTAAATGAGATTTACATTAAGTACCATGGAATAGAAAAAATAACTATGGTTTATATTGTTTTTATGATATGAAATATTAAAACTATAGGTTATAAATATAGTATGATAAGTTGGTTATCATTTATGTTTATAATAATATTAATTATTAGATAATTAATTCTTTTTCTTTTAAATAACCAAAGTAGTGGGTGGTTATTGGATCATGGTAACTGTGAGTTTAAAAGGAAAATTGGTTTTCTTATTTGAAAATGAAGTTTTACAAAAGCTTGAAAAGGTTTTTTGAGTTTTCTCTCGCGCAAAAGAAACTCACGTTAGACGTCAAGTAAATATAGATTTACTAAACAACGACTGGGCAAGCTAAACGATCGTGCAGTATTTACTAAACGATCGTATAGTTTTGCTAGACGATCACTGGCCTAAGGTAAATGATCGTGTAGAGTCTGTAGGCGACAGACTGAGCTAAACGATAGAGCTAAACGACCACATAGCTTTTACTAGACAATCACATAACTTTATCTAAACGATTGGGCATCGACCTATACGATAGGTCTCCGCCATCTCCCACTTACCTAATCGTGTACACGATCGTTATTTCCTCCGTTTGTCTGCCTCATACCAAGTCCGAATAGAGCCCACCCTCTGGATTCTCACACCGAGAATACCATGGTCGCCTTGTTGGTGGTGTCAGACTCAACTTGAAATCGTCGAGGTTTTCTGGAGGCCGTTCGTGGTGCTGTGGAGGAGTTCGTTTGTGTTGCGGAAGAGTTCATGGCCGAGGAGATCGTTCAGGACGAGCGCGAAGTGTTCGTGCGGTGTTGCGGTCATGTAGATCAGGCGTTCAAGGTTGCTGTTGTTCGATAAGAGTCGCGATCGGGGCCAGGTTTCCTTCAATTGGTATCAGAGCCAGGTTCTCTGATATTCCAAATTATAGATCTGAATTGAACGCTTTTTACAGTCGCGGTGGGTTTCTGCATTTGTAGTTAACCGTTTTCTACATTTGTGGATGAAATTGATTAACGTTTCGGGTTTAAAATTGCCTTGTTGTTAAAGCTTTCAGTATTACAATGTGTTATTTGTAAAGGCCCCTGTGTTTTTGGGCGAAATTAACATTGCAATCGAGTCTGTAATTCGAAAAGTTCGAGTTCGTCGAGTCGTTTGTGATGAAGCTTCGGTGCATGGCGATGCAATTCTCAACGAAGAAGAAGATCAAGCATTGGTCGGATCGTGTAGCCTCAGGTAAAAAATCGTTGGGATTTAACTAAGCGATCGTTTAGATATTTTTTTCCAGACGATCGTGTAGTATTTTCTAATCGATCGTTTAACTAATGCTAAGTGATGGGGTAAATTGTTTACCATATCAAGTAGCGTTGGTTGCGCGATCGCGTAGGCGCTGGAGGTAGATGATCGTAGTGGGAGCATGCAATGCTCGTCGTTTAGCAGAAGGCACGCGCTAGACGATCGTGTAGTTAGCAAGCATCATCGCTTAGTTACTACCTATGCGATCGCGCGTATGCGATACAGAGACGCTAGCTAAGCGATCGCTTAGGCGATGGTGCTTCGCGACATCACTTAGATGATCGCGGAAGGCAGGCGCTGTGTGGAGCGTGCTAAGCGATCGTGTACTTCAGTCTTCATAGCTTAGTAAAGGTACACGATCGTGTAGTAAAAGCTCAATGATCATTTGAATTTTCTAGACGATCGTATAGTAAATGCTAAATGATCGTTTAACTCTAGGAGTGCTGGTAAGCGATAGAACGAAGTGTTTGTTTTATCGTGTAAACGATCACAGGGTGCTTAGTACACGATGGTTGGAGAAGCGTTGCTTTGCTGAGCTGTTCAAGACTCAGTTCGCCTATTTGAACCAGAGACTCGTTGTCTTTGTAATAGTTAGCTTTCCTTTTTGTGTTTTATGGCAATTTTTCCTGGTTCATCAACTTTTATTGCTTATACATGTGATGTATGGTACTTATATGCCAAAGTGTTTGTCATATAGTTAGAAACCCATCTTAGGTTGTGCAATTATTCATGCATCATGTACTATAAATGTTATAATCTTGCATGAAGAAATTACTTGAAATCATGCGCATGCATCATGAAATATAAGAGTTATATTCTGCATGCATTGAGCATTATCATGCATCATCCATTTATTATAAATGTTACAGTCTAAGGGTGAATGGAAGCATGTTTTGCTTGTTTCATTGCTGTTTTGTATAAGTGTTATATAAAAGAAGTAGCAATGAATGGACCATGCATTGAGCATGACACTTAGGCTGTTTATAATTGTTATGAATGCCTTGAATGTGTTAGCTTAGCATTGTGGTTGTTTCCGTTTATAAGTGTTATAAAGGAAATTAGACCTAAAATCAATAATATAGAGTTGCATGCGGACTTAGGGTGAACTCAAGTTTTTTTAAAAGGGTTTTAAAATTGGATTAAGATAGACCTAAGTTCAAATGGTTCTAAAGAGTTTAGTAACCTAGATTAATCTTTTAAAATCGGTTTAATATGATTAAATTGGTTGGAATAAAAGAACAAATTTGTTGTAAACCTATCTATAAGGGACCTTTTGTCTAAGGCGGGTTCTAGCTAGGCTGGGGTTCTTAAGTTGATGGAAACGTAACACCCCTACCTGGAAAGGTGAATTAGATAGATTTTTAACAAGCATGCGACATTTTGGTCAAAGACTCCGTTAAAGAGTTTAATGTATAATGATCAAAAGTTGTTCAACTATCCAAGGTAAAAGTTACTATTGGGAAAACCTAAAAGTCACTTAGTTAAAATCCTTAGCCGTGTTTTTTCTAAGTAAGCTAAACCCTAGGTTATAAAATACTCAGTGGGAGGAGGAGGCATATCAGATATGTCTATGATTCCAATCACGTTTCTCCCTGTATGTTCACACCGTGAGATTATGCTTGGCCTCAAGATGCCCTGGATACATCCCCCTTCGGATGGTGTTTGCATGAGTCAATATCAAGGTGGACAGAGAGAGTATTTATAGTAAGTGGGTGAAGGATGTGTGTCAACACATTCTATGGTCTCTGTAATTGGTTCACACCGTGAGATCATTCTGTACGCCCTCGTGTCGCCTTCGGAGCGGCCCCCTTCGGATGAGTTTTATGTAGTTGGTCAATATCAAGGTGAACTAAAAAAATGGATAGGGTCGCTTTAGGTTTTACCCCAATCGGATTTTTCCCTTCGGATTGGCCTTTTGGGATGGACCTTTAAGGCTTAAAATGGCGGGTCACACTTATGGGAGATTGTTAAGTAAGTTAATGATCTCTTGGTCAAATCAATGATGGCTAGTCGTTATAGGAGCAAGAGTTGTTATGGTATTAATGACTGGTTGAGATCTTCTCAATTCAGAGGAGGGATAACTGACCTCCGTTAGGTGGCTTTTGTTCTAAACCTTTGAAGCGTCATTGCGAAACTAGATGTCACACAGGGTTCATGTTAGTTTTGCTAAAACCTTATTGGATGTTGTTTTGTTTTACAATGGGTATTTGCTTAAAACCTAACGTAGGTAAATGTGTTTTTCTTTTCAGCAACTCGTTAGTATTTTCGTTTAAAGGATTTTAAAATGATCGATTACTTATAGTGGAAAGAATCGTGTGAAACAAATTTCGTGGCAAACGACCTCCATCCCACTACTCTCTAAAAAGGGAGACAAGACATTAAATATGATTTATTGGTCTTGGAGACATGTCTGGTAAAGAATGATGATTCTGCCTGGATCCTCGATTCAGGTGCTACCAATCATGTCAGTTCTTCTTACCAAGGATTCAGTTCCTAGAAAACGTTGCCACAGGGAGAGATGACTCTTCGAGTCGGTATTGGTGAGGTTGTTTCAGTTGTTGCTATAGGCAGGCTGAAGTTATTTGTTAACAAAAAACGTTATCTGTTACTGGATAATGTTTTTGTAGTTCCTCATATTACAAGGAACTTAATCTCGGTTTCTTGTCTCATTGAACAAGGCTATACCATCTCATTTTCTGAGAATAAAATGTTTATTTTCAAGAATGGAATGGAGATTGGTTATGGTTCAATGGAAAATAACTTATATGTACTAAGGCCGTTAGTCATAAAAGCCTTGTTTAACATTGAAAGACCAAAGGTTTCTCTAAAGGAAAACGCCCATCTTTGGCATCTAAGGTTAGGTCACATCAATCTCAATAGGATCGAGAAGTTGGTGAAAAGTGGACTTCTAAAGAGTTTAGAAGAAAACTCCTTGTCGGTATGTGAATCATGCCTCGAAGGCAAGATGACCAAACGACCTTTTACTGAAATAGGTTACAGAGCCAAGGAAGCCTTGGAGCTTGTACATTCAGACCTCTGTGGTCCGATGAATATTAGAGCTTGAGGTGGATATGAATATTTCATCTCTTTCATAGATGATTATTCAAGGTTTGGGTATCTCTTCCTAATGCAACGTAAATCTGAAGCCCTTGTCAAGTTCAAGGAGTATAAGGCTGAAGTTGAAAACTTCTTAGGTAAGAAGATAAAAACACTACGATCTGATCGTGGTGGAGAGTATATGGACCTCAAATTCCAGAATTATATGATAAAACATGGGATTACGTCCCAACTCTCAGCCCCTGGTACACCTCTACAGAATGGTGTATCAGAAAGGAGAAACAAGACCTTGTTAGACATAGTTCGGTCTATGATGAGTTATACTCATCTTTCAGACTCGTTTTGGGGTTATGTAGTTACTACATGTTATATCCTGAACAACGTTTCCTCGAAAAGTGTTTCTGAAACACCTTTTGAGTTATGAAGAGGCCGTAAAGGTATTTTACGCCACTTCAGGATTTGAAGCTGTCCGTCACATTTGCTAGTGACTAACCCAAAGAAGTTGGAACCGTGTTCGAAGGTTTTCTTCTTTGTGGGCTACTCTAAGGAAACGAGAGGAGGATACTTCTATGATCCAAGTGAGAAAAAAGTGTTTGTTTCCACTAATGATATCTTCTTGAAAGAAGATCACATGAGGGATCATAAGCCACGAAGTATGCTCGTTTTATGTGAGATCTTAAGTGAGACTGAGACTACTGAGGGTTCAACAAGAGTTTTTGAACAGGCCGACAGATCAACAAGAGTTGTTAAGGTCGGGACGTCTAATCAACCAGCTCAAGAGTTGAGATTGCCTTGACGTAGTGGGAGGGTTATGAACCCACCAGATCGCTACATGGGTTTGACTGAAGCCTAAATCTTCATTATGAATGATGGTGTCGGGGATCCATTGTCTTTTAAGAAAGCAATGGAAGATTTGATCACTGGACGACGGTCAAGACATTCCTCAAGTATCTTCGAAGAACGAGGGACTACATGCTTGTGTATAGAGCTAAGGATCTGATCCTTACGGGATACAATGTTGCTGATCCCTTTACAAAGGCCCTCATGGCTAATGTGTTTGAAGGTCACTTGGATAGTTTGGGTATGTGGGACATGCGACATCTTGTCTGGGGCAAGTGGGAGATGATACTGGGGTATGCCCTAGTTTATTGTGTATTGTACAGTTTTATATTGTATTGAACATTAGTCTCCTGAGTCATTAGAACAAGTGGGAGATTGTTGGGATTGATGTCCTAATTCTCCCGGAGTCTCGTTGTTTTGTAAAGACTGTCTCTTATACACATCTAGATGTGTATAAGAGACAGTGGTAGATCCTAACCATTCATGTGGAGACGTGGAGTGGGGGTGTCCTATACAAAGAGTTTGTATAAGACCTGGACCACGAGAGGACTAGACTCTGTATATAACGCCGTTGATACTAGAGACTTGCATCTCACCTAAACGACCATAGGTGACACGACCTCAATCCTGAGTGTTTTGGGAACTCCTGCCTTTGAGGGCGGTCCTTTGATTAGTATGGGTAAGAGTGGCCAGATTGCCAACTCAACATGCCTACCTTTTTGGGGACTTGTCTGATCTGGGAGCTGGGAACTCAATCCACAAGATGGAATTCACTCCTTTCCCGAAGTAGGGATAAGTAGAGAGATTGCTCTCTTAAAGGTTGATTCTGGGGCTTGAACATAATGGCCACAACTTCTCTTTGGAAGAGAAGACTCAGTCATAGTAGGACTATGACTTATGTTCATTAGAGGGATCAGTGGTACTTAAGGAGACAGATGTAACTACAGGGGCATAACGGTTATTGGCCCAGCTGTACTTACGAGCGATCTATGAAGGGTTGTCGTACTGGTCATTGGTTAATATAGACACATAATATATCTGTAGTAAGGAGAGTTCAGCTGTCGGTCTTTAGTCTGTCTCTTATACACATCTAGATGTGTATAAGAGACAGCATTAGAGGGATCAGTGGTTCTTAAGGAGACAGATGTAACTACAGGGGCATAACGGTTATTGGCCCAGCTGTACTTACGAGCGATCTATGAAGGGTTGTCGCACTGGTCATTGGTTAATATAGACACATAATATATCTGTAGTAAGAAGAGTTCAGCTATCGGTCTTTAGTGAAGTGCCTGGTAGGTAACGGATGGTGGATCACGTGACTAAAGAGTTTAGTCAGTTATTCACGTACCATTGGAGCTTCGGAGCTATAGGTCCATGAGCTATAGGTCAGTTCTTGGTGTTGATTTGAAATGTTCAAATTGACAAGAAATATTTTGATTATATATGATATAATTGGTATGATGTATGAGATACATCTAGTGGAGGATTGATGTAAATGAGATTTACATTAAGTACCATGGAATAGAAAAAGAATTATGGTTTATATGTTTCATGAGATGAAATATTAAAACTATAGGTTATAAATATAGTATGATAAAATGGTTATCATTTATGTTTATAATAATATTAATTATTAGATAATTAATTCTTTTTCTTTTAAATAACCAAAGTAGTGGGTGGTTATTGAAACATGGTAACCGTGAGTTTAAAAGGAAAATTGGTTTTCCTATTTGAAAACAAAGTTTTACAAAAGATTTAAAAGACTTTTTGAGTTTTCTCTCGCATAAAAGAAACTCATGTAAGTCGTCAACTAAATACATATTTACTAAACGATGGCTGGGCAAGCTAAATTATCGTACAGGTGCAAGCTAAATGATCGTGGAGTATTTACTAAACAATCGGATAGTTTTGCTATATGATCGCTGGCCCAAGGTAAACAATTGTGTAGAGACGGTAGGCGATCGACCGAGCGATCACATAGCTTTTGCTAGACAATCGCATAAATTTATGTAAACGATTGGGCATCGACCTATACGATAGGTCTCTACCATTTCTCACTTGCCCAGTCGTGTACGCGATCGTTATTTCCTCTGTTTGTCTACCTCATACCAAGTTCGAACAGAGCCCACCCTCTGGATTCTCACACTGAGAATACCAAGGTTTCCTTGTTGGTGGTGTCAGACTCAACTCGTCACCATCGAGGTTTTCTGGAGGCCATTCTTGGTGCTGTGGAGGAGTCCGTTTGTGTTGTGGAAGAGTTCATGGCCGAGGAGATCGTTGAGGACGAGCGCAAAGTGTTCGTGCGGTATTGCGGTCGTGTAGATCGGGCGTTCGAGGTTGTTGTTGTTCGATCAGAGTCGCGCATCGGAGCGTGGAGACGTACCCTCCTATGTGCATAGAGTTTTTATCATTATACATTCGTATTGTTCATGTTGTAATTTCTGGAATTATTTGTATAACCACTTGTTTAGAAGTTGACTGTAAATATTTGTTCATTCATGATTGTAATTTGGAATAGTCTTGTTCCGCTACTCATGGAAATCTCGAGTTCCGATTTCCTTCACATCCATGATTTAGATAAATGATGACTCAATTATCAAGTCAGCTTTTGTTTTATAGTTCTTTTCTTTATTTATTATCTCCTTCATACGAGATAAAGCAACCTAGATAGTGAATGGAGCATATCTAGGTTTCTTTATCTACACTACTTTTTTTTGTACTCGAAATTTTGCCAACTCCCTATTTGAGCTTCACTTTTGTTTTTCCAATTTACAATCTCTCGTCTTTTTTCTTGCTTATGAGGTAATTTTCTTCAGCTTTTTCTATGGTTCCTCAAGTTTATGTGTTATTTGAGGATGATTTTGAAATGGGGGTTTCTTTTTTTGAGTTTATTTTAGTTAGAAAGCAATTTATTGATTTTTGAGTATTTTCGTGTTGGGATAATCTTTCAATTTCTGAGAATTATTCATTTTTGTTATTTTTTCTTCCTTTCTTTTGTTGTTTTACCAATAATCATACATGAGTTGTTTTTATTATGTCGTTTTGTTGGTTTAGTGTTGTAATTTTTGTTCTCTTTCCATTTCTACTTGACTTTTATTTGCTCTTCCAGTCTGAGTATGGTGTGATGGCTAAATATTTGGATAATTTTTTTTTCACCAATCTATACTAACATGTCTTCTTTTGGGTTTTAGATTTTTTGGTTTCTTTCATGCTCTGACTTTTCCCCTTTTGCAACCCCTTGAAACTTCCTTTTAGTGACAACAACTCATGATTATGTTTCTGGATATCTTTTTACAAATTATTATTTATGTAAAAAATGGGAGGTCTTAGGACAGATTAGGTTATGATGTGCAATGGTTTCCATAGGGAATTTGCAAGCCCTAACTTCGTGATGGACACAATAGATTTAAATGTGGAGGATTAGTTTTTTTTTTTTTTATCTCTTTTGTGCTTGAATTTTTAGCTACAGATGATGCGTTGTAAATTGTGATGCGATTATGGTATGAGTTTGCGGTGATGTGTTATACGTTGCACATGTAAGTTTTCCTAATAAGACCCAAGTATAAGCCTCACTAGGTTTTCTGGTAAGTCCAGGGTCGAACACAGGGACTACTGAGTAAATATGCGACAGTTAATATGATTCTCTTGCGGCGGTAAAAACAAATAAGTTGGATGGTGTTTTGATTAAGAATATTTCCTATGCGACGGAGTTCAAACGAAGAGTTGATGAAACCGAGAGTTACAATGAGTATGCGATGAACGGATTGAGAAGGGGTTTAACTAACACTTCCTAAGATTACGTAAAAGTTATGCAATCATGCTACACACAAACAATAGCACGTCATCTCTCAATGCAAATGCCATAATTCCTATTTCTAGGATGCATGCGATGTATACGAAAAAGTCGATAGGACTTATGTCAAAGCCTCTATTCTTGCCTATGTGATGATGAATGATGCACAAATAAATAAGGTGACCGCATACTATCATATCCTATTTCTAGAGTGCATGCGATGTGTTAATAACAGTAGAACTTATGTCTAAGTTTCTATCTCTTGCTTATGCAGTTCTAATCTGACTCTCTTAAGCCTAGATTCTAATCTGACTCTCTCAAGTCTAGATTTTATGTTTAGACTACTCTCTCGAGTATCTCTAAAGGGTGAATGACGCATACATAAGACAAGATAATCGCATAAAATGTAAAGTACTTCTCAACCCATTCGGAGATTTAGCTACTCATACGAAATGTGGAGAGATTGAACATAGATTGAACTGAGTATTCCATTTTCTATAAATAAAGTGCTGAATAACAAATAACAATGGAATTTAGATATAAGAAGCCTAGTAAGCAATGTCTTGCTTCCCTTGGCCTTTTACACTGTCTTTTTCACTCCAACTCTGTCCAGATGAATATCCTTGCTCTCGCAAGTGCTGGCCCTCTCTCCCTTTGTAGCGCTTGCCGGCAATCTCTCGATTTGATCGGGAATGATCTCTCGGCTTCTTCGTCTTCTAGCTCGTCTCCGTCTTCTAAGTATAAGTATGTACGTGAATAGACTAACGACTCTCTAACTTGTATATGATGTCACTTGTTTTTTTTTGTTACAATGGTGGCCTTTGGTATTTAAATCTCTTGCTCTGATGCACCGATTAAAGGTCACCGAAAGTTGAGTGTACTTGCTACAGTGTGGCTTTAACAGCTTGTCAACTAAATTCGGATTCGACCGTCATCAGCTTTTCGTCCCATCATGATTTATAATGTTGTCACCTTGATGCGCAGTCTTTATGCAGCCACCGTCTTGAGCAACTTCTCATGATCGCATACGATCACATGACTTTGTGATCGCAATCTTTCAGTGAGCAGACGCCTAATTCCTTTGATCGCAATTTTACTTGCGCCAACACATTTTTCCTGCACAAAATAAGTGAATTAGCTCTTTTTATGCAATCGCAATTTTCTTAGTTTAACACTTTTGGACATGATACTATTTATGTTTAACGTCACATTCTCTCACTATTTTACTTATTTGAGTTGTAATAATGTGTATTTCTACCCCTTATCACACCCACAAATTTAAAACAATGCTTGTTCTCAAGCATAAACTAAAGATTTTCTTTAAAGAGTCAACTGCCTTTTCCCTTCCTAGACTTCTCAAGGTGCCTTATTCAAATTTCATGGACCAACGCCTTCTTAATTTCTATCCTGGTCTCTTCCTAAAATATTTCTAATTTTTAGGGACCCAAGTTTAACCTTAAAAAAGACTTTACTTGTTTCTAGGACACTGCATGATTTATTTCTAAACTTTCTCCAACTGGGGTGTTTCTAAGTGAATTTTACCTTTGCGTGACTTAGATATTCTTTTTGTGAACTTGCGCTGATCCAAGTACCTAGCTTTCGTTTTTGAACTTGCCCCCCACGGTGTCATGTGAAGCATCCAACTACGAGCAAGGTGCTCTTTCTCAGTCTAAACTCATGCCCATTTTACTTGGCAGCGGAGTTGCGATCACTTGATTTATGCGTTGATCATGATTTCTACCATTGTTTTGGCCTGCCCCCACAGGTGTCATACAGACATCTAACTATGAGTAGGATTCAATCTCAACGTTATGTTTTTTTTTTCATCTCTAAAAGTAGCAAGGTTGAAAACAAATACTAGCACCCCCAAATTTATACACAGCAATGTCCTCGTTGCTGATAGACTGAGATAACTCATGCGATGCTTTTAGGAAATTTCGTAAAAATCGTTTTGAACGAAAGCTGGTGGACCGCTAACTTCTAGAAATGTTTCATGAATTGATTGTCCGGGAATTAAGTGGACTCTAGTGCATGCGGTCAGAAATAAAGGCATAAGTTTCATTATTGAAATCATAATTGGTACGAGGAAGAATACGGTGACTAAATAAAGTAATCGAAATTCAATGATTGCGTAAAACTAAAGAGGATGCGATAATAAAATTTAGTAATATTAAAGTGGGATGTGATGAAGTGCAGAATTGGAATAAAAGAGTCAAAGAAAGATACAACCCCCAAATTTGCTTTGTTGCCCGCATCATTTGTGATCGCATCCTTGCTTGTGGTAGGTCGATTCCTCGATTGCGATGGGCTCGTTGAGCTGGTCGCGTGTTTTTAGGCTATCATGTGGCTCCACCGCGATCGTTGCTAAATATTAAGAGGGTAAAAAGTATGAAAGACAAAGTTGGAAATTCTAAAGAGTAGTGGTTATACAAAAAGGTAAAGTGAGTTCATGAAATAAAGATATCAAAAGGATACTTCAAAAAATTGCATCCCTGATCAGTTTGTATCACATATTAGCATAGGGACTACTCATTTCTTCTTTAGTTAGGATTCCTCAGGTCTACTGAGGTTTTTTTGCCATGAAAGTCTCATCCGTGATACATCTTGACTCTTTGCCCGTTGACCATGAATGCGCTGGTCCCTTCTTCATTTGTTAACTGACCGCACCGTTCAAGAATACTTCTTTAATTATAAATGGTCCAGACCAGCGTGACTTTAATTTTTCGGGAAAGAGTCGTAGCCTAGAGTTGAATAACAAGGCCTTCTGTCCAACCTAGAGATTATTTTCGCATAATCGTCTGTCATGCCAACGTTTTGCACGTTCCTTGTAGATCTTGGCATTTTTATATGCTTGAATTCTCCATTCATCTAGCTCGAGCAACTGAAGTTTTCTCTTATCCCCTGCAGTCTTCAAATAAAAATTTAGCTTCTTCACTGCCCACAGTGCCTTGTGCTCTAATTCCAGTGGTAAGTGACATGCCTTCTTAAACACCAACGCATATGAGGACATGCCTATAGGTGTTTTATAGGCGGTTCTATATGCCCACAAGGCATTGTCAAGCTTCATGGCCAAATCTTTGCGTAAAGGATTCACCACCTTTTCTAGGATCAGTTTGATTTCGCAATTAGACACTTATGCTTGGCCGTTTGTCTATGGATAATACGCGGTGGTGACCTTATGGTGGATATTGTACTTCAGTAGTAGTTTTTTGATGACGCCATTAACAAAGTGGGAGCCTTCATCACTTATTATGGCATGTAGGGTGCCAAAATGAGTAAAGATGTTTCTTCGCAAGAATCTGGAGACTGTTGTCGCATCGTTTGTGACGCATGATACCACTTCAACCCACCTGGAGACATAATCGATTGCCAGCAAAATGTACTTGTGACCATTTGATGGTGGAAATAGTCCCATGAAGTCTATGCCCTACACATCGAAGAGTTCCAATTCTAATATAATGTTCATCGGTATCGCATTCTTCCATGAAATGTTTCCCGTGCATTGACACTTGTCGCATTTCATAGAATAGTCTTGTGTATCCTTGAATAAAGTCGGCCAATAATACCCGCTTTATAACACTTTTGCTGTTGTACGTTGACCTCCAAAGTGTCCACCATAAGGTGAGTCATGGCATTGTGAAAGTATGCACTGATAAGCAGTCTCTGGTACTCATAGTCGCAAGATCTGGTCTGACCCCCTTTGTAAAGATTTGGCTCATCCCAATAGTAAGATTTACATTCATGCATAAGCCGCTTCTTTTGGTGGGTTATGTAATTTTCCGAAAATTGCTCAGAGACCAGGTAATTGACAACATCTGCGTACCATGGTAATTCTTTAAGTTTGAATAGCTGCTCATCTGGAAAGGATGCGTTCACCTCCGACTGAATGCAGTCTACTTCCGGATTCTCTAATCTTGATAGGTGGTTCGCAACCTGGTTCTCCGTCCTCTTGTAGTCAATTATTTTCATGTTGAATTCTTGGAGGAGGAGAACCCATCAGATTAGCCTCGGTTTTTCATCCTTTTTTGTCATTAAGTATTTGATTACCGAATGGTCGGTGTGAACTATCACTTTGGATCCCATTAAATAAGCTCTGAATTTTCCAACGCAAAGATCACCGCAAGAAGCTCCTTCTCAGTGGTAGTGTAGTTTTCTTGGGCAGGGTTCAATGTTCTACTCGCATATGCGATGGGGTGTGACAATATTTTTTTCTTCTGTGCTAACACTGCCCCCATCGCATAACTGCTAGCAGCGCACATTAGCTCGAATGGCTTCGTCCAGTCAGGTGCGATCAAAATAGGCGCGATAATTAATGCGTTCTTTAGTATTTCGAATGCATTAAGGCATTGTGAATCAAAGTTAAACGTTCTGTCAGCCTCTAGCAATGCACTCAATAGTCGAGCTATCTTCAAAAAGTCCTTCACAAAACGATGGTAGAATCCTGCATGTCCCAGGAAACTCCTGATAGCCTTCACATTTGTTGGAGGTGGAAGCTTTTCAATGGCCTCAATTTTTTATTTATCCACCTCTAGCCCTTCCTTGGAAACCTTGTGCCTGAGAAAAATTCCTTCAATCACCATGAAATGGAATTTATCCCAATTCAGCACAAGATTTGTCTCTTCGCATCTTCTTAATATCTTCTCCAAGTTATTCAGATAGAATTCATACGTTCGCCCGTAAACTGAGAAGTCGTTTATAAAAATTTCCACTGAATCCTCGAGATACTTGAAGAAGATAGCCATCATGTACCTCTGAAACGTGCTCAACGCACTACATAATTTGAATGGCATGCGGCGAAAAACAAATGTTTCGTATGGGCAGGTGAATGTGGTCTTTTCTTGGTCTTCAGAAGCAATCATTATTTGGTTGTAGCCCGCATACCCGTCAAGAAAACAGAAGTAATCATTTCTTGCTAGGCGGTCTAACATCTAGTCAATAAAAGGCAAAGGGAAATGGTCCTTTTTTGTCACCGCATTGAGCTTGCAGTAGTCCATACAAATCCGCCAGCCAATGACGGTCCTCATTGGTATTAACTCATTGTTTGCATTTGAGACTACCGTCATTCCTCCCTTCTTGGGCACACATTGCACGGGACTGACCCATGCACTATCGGCGATTGGGTAAATGATGCCTGCATCCAACCATATAATGATCTCCTTTTTCACAACCTCCTCAAGGTTCAGTCTGCGCTGAGGTTCGATAGACCCTTTTTGGTTTTCTTCGAGATGTATTTTGTGCATGCAGTATGTTGGGCTAATTCCTCTTATATCTACTAGCATCCACCCGATTGCTTTTATGTACTTCTTCAGGATGCTAAGCAATGCATTTTCTTGTTCTTCTTGTAGTGCAGATGAAATTATCACTGGTAAGGTTTCATTTTGCATAAGGAAAACATACTTCAGATGACTTGACATAGTTTTCATTTCCACGATAGGTGGTTGTTCTAAGGAAGGTTTTTGTGTTTTTCTCTCTTCATTCAAATTCAATTTTTCTTCTTTGTTTGTTGTTTCCGTGATCACATTGCAGGTTTCTACGGATGCGGTCGCATCCTCTCTTTCATCTTGTTCTTCGAACTCCACTTCTTCATTACAACTGTGTTCATTGTCAGAATCAGATAGGTCTTCCTCTTCTGGATACTTCATGGTTTTGATGATGTTAAACCTGAGTTTCTTCCCATTTATACTCATCGTGGTGTCTCCCTTGTACACATCAATTTGAGCACGACCAGTAGATAAAAATGGTCGCCCCAATATGATGGGCACATCTTTGTCCACCTCATAGTCAAAAATGATGAAGTCTGCCGGTAGAATGAATTTATCAATTGTGACCAGGACATCCTTCAACTTTCCATTAGGGTGTACTAGGGACCTGCCCGCAAGTTGGAGAATCGCCATCGTGAGTGTCAGTTGCCCCACATTTAACTGTTTGAAGATTGAAAGGGGCATTAAATTTATATTGGCCCAAGGGTCACATAGCGCTTGACTGATATAGATCCCGCCTATTGAGCAGGGTATCGTGAAACTTTCTGGGTCACGCATCTTCGGTGGAATTATGGTGTTTTGCTTTTGCGTTAACGCCAACGTTGCGAACTTTCCCGTGCTTATTTTCTTTGACACCATGTTCTTAAAAAACTTAGCATATTTTGGCATTTGTTCTATCGCTTCTGTAAAAGGGGTGTTAATGTGTAACTGTTTTAACATTTCCATGAAGCGATGATACTACACTTCATCATTTTGCTTCTTCTTAATTCTTTGCGGGAATGGTGGTAGTTGTAACTTCACAGTTCCGTATTCTATAGGCTTAGAGGTGGACACAACTTCTGGTTCCAGTCTCAGGCTCTTCTGGTTCTTGTGTCAATGGGTTTTTGGATTCCATCGCAATTAGATTGGTCCTACTTGGTTCCTTCTTTTCTTCCGCTATCGTCTTTCCACTTCGCAAGGTCACTATTTGACTGGTCCTTTCCTGTGTTCGCCAGGTTGCGAAGGAGCTCAGTTGAGCTCGGCAGCGTCCCTTGCGGTCTATTTTTCAACTCTCCCACAATCTGTCCTATTTGGATCTCTAGATTACGGATGGAAGTCGCCTGATTGTGGAGTACCGTCTCATTCTTATCAATGTACTGCTTTAATAGGCTCTTCAGAGAGGAAGATGGGGGTGCTTGCGAGCTGCTGGCTTGATGTTGCGGTTGACCGTTCGTTCGCTGGAAAAATCTTGGCGGTCTTTCTTTTTGCGCCATAGGTTGATAACTCTGTTGTTGATTATTTTTCCAAGCGAAATTGGGGTGGTTTCTCCACCCATGGTTGTATGTGTTAGAGAAAGGTTGTTCTTTACGAAGTATACTGATTGTGGGTTCCTTGGACATTCTTCAATCAGATGCAATTTTCTGCAAGTAGCACAACTCGTGCTCGTCTGTTCAATTGCGTTGACCTGCCCTCTTTGCATTCAAGGGTTGTTAATTGCGATTCCTTGTAACATATTTATCATCACATTCATTTGATTCTGTAGAGATGTGATGACCCCATTGTTTACGTTATCGTCTCGAATTTTTAGTCGTTGATTGCTTTTATGCCAATCTTCGTGATTCTTTGATATGTGATCAAGGATATTCTTTGCCTCATCATAAGTATTATCAAGTAGACCACCAGCTGCTGCTGCATTGGCAGCTGTCTGCGATGCAGGGTTCAAACTGTGATAAAATATCTCTATCTGGAGACAGTCTGGTAATCCGTTGTGCGGACAATCTCGCATCAATCTCTTAAACCTCGTCCACGCATCGTTGAGCAATTCGTCTATTTCCTGTTCAAAATTCGTGATTAACTTCCTCATTCTTGCATTCTCTATAGGAGGGAAGTATTTCTTCATGAACTTCTCTACAACTTGTTCCCACGACGTTATCTCCCCTGGTTCGAGAGAATATGCCCATTTCCTTGCTTGATCGCATAACAAAAATGGGAACAACATTAGTCGAACTTCTTCAGCTGAGATATTTGGGAACACAAAAGTGTTACAGATTTCAATGAAACTCCAACGATGGGCATGCAGATCCTCGCCACGCCTTCCACCAAACTGTCCGGCTATCTGGATCATCTGTAACATAACCGGCTTCATTTCAAACCTCGATCCGTCCAAAGCTGACCTCATGATTCTTGGGGAGAAATCATATAGGTTAGTGACGTATAGTCTCGGATGGGTCTATTTCGGTCGTTCGCTAGAAGAATGGGGTTTGCCATGATGTTTTTTGCGTTTGCGACTCTTTCTTCTGGTTGTTCTGCCATTCTGGGGTTTCGCTCTTGTTATTGTTGGTGGTTGTTTCTCTGTCTTCTTCGGAACGTTCTTTCGATCTCTGGGTCGTAGTTGGGCTTAGGAACATATCCTTCACTCATGCGACACCTGCTTCTTCCCTTACCGAAGGAATGGCAGTGCACAGAGGTCAAAAGCTGCAAAGAAAATCAAAAGGTTTGCTGTTAGTGCAATATGTACTACCGTAGTCCTCGACAACCACGCCAAAAACTTGATGCGTTGTAAATTGTGATGCGATTATGGTATAAGTTTGCGGTGATGTGTTATGCGTTGCACATGCGGTGATGTGTTATTCATTACATAAGACAAGATGATCGCATAAAATGTAAATCTTAGGTCATGTTAGCTAAGTACTTCTCAACCCATTCGGAGATTTAGCTATTCATGCAAAATGTGGAGAGATTGAACGTAGATTGAATTGAGAATTCCATTTTCTATAAATAAAGTGATAAATACAAAATAACAATGGAATTTAGAGATAAGAAGCCCAATAAGCAATGTCTTGCTTCTCGTGGCCTTTTACACTGTCTTTTTCACTCCAACTCTGTCCAGATGAATATCCTTGCTCTCGCAACTGCTGGCCCTTTCTCCCTTTGTAGCGCTTGCCGGAAGTCTCTAGATCTGACCGGGAATGATCTCTCGGCTTCTTCGTCTCTTAGCTCGTCTCTATCTTCTAAGTATAAGTATGTACGTGAACAGACTAACGGCTCTCTAACTTGTATATGACCTCACTTGTTTTTTTTCTTTTTTTGTTACAATGGTGACCTTCGATATTTATAGAGCTCAAGGTGAAGCAGCCTTTCTCTCTAATAATTGCAATGATGGGTGGTCATTAAATCTCCTGCTCTGATGCGCCGATTAATGGTCATCGAAAGTTGAGTGTACTTGCTATAGTGTGGCTTTAACGGCTTGTCAACTAAATTCGGATTCGACTATCATCAGCTTTTTGTCCCATCATGATTTATTATGCTGTCACCTTGATGCGCAGTCTTTATGCGACCACCGTCTTGAGTAACTTTTTACGATCGCAATCTTTCAAGTGCGAGGACGCCTAATTCCTTTTATCGTAATTTTACTTGCGCCAACGCATTTTACCTGCACAAAATAAGTGAATTAGCTGCTTTTATGCGATGGGCGCATGCGATTGCAATTTTCTTAGTTTAACACTTTTGGACATGATATTGTTTATTTTTACCATTGCATTCTCTCATTGTTTTACTTATTTGAGCTGTAATAATATGTATTTCTACCCATTATCAACAGATGACCTGAATTCACGATGCTTTATCCTCCTCTCTTCATTGTCTTCATTATTTTATAATACAAAGCCTTGTCTTCTTCTTCTTCTTTTTTGATTATGATATTTACTTTGGAATGCCTGTGAGAAAATTTCAGAATGTAAATTATTTTCTCACTAGAATGTGAAGATTTGATTTTCTATTTGTGATTAGCAAGGCATGTCAGTTATGGTTTTCAATACCATCCTAGTAAGTTCAATCGTCTATCTTCTTTCCATGATTGCTTCTCTAGCCTTTGCAGGTATTTATTTGTATAATATTGTTGAATTAGTCTTGGAGATTTTTTTGTTTTTTTGTTTTTTTTTTTTTTATGGTCTATTATGTGATTTATTGAAGTGTCTGGTTATTTATGAAAGAATTGGGTTGGAGTTTGTTTGGAATCTTGAGTTATGTGTAAATGAGAACTTTTTTTTGTTCTTTAAAAACTTTTGTTTTTTTTTTTTCCTAATTTGTGTAATTAATTGATTAATCTGTTTATGTTAATTTTATATGCTTTAATTACTGAACCCATTTGTGATTATTGCCTAGAATTTGTTTGATAAAATGTCTATGTGAATTTGTTGCGTGTTTGTCTATAGTGAAGTGGTTAATCTTGATATGCGGTTTTGTTCTTAATGCGTGATTCCATTAGTCCACTTTATGTGTTTGATGAAATGCTTGAATGAGGAACGAACTTATGTGGTTTGTATGTGGTTTGAAAGTACATATGAAATGCTTTGTATATGATTTGAACAACAAAATTAGATATCTTGTTTCTCAATGTACGTGTCCTTCTAATCATATTTGGCCTTCTTTTCTACAATTGGTGTCTTTTAGTCCAGCAACCACATGAAATAATTTATCAATTATTTTGTTGATCGAGCTTGATTCAATTATTACCGTCAATTTTTAATTTTGTTTGTTCACTGTTTGAGTTAGTTTCCCCAAGTTTACTGTGAATTACGTATTATATAGTTTTATAGGTGTTGAAGATAAAAGCTAAATAATGATGTGAAAGCTCTCTGTAAGATGCTAAAAATTTAATAGATTTGTAACTAACTACATGCTCACATCTATATATAAAGCTCCATAAATCAAATTAAGAGCTAAGAGTGTGTAGGAATTAAAAGAGAGTTGATGCAATTAGCTTTTTTTCTGTTGTTCCTTGAAGATTTCTGAATAAATTTGTTCCCTCTTCACAGTGGATGTAGGCTTTAAAGCCAAACCATTATAAATCTGCTTCCCCTTCATTTCCTTCTTCATCTTCTCCTACATGCAAAGCATCTTCAGATTAAAACCCTAAGCTATCTGAAAAATAATTGAAGAACACACAAAGAGAAAGAGAGGAACATAGGGTTTTGAGATATACCTGGGAGGACAGAATGAAAATCTGATTTCTAAATCACTTCTCAACCCATTAACGTGCTTTCTGATCTGTGCTACATGGCCTCATATGCATCACAATTTTCTCAGCTTTTAATTTGGATCAAGTTTCAACTTGGGCCGTTCCTGAAACATCAAAGGAAAGCCTATTAAATTGGAACCAGAGCTCAAGAATTTCAAGAAATCAATTCTTGAAGGATCAAGATTCAGGTTGTTGATTGAAAATGGTTATTGCAAGATTCGATATTGACAAATTTGATGGTAAATGAGACTTTGAGCTTTGGAAAGCTAAAATCAAAGCCCTTCTTGGATAGCAAAAGGCATCTAAAGCAATTCTTGACCCAGAAACATTACCACCAAAAATCTCAGATGGTCAGAAGGAGACCATGAATGAAGTAGCCTATGAAACAATCATTCTAAATCTAAGTGATAATGTGTTTAGACAAGTTCTTGATGAAGGATCTCCCTATGCCATTTGGATGAAGTTAGAATCTTTGTATCAGTTCAAAGATTTACCTAATACAACCTTTTTGAAAGAACGTTTTTTCACATACAAGATGGATGCATCAAAAACTTTTTCTGAAAATCTAGATGAATTAAGAAAAATCTCCTTAAAATTCAAGAATATTGGAGATAGAATTGGGGAAGAAAATGAGGCATTCATACTCTTGAATTCCATTGCCAGATAACTACAAAGATGTGAAAGTTGCTATCAAATATGGCAGGGAAAATGTTACCACTGGTTTCATCATTTCTGTTCTAAGAACCAGGGAACTCGAAATCAGTGTTCAGAAGAAAGAAAATGTCAATGGTGAAGGATTATTTTCTAAAGGGAAACCCGAGAACAGTGGGAAGGATAAAAAATCTTCACCTAATGATAAAGGGAAACAGAAATTGAAGTGTGGTTACTGCAAGAAAGTAGGGCATATAAAAAAGTACTGTTGGTTTCTGAAAAAGAAACAAAATCAGAAAGATAAAACATATCAGCAAGGAGAAGCAGTTGTTGGAGAGAATAATTTGACTTTTAGAGATGCTCTAGCAACCTCAAATGAGAAAGTAACTCAGAATACTGATGAAAGAGTTCAAGATTGGGTTCTAGACTTAGAATGTTCATTCCATATGACACCCTCTAAAGGCTGGTTCACAATCATGAAGGAGGATCTGTCCATATGGGTAATAACAATGCCTGTAAAATTATTGGCATTAGATCAATCTGTCTTAAAATGGAAGATGGATTAGAAAAGCTCATTAGAAGACATGTTCTTGCTCCAAAAAGGTGTTGGGGTTTACCCTAAATCTCATTGGGTCCAGTAGTTTGTAAACACCTGTATGAACAAAGATTATGTGATGTAATAATATTAGACATTTTCTTCATTACAGTATTTGATATATGAGATATTTTGTTGCATTAACCACAAACCAATAAATTAAGATCCCTGGTTATCGTTGTAACTTAAGCATGTATGTGATGACATACAAGTGGATCGTGCTTTAAGTGATAACCTAAATTGTTTGTAGTAGATGGATAAAGGAGGGAAACCTTATCCTGTTGATGCTACCCCACTTTGTAGATGTTACTGAAGGAACTCTTATCAGAGAGTACCTCTGAGCGGAAGCAAGATCGTTCCAAATTCATTGTGACAGAAACACCGCATTCACAATCAAACATATAAGTTATGCATTTAACAACAAATTACAACATGCTTTGAACTATTAAACAACAAAGGGACGAGAGACATACTAGTTGAAGAACTTTTCTTCTTTGAACTCTCGCTCTTATCAATCCAGCAAATCTCGTTGTCGCTGAGATCGTCAAGTCTATCTTCCACCAAATCTTGTTGTCGTCTACACCGAACGGACTTCTCACAAACAAGCAGCAAGGAGGATACAACCACTCGAAAAACCTCGATATTCTCATAGTGAAAACCCATAAGGTGTGGGCTCTGTTGGATTTGGTAGAGAGTAGGAAGGAACGAGCGTTTACCACAACCAAGCAAGTGGGAGAAATCTGAAGTCTATTATATAGACGGGTGCTTGATCGTTTAGCAAAAGGTGCACAATTGTGTAGTAAATGAGGTTGATCGTTTAGACGATCGTTTAGGTAAATCGTTCACCGCCTGCGATCGTTTAGCAAATATTATGCAATCGTTTAGGTAAAAAGTGCGTGTACACGATCATTTAGTAAATTTTGAGCTACCGTGTATGCTCTCATTTGCTAGGCGATGGACATGTACTAATTTGTGTAGTGATTAACCAATCTCTTGTAAAAGGAAAACTATTTTCATTTTATCCTTCAGTTACGAAAACTGAATGCAACCTCCCACTATCTCATTCGGTTACGGAGAAAAAACCGCCAACAATTATCTTATAATTGTTTAATCAAATAAATATAATCATATTGTATTTATAACCTATGGTTTAATATCACATCATATGCAACATATGAACCATATGAATTATAGTCTTTTTCTCCTCCACTAGATATAAATCATATTTATATCATTTTCCTCCAATTAATGTATCTCATACATCATGTCAACCATATCATATATAATTGACTAGTTCAATCATATCATATATAATCGAACTCCCTCTTGTCAATTTGAACACTTCAAACTGACCCAAAAATTGATTATCAACTAAAATCCATTGAGCTACCAATGGGACCTTATGGACCTATGCCTCAAAGCAACAATGGTACGTGAATAGCTGACTAAACTTTTTAGCCACAAGATCCACCATTCGTTAACTGTAAGGCATTCCACTAAAGACCGACAACTGCATTCTTCTCACCACATATATATTTCTGTGTCCATCAGATATAACCAATCAACAGTACAATAACCCTTCACAGATGCTCGTGAGTACGGCTAGGCCAATTTACCATTTTGCTCCTGTAGTTACATTTAACTCTTTAAGTACCACTAATCCCTCTAATGAACAATACAACATAGTCCTACTATATGTGGATACCTCTTAGGCAATGAGAAAGTGTGTGGCACCACATCATTCAAGCCCCGAAATTAGCCCTTAAGGGAGCAATCTATCTACTTACCCCTGCTTCGGAGAAAGAGTGAATTCCTTCTTGTGTAGCTGAGTTCCCAGCTCCCAAATCAGACGAATCCCCAAAATGGTAGGTTTGAGTTGACAATCTGGCCACTCGCTCCCATGCAAATCAAAGGACTACCGTCAAAGGCAGGAGTTCCCAACTCACTCAGGATTAAGGTCATGTTACCTATGGTTATCCTAGTGAAGTGAACTCTCTGTCATGAACAACGTTATATAACGAGACTATAACACTTCGTGGTTCGGTCTTATACAAACTCTTTGTATAAGACGCCCCTGCTCGCATGTCTCCAAATGAATGAATAGGATCAGACCATCTGTAGCAAGTCACAATACTTGTAACTATTCTACAAAATGGGTCGCATCCATAGCGTTACTAGGATAAGGTTTCCCTTCTATTTTCATATACTACAGACCATTTTAGTTATCAATTAAGAAATGATCCACCTATATATCTCTACATACATGCTTAACTTACAACGAAAACGAGGGATCTTAGTTTATTAGTTTGTGGTAAAGCAAATCAAACATCCAATGTTTCATAGACAATAGTGAAGAAAATATCATATATTATTACATTACAAGCGTTTGTTCAATACAATGTTTACAAACTACATGACCCAACGAGAGTTTAGGGCATCACCCCCAACAGTTACAAGTGTTGTAAAATACTACAAATGGTCTAATCGTGACCATTCATGTATTAGGCATGCGAGCGGAGATGCTATATACAAACGAGTTTATATAACGCCGTTCATGATAGAGACTTTCATTTCACCAGGATGACCATAGGTGATATGACTTTAATCCGTGTAGATTGGTTCTTGTTCAAGAAGATTGCTGAGGAGATTAGTGTTCGAGTGTAGATTCGTTCGTGTTGGTGAATGATCATGTAGTGAGTTCAAGGGAATGAGAAGAATAGTTCTTCAAGGGTAAGTTCTCTTAAACATTAGTATTTTCCTTTTGAAAGCATGTTGTAATTTAGAGTTTTGCATAACTATTAATGTTTGGTTGTAAATGTGTATGTTATGTCACAATGGGGTTTGCAACGATCTCATTTCCACTCATAGGTCTCTTTGCTAAGAGTTCTTTCAATCGGTATTAGAGCCAAGTTGTTCTGATAGTCCAAATTCCATTGATGAATCGAATTACATTTATGTCTTGGTGGGTTTTATGTAGTCTATAATACGTTTAAATGTTAAATGTTGGTGTGGATTTGAATCGATAGATGTTTTGGGATGGTTGCCTCTGTTGTTTAAAGCTTTCTTTACATTTCAAGTTCATTTGTAGGGCCCGTGCGTTTTTGGGCATAATGTAATGGCACCGAGTCTGTATTCAAAGAGTTTGAGTTTGTAAGAGTAGTTCATGAAGAAGCTTCAACGCATCAAGATACCCTTCTTATCGTGGAAGAAGGCCAAGAGTTGGTTGCGTCGTGTAGCCCGAGATAAACGATTGCTTAGCTTTAGCTACGCGATCGTGTAGAAAAGTTCTACACGATTGTGTAGTATTTGCTAAATAATCGCATGGCTGATGAATGATCGGGAAAAGTGTTTACTCGGTCGTGTTGCATTGGCAACCCGATCATGTAGAAATGAGGTAATCGATCGTTGAGGTTTTAATTCTCATCGCATGGTAGACACGCACATTAAATGATTGAGTTAGCCAACATGCTTCATCGTATAGTCCCTGGCTACTCGATCACTTGGTATACGATACTTGATGCTTGATTCGCAATCATTTAGATTATCATGTTTCACTGCATAGTTGTCGTCTACTCGATCATCTAGGCATGTGTTACTCGATGGGTGTTGCACGATTGTGTGACCTTCATACTTTATCGCATTGTCATAGGCACACGATCCATGCTATACGATTATTTATTCTCGTTTAACGTCACTAGAAGATCACACAGAGCTGCTATACGATCACTGAAATGAAGCTTCACCTGGTCGGTTCAAGACCTAGTTCACCTGTTTGAACCAGTTGGCTCGTTAAATTTGTAATAGATAGCTTTGGTTCTTTTCCCTTTTTTTAGACAAATCATCCTGGTCCATTGATTCTTGATGAATGTACATGTGATGTATGTTTATTTTTTTTATATGTCATAAAGTATTCTATATAGATTTTAAAGCCCACCATAGGTTATGCATTTGTCATGCATCATCTCTATATTGTAAGAGTTATAATATAGTAACTTGCATGACTAAATTACTTTAAAGCATGCTCATGAATCATATAATATAAGAGTTATATTTATGCATGCATTAAGCATATCCATGCATTATCTTTATATTATAAGTGTTATAGTATAAGGGTGTATGAAACAATGTATGCTTGGTTCATTATAGATTATATAAGAGTTATATATTAATGAATAACCATTGCATGAAGCATGACATATAGGTTAATTTATAAACGTTATAAATACCTAGTCTAGCTTAGCAATGTGAATGATTTTGGTTGTTTCTTTTATAAGAGTTATATTAGAAACTAGAACTAAAATTCATGCATGCAAACTTAGGTTTTATCAGGTTTTAAAAGAGTTTTAAAATTTGATGGAGATAGACCTACGATCACAATTCTAATGAGATTATAAATGTAAGTTTAATCTTTTAATCAGTTTAATAGGATTAAATTGACTAATAAAAGATTAAGTATGTACCAAATCTATTTATAAGGGACCTTTTATCTAAGGCGGGTTCTGTCTAGGCTGGGGTATTTAAGGTGACGAAAACAGAACACCCTTACCTGGGAATCTACTTGGAAAGGTGAATTAGATAGATTTGATACATGCATGCAAATTCAATGATAGTCTATTAAAGTGTTTAATGGGACTTGATTCGATCTTGTTTGATTATCAAAAGCAATAGTTGTTTTTGAGCAAATTAAACTCAAACTTAGATAAAATCAGTAACGAGTTGTCTAAGTTAATGAATCCCTAGGTAGAACATTCAGTGGGATATATGATACTTCACTTAAACCTCTACATGTTTCTTCCTAAAGCTCACAAATTAACTAGCAACAATTACAATTAAATGGCAAGTTTGGCCCGCTTTGTAAATGTTACAAGTGTTGTAAATGTTAAAGTTCACAATTATGATTAAATGGTATATGATACTTCATTTAAACTGCTACGAGTGTGGCCCGCTTTGTAAATGTTACAAGTGTTGTAAAGTACTACAAATGGTCTGATCCTGACCATTCATGTATTAGTCATGCGAGCAGGGATACTCTGCACAAAAGAGTTTGTATAAGACAGAACCATGAAATGTTTAGTCTCGTTATATAACGACATTCATGACAGAGACTTTCATTTCACTAAGATGACCATAGGCAACATGACCTTAATCCTGAGTAGGTTGGGAACTCCTGCCTATAAGAGCGGTTCTTTTATTTGTATAGGTGCGAGTGGCCAGATCACCGACTCAAACCTACCACTTTGGGGATTCGTCTAATTGAGGAGTTGGGAACTCAACTACACAAGACGGAATTCACTCATTCCTCGATTTAGAGGTAAGTAGATAAATTGCTCACTTAAGGGCTGATTCTGGGACTAGAATAATGTGATGCCACACCTTCTCTTGGCCCGAGAAGGATTTAATCATAGTAGGACTATGATGTATTGTTCATTAGAGAAATCAGTGGTACTTAAGGGGTTAGATGTAATTATAGGGGCAAAACGGTAAATTGGTCCGACTGTACTTACAAGCGATTTGTGAAGGGTCATCGTATTGTTGATTGGTTATATCTAATGGACATAGAAATATATCTGTAGCGCGAAGAGTGCAGCTGTTAGTCTTTAGTAGAATACCGACAGTTAACGGATGGTGGATATCTTGATTAAAGAGTTTAATCGTTTATTCACATACTGTTGGAGCTTCAAGCTACAGGTCCATAAGGTCCCCTTGGTAGCTTAATGAATTCATGTTGAAAATCAGTTTTTGGGTTAGTTTGAAGTGTTCAAATTAACAAGAGAAAATTTGATTATATATGATATAATTAAATTGTATCAATTATATGAGATATTTAATGTATTAGATACATTAATTGGAGGAATTATTATTAAATGTTATAAGGGAGAAAAAGAACTATGGTTTCTACATTGCATGAGATGTGATATTAAAACTATAGGTTATGAATATATTGATTATATTTGTAATTAATTCAATTGTGGGATAATTGGTTAGAGTTTTTTCTTCCATAACCAACTTAGTGGGAAGTTGTGATCAGTTATGGTTACCGATGGATAAAATGAAAATTGTTTTCATTTTTACACAATGCGATCATTACGAATTTGTGAATCGTGCGATCAAAATATATAGCTATACGATAGCTTGAGAGCATACACGATCATGTAACAATTTTTCTATACGATAGTCAATTATCTATAAACGATCGAGTAAACTGTCTATACGATAGACTAAAACTATTTCCCACTTATTCAATCGTCTACACGATCTGGAAAATTCCTCTTACCTTCTACTAAATCCTACAGAGTCTACAACTCCTGGATTCTCACACCGAGAATACCAAGGTAGCCTTCTGGTGGTGTCTTCTTTCTGTTCGAGGAACGAGTGTAGATTGGTTCTTGTTTGAGGAGATTGCTGAGGAGATTATTGTTCGAGTGTAGATTCGTTTGTGTTGGTGAACGATCGTGCAGTGAGTTCGAGGGAACGAGAAGAATAGTTCTTCAAGGGTAAGTTTGCTTGAACCTTAGTATTTCCCTTTTGAAAGCATGCTGTAATTTAGAGTTTTGCATAACTATTTCTGTTTGGTTGTAAATGTGTATATTTTGTCACAATAGGGTTTGAAACGATCTTGCTTCCGCTCACGGGTCTCTTTGTTAAGAGTTCATTCAAAAGGAACCTACTCTCATTAGGTATGTTGGATGCTATAGGGTGTGAATGTAAAGGCACAAAGGGCACTCTACAAATTCTAAAAGACTCCAAGGTTGTCTTGACTGGAAAGAAGAGAAATGATGTTTACATCATTAGCAATGTGGAGATGCCATACATTACCCTTGTGGCTACCTATGCAAGTCCTACAGAAGGAGAACTATAACATGAAAGGCTATCGCATATCAGTCAAAAGAGGCTACAAGTACTGTCTAAACAAGGCATACTATCTAAAAATGTTTATGAAGAATTAAAACTTTGTAAGCACTGCATTTTATACAAGGCTGTAAGACAGAGCTTCACTAAAGCCCAACATACAACTAAGGGAATACTTTACTACATACACTCTGATCTGTGGGGGCCTTCTCCAACTCCATCCTTGAGTGGATCAAGATATTTCTTAATCTTTACTGATGATTTTTTTATGAAAAGCTGGATATTTTTCTTAAAAACTAAAAATCTAGTCCTAGAAAAATTTAAAAAGTAGAAACTCATGATTGAAAAGCAATCTTCAAAAGAAATTAAATTCCTTAGAATTGATAATTGTTTGGAATTTTGCGGAGCAGAGTTTAACAAATTTTGTATAGAAAATGGTATCACTAGACACCAAATTGTGAGATACACCCGATAGTAAAATGGTGTTGTTGAAAGGTTAAACAGAACCATTATGGAACGTGTCAGATGCATTGTATTAGATGCTTTGTTATCTGAGAAATGGTGGGCAGAAGCAACCTCCTATATTGTCTTCACTTTAAATAAGTGTTCACATTTCTCTCTAAATTTCCTAACTCCAAAAGAGAAGTGGTCTAACCACCCTCCAAACCTAAATATGTTAAAGGTTTTTAGCAGTGTTGGTTATGTACACCAGTCCAAAGGGAAATTAAAGGCAATGGTTGTAAAATGTATGTTTGTTGGCTTTATTGAAGGAATCAAAGGCTACAGATTGTGGCACCCGGTTGAAAAGAGATATGTTCATAGTAGGAATGTAATCTTCAAGGAAGATGAAATGTTCATGCTCAAAGAAATCGGTTCAGAACAGGTCCCACAAGGTCAAAATACTACTAGTTTTGAGGTAGAGCTACTCTTAGAGAAAGAAGGTCTAGTGACTCAGGAAGATATTGAATATGAGTCATCTTCTCAAACATATGAGAAGAATGTATCAGAGGAAATCTCGGATACTAACAACCTACAAAACTATCAGCTGGCCAAAGACAGACAGAGAAGAACTATAACACCTCCCATGAGGTTTAATGAAGCTGTCTTTTCATATGGGAAGGCAGACTTTGCTTGTATAGCTGATGATAATGACATAGAACCTAGCACCTTTGAGGAAGCAATTAATGAGCCTAATGCTCATAGTTGGATTGAAGCTATGAAAGATGAAATGCGTTCACTAAATGTGAATGATACATGGACACTTAAATCTATTCCTAAAGGCTTCACATCTATACCCTCCAAGTGGATTTACAGATACAAGGAAAGGATACTAGGGGTTGAACAACCTAGGTTTAAAGCAAGGTTAGTGGCAAAGGGGTTTTCTCAAAAAGAGGGAATAGACTACACTGAGATTTTTTCTTCAGTAGTCAAATAAACTTCTATAAGAATGCTTCTATCCTTGGTGGTACAGAACAACCTAGAACTTGACCAGCTAGAAGTTAAAACAGATTTTCTACATGGTCAATTAACAGAAAAGAACTATATGAAATAGCCCCTTGGCTATATCAAATAGGGTGAAGAAGATCTAGTCTGTCAGCTAAAAAAATCCATATATGGATTAAAACAAGCTCCAAAATGCTGGTATCGGAGGTTTGATGAGTTTATATTGAGAATTGGATTCTTAAGAAGCAACTATGACAGTTGTGTTTACATCAATTCAAGTTCCTACAAAGAAAAAGTCTACTTACTTCTATATGTAGATGATAAGCTCCTTGTAGGGGGCTCTAAAAATGACTTGAATAAGGTCAAATCTATGTTGAAAAAGGAATTTGAAATGAAAGATTTGGGGGAATCAAAAAAGATTCTTGGAGTAGAAATTGTTAGAAACATAAAAGGGGATGAATTGTCCATTAGCTAGAACAATTACTGTGAGAAAATCCTAAAGAAATTCTATAAGGAAGGAACCAAATCAGTTACTACTTCAATAGCTCATCACTTCAAATTGTCATCAACTAATTCTCCTAAAGAAGATGATACAGAACATATAGACTATATGTCTAAAGTTCCTTATTCCCAAGCAGTGGGAAGCTTAATGTATCTAATGATTTCAATTGGACCTGACATAGCCTATGGAGTAAGCTTAGTTAGCCGTTATATGTCTAATCCTAGGAAAAGACATTGGGAAGCCACTAATTGGATTGTCAGATATCTAAATGGCACTAAAAAGGCTAGACTCATATACAAAAAGCATGATTCTTCTAATCTTACTCTTATTGGTTATGTGGATGCAGAGTATGCAGGTAATTTGGACAAGAGAATGTCCTTATCAGGTTACTTCTTCCTGTTGGGGCACAATTTATTAAGCTGGAAAGCCAATTTACAATCTGTTGTTGCACTTTCAACAATAGAAATTGAATTCATAGCCCTATCTAAAGCTGTTAAAGAAGCCCTATGGTTAAAAGGTCTTTTACACGATTTTGGCATAGAACAATATAGTATTTCTATCCTATGTGACAGCCAAGGCACTATTATCTATCAAAGAACTTACAATTCCACAATAGAACAAAACATATAGATATCAAATATCATTTTGTAAGAAGTCAAATTGAAGAGGGAAATATAAGAGTAGAGAAAGTCCATACCGAAGACAATGCTGCTGACATTCTGACGAAGCCAACATCTCAGCTCAAGCTCTTGAAATGTTTGGAGCTCATAGGCTTTATTGTATCTTAAAAAGGATAACAATCGTAAGAAGGGAGCAAATCAACTCTTACAGAAACTTTTAAGGTGGAAATTGTTGAAGACGGAAGCTAAATAATAATGTGAAGGCTCTATGTAAGCTGCTAAAAAATTAACAGATTTGTAACTAACTACATGCTCACATCTATATATAAAGCTCCATAAATCAAATCAAGAGCTAAGATTGTATATGAATTAAAAGAGAGTTGATGTATTTAGCTTTTTTTCTGTTGTTCCTTGAAGATTTCTGAAGAAATTTGTTCTCTCTTCACAGTGGATGTAGGCTTTAAAGCCAAACCACTATAAATCCATTTTCCCTTCATTTCCTTCTTCATCTTCTCCTACATGCAAAACATCTTCAGGTTTTCGTAAGCTATCTGAAAAATAATTAAAGAACACATAGATAGAAAGAGAGGAACAAAGGGTTTCAAGACATAATTGAGAAGACAGAATGAAAATCTGATTTCTGAATCACTTCTCAGCTCATTAACGTGCTTTCTGATTAATGCTACGTGGCCTCATATGCATCACAATTTTCTCAACTTTTAATTTGGATCAAGTTTAACTTGGGCCATTCTTGAAACATCAAAGGAAAGCCCATTAGTAGGGGACATCATTCTAAATTGGCTAAAAGGTAAGGATTGAAAGAGGTTTATGGTAAGAATTGGAAGTGTTTTGGTGGGTAGCAAGTTCCACTTGGGTCATCCAAGATAAATATTTTGAGTTGCTCCAACAAACTGAATTTGAGGGAAAAAGAATATTAAATTTTATTCTTATCCAACTTCTGTCGTAACCCTGTTTTTACTTAGATTTACTTTGAAAATTTTAATATTAAGTTTTGATTTATAAAAACTTTTATCTATCATTTTATAAGTAAATATTATCTTGTTGATAGTGGATATCCACGATTGAAAGGATATTTAGGCCGTTATAAAGACAAAAGATATGAACTTCTTGATTACTTTTCATTATATCAAATTTCCTTGATTATTAGTGAAAAACGCTACTTGATCTTTTGTCATCAAAATTTTTGTTGCATATTTTGGGTATATAGAACTTTGGTAGTGATTTATACTTGTTGAGTTCTAACAAAGGTTGTTATGACTACTATAAGTTGTTTGTGGCTTTTTGGGATATGGAGGAAAAGCTTATTATCTATGTTGGTTTCAGGAGCCAAATTGATGTTAACTCGTTTTTTTATGTAGGTGGATGAAATGATACATTCAATTGCAAAAAGATAAAAAAATAAAAGCTCAATTCCATGATGCTATAATTCTTAACACTTGATAAATTTGGTATTTTAAGACCGTTATATAGTTGCAAATTACATTTGATGTATTTCTTGTATTAATGGATATTAGTTTTAGTTTCTAATGTGAATTGATCACTAAATTTCAATAATAAAAGGAAGTTGTATTTAATGCATACATTATGAAATATTTCATGTGTCTATTTAGCTAAATACAAATGCTTGTAATGTAAATGGGTATAAGTTCGATGTTGTTTGGTATAACATAAGTTTAAACTATATATATATATATGATATAATAGCCTTCCTTTACAAAAAGATATATGATACAATAGTTTAAAAAAAGGTTATCATATGTCAAAGAAAACATTAAGAAAAGATTATTATATATTAAAGATAACATTGAGAGCAAGCTATTATATGTTAAAGATAATTTTAATGACTAATGCTATCGAATTTTTTCGTAGCCATATATATATGCTATATCTTCATACTCCATATTATCATCCATTATAGCTTTACCAAAGGCTATACAAAATTTCAGACTTTTAATAACATGGGTTGTCAGAATCTTTAAAAAATGCTATAAAAGGTCTTTTATAGTCTTTTTCATTAGCTATCGTAATTGTTATTTCTTGTAGTGCAAATAAGTTCTCTCTAGTCACAACTAGAAGCATACAC
>NC_052352.1:66893409-66900427 GCF_009727055.1 Benincasa hispida | reverse complement strand
ATATATCAAGGTTCACAATCTCGACAACAAACAAGAATAAACAAGAAGAAATTAGAAAGATCTCACTATAAATGGCAAACAACTTTTCATTGGAATTTGACTGCAAATAGCTCTAAACAAAATCTTCACCATCGAGATTGAAGACTCTCGTATCAAGGATATGCTACCAAAATTTGATTAAACTACGTACGATTGATCCCCAAATACCTGAAAACACTGATTGGATGAAGCTTTCTCCAAACTTTTCTCTTGTCGTTTCTTTTGAATTCTCTCAGTTTGCGTGCTTTTCACAAAAGTTAGCAGCTACAAGGTTATTTTAAAATAACCTACTTTTGCTAATGCCCATGTAATGGGCTGTATTTGTGGGCTTTCTCCATATTTGGGAAAACAACACAACAATATGCACAGAATCAGTCCCATACCATAATTTGCCAAGCTCAGATAAAGAAAAAATCCTTAAGAATAAACAACAAAAACAAAAAAAAAAAAAATCCAATAGGGAAAGGATAATGCATGGGACAACTCGTAAAACATGTCGAAAGACAAACTATAGATCATCTCAAAGGACAAGATGAGATAGGACGACTACCAGAACTTTCATGTCTAAGGCAAGCCACCACAACTTTATCAATTTATTTATTTATTATTGTGGGAGAAGATCAACTTTGTTATCTAAGCTATTTTAAAAATAATCGAGGGACAACCTTAAAAAGCATTGTCGAACAAGCCACTTTGAGTTTTGACTCAAACATCTCACACCCTTACCCTCTTCCTCGAGGAAAGGGAATTTAGACAATGCTTTATTAGCTAGGCAATTTTGAAAAACTAAGCCAAGGGTCCAACAAATGTTTCTAATTTTCTTTCGTTCCAATCATTGTAGTAGTGGAAAAAGATCAAATTATCGGCCTTTATGGAGTTAATAAGTACTTTATAATTATTCACTAAGCATTATTCCAATTCACCCATAAATTTTAAGTTACGAAAGAAAAAGCATTGTTAAATAATACATGGCCAACATGGGTCAATGTTGTCCATGACGTATTATACCGTATATGCATACATAAAGATTGGCTTTGTTTGGTGGTTTAGTTGGGTGAAATAACACATTGGGTCGATATATATTTAGAAATTAGTTATGTTGGTTATTTTTTGAAGGATCTCAAACTAAGAGTTAATTTCCCAGTGATTGGAACATAAATGATATACATTCTATACTAACAGTTATGCATATTAAACTCATCAACGGCATACTCAGAATACAATAAAACATAGAGAAAGGGGTTCATACCAGAGGAAGACGGTCTTCACATCCACAGCAGCGAAAAACTCCCACCGATCTACCAGCACCCGGTGGGTCTATCTATTGTTACTGCACGATCCGAACGTACACAAACAAGATCGTGGGGACAACACCACCACAAGGGAAATCAAGTATCCTCGGTGTCAAAAACCCAAAGAGTGGGCTCTGATGAGTTTGGTAGAGGACGGAGGAAAAGACTTCGTGTAGACGATAAGCGCACGCGAGAAGAACTCTGCTATCGTATAGTGGAGACGCTTATTGTATAGTAGAACTACACGATCGTTTAGGAAAAACTAGATGATCGTTTAGGAAAGTGGTATACGATCGTTTATGGAACACGTGAACTAGACGACCGTTTAGACGAATGAGATTCTATCGTATAGGCTTCCGCGATTACTCTTTCACGGTTTCTTTTTGGGCATGGGATATCAAATGCACGAACGAATTAATTCTCAAAATGAAAACGATTTTCATACTTTAACCCGCCGGTTACCTTAACCTTCGTAGCCCCATGTTCCCACGTTCAAACATGAATTAATTGGTTAATTATTAAATAATTAATCAATTAATTTAATTAATAAATATAATCATATTATATTTATATCCTATAGTTTGATATCATATATCTACTATAGTATTTTTTTTTCTCTACTTTGATATAAATCATATTTATATCTAATTTCCTTCAAAAATAATGTATCTCATACATTTAGCCAATTATATCATATATATTAACCAGTCCATATTATATCAATATATAATTGAACTTCCCTTATCAATTTCATTTCAAATTAACCCAAACACTGGTTCTCGACTTTATCCAAGCTATCCAGATGACCTAATGGACCTATGACTCGAAGTTTCAATGTACGTGAATAGCTGACTAAACTCTTTAGCCTCGAGATTCATCATCCGTTAACTGTTAGTGATTCCACTAAAGACCAACAGCTGAACTCTTCTTACCACAGATAATATTTCTGTGTCAATGGATATAACTATCATGAGTACGATGACCCTTCACAAAATGCTCAAAGTTACAGCTAGGCCAATTTACCATTTTGCCCCTGGAGTTACATCTCACTCCTTAAGTACCAATGATTCCTCTAAATGAACAATACAACATAGTCCAACTATGTGTGAACAACCTCTCGGGCCAAGAGAAGGTGTGTGGCGCCACATCATTCAAGCCCCGGAATCAACCCTTAAGGGAGTCATCTATCTACTTACCCCTACTCGAAGAATGAGTAAATTTCATCTTGTGTAGTTGAGTTCCAAGTTTCCAAATCAGACATATCCCCAAAATGGTAGGTTTGAATCGGCGACTTGGCCAGTCGCACCCATGAACAAATAAAAGAACCTCCCTCAATGGCAGGAGTTTTCAACTCACTCAGGATTGAAGTCATGTTACCTATGGTCATCCTAGTGAAGTGAAGTCTCTGTCATGAACGGTGTTATATAACGAGACATTAAAACTTTGTGGTCAGGTCTTATACAAACTCTTTGTATAGGACGCCCCCGCTCGCATGTCCCCAACACGAATGATCAAAATCAAACCATCTGTGGTAAGTCACAACACTTGTGACCATTCCACAAAGCGGGTCGCGTCCATAGCATTACCAGGATAAGGTGTCCCCCCTATATCCATATACTACAGCCCATTTTGGTTATCATTCAAAACATGATCCACTTATATGTCATCACATACATGCTTGAGTCACATACAAATAATCAGGGATTTTATGTTTATTGGTTTGTGGTAAAGCAAATAAAACAAGTAAATGAGCAAAACAACAAGAGGTGAAGTAAATATAATATATTAACAATCACAGGTGTTCATATATACTGTTTACAAACTACAGGACACAAGACTTTAGGGCATCAACCCCAACATATTTAGGACACATTTACCAATCCATAATGATAATTGGTATAATCGTAATGGAATTTCAATGATGGATCAATTGTAATGGACCAAAATTGCAAATGTAATTAGATTACTTTTTATCACATTTACTCAAAATTATGAATTTGTCACATTTATTATTATCATTACTGTTTAGGGTCAAACGTTAACGATAACAATAAAGGTGGCAGATTCATAATTCTCATGTTGTAACTGTTGGGAATGTCCTAAAACTCGCAGTTCGTAATCATGGAAACATATTCTATTTATGAATAAAGTATTGTTGAAGCATTTATTCAATGAAAGTTTTGTTGAAATTTCATTATGTAATAAAAAACCAATAAATGAATCCATGGCTATAGTATGAATACTAAAACTTTATATAGAGACATAAAAGATGATCAAGTTATAGTATATAGCCAAAAAGGTCTATAAGTATATGGATGAGATTGGGTACCTTGTTTTGGGAACACTATGGTTGCGGCCTACTTTGTATACTGATACAAACGACGTGATCCTGAAATCATTCATGTGGAGACATGCAAGTTGGGGCATCCTATGCAAAAAGAGTTTTGCATAAGACCGAACCACGAAATAGTCACTTTTTTCTTTTTAACAACCATTTACTATTAAAACTAATTATTTCAATTTGATAACCTAGAGTAACTTGATCTTAATCCTAAGTTAACTATGAACTCCTGTATATTCGGGACTATCCTTTGATTTGCATAGGTGAGAATAGTTCAAAAACACTACTCAACAACCTCCCATTTTGGGGATAAGACCAGATAGATAGCTAGGGATATAGTCTTGCAAGATGGAACTTGCGCCTACCCATTTTAGGGTTAGCAGATAGTTTATTCCCTTAAGTACTAATTCTTGGACTTGAACAAAGGGGCCCCACTGTCTCATGGCCGAGAGGAATGTGGTTTATTAGTTGGACTATAAATCATTTGTTCAATAGAGGATCAGTGGGAGTTTAAGGAGCAAGATGTATTTATAGGGGTAAAACGATAATTTTGACCCAGCTGTAAATATAAATGACCTGTGAAGGATCAACTTAATAATTATGGTCAAATCAAGTGGACAAAAACATAACTATAGTGGGGAGAATGCAACCATCGAGCTATAGTGGTATGTTTCGGTGGTTAACCATTGATTAATTTGGTTCAAAGAGTTTAGCCAATTAATCTCAAATCGTTGGACTCATGATCTGTAGGTCCATAAGCTCCCTCTACTAGCTCGTAAAATATTACACTTTGGATTAGAAAATTGAACAATTTTGAAGTGTTCAAATTTGGAATCAGGATTTGAATTTGAAATGTTTAAATTCAATTTAGGGTTTGGATAATTATATTCGATATAATTAAATGTTTTAATTTATTGAAATTAAACGTAAATTGGAGAGTTTAAAATATTTAAATATTGATCTAAATATAATTTACATGAATGAGGATTCATGTTTAAATTAGGTGTTTTATTAATTAATATGTGATATTAAATTATTAATTAATTAATTTTATTTAATGAATTAAATTAAAATTTTTTTAAGAAATAATTTTTTTTTTTTTTTGGAAAATTTTAAATTATATTTAATTTAATTTTAAATTAAATATAATAAAATTTGAGAAATTGGTTTTGAGTGGAAAAATCCCATATTAAGGGTTTTAGTGGGTTTTAGTGGAGTTTTCCACATTTTGACACCTTGCCCACTCCCTGCGGTGTTAATTGGCTGAATGTATGAGGACTTACATGTTTAAACTTGATAAATACTTCATTATTTAGATTTTTGAAGACCATGCATGCTGAAATTTGAAAATTTTCTGTAGAAAACTATAAACTCTCAAACTCTCTCCAATCCTTTATCCAATCTATCTCAATCTTGATTTTCCACCATTCAATCCAAGGTTGGGATAGTAGAGAAGACTCTCTTGGTAGTCTACTAGAGTTTTTGAGATCTAATTCGTGGAATTTAGCAAAGAGGAGAAGTGATTTTGTAAAGGTATGCTTTCATGAAACTGTCCTTTTGTAAAACTGTTTTTAGCATGTTTTTGTAACTCAAATTAAGTGTAATTAGAGTGATTAATGATTCTGTTTGCTCCCACTTTATGCTTATTTATCCTATCAATAACAGTAACAATAACGGTAACCATAATGATAAGGGTAAGGATATCAGTTAATGGGTCCCACATAATTTTGCAAACCAATCATCCTCTACTCCTCAATTGGATTACGTTCTTCGATTACAAACTTGAAAGTGGGCCCCACATTTTATTATGATTATGAAACACAAGTAAATAACAACATATGTAATCAAATAGAGCCTACTTTTTAAATTATCAATGATTTATTACATTTTCCATAGAATAAAAACATGACCTTAGTTCAACATGGAGTAGGGAATTGATGAAATCTTTGTCATCTTAGTCGAAGAAGTATATTTTAACCAGTTGAACTATATTCAAGTTGACATAGGTAAATGAATTTGTTGCGTGCTAATATATACATCAAATTGGAATTAGGAAAAAGGTGGAGGTTGGTTTTTATAAATCAAAAGGATATATATTAGAGTGGGAGGAACATGCACCAACATATGAGGGCCATCCAAGTTAGTTAAAGTTGTGACAAATAAGCAAACCATATAGTTTCTCCCCAACTTTAATTTGTATGATTGATTATCACTACGCATCCAACACCCCCCTTTTTCTATCTATAACCTAATAAACCCAATTATAGATTTAGATATTGAAACCAACACCACAATCATTAATCATTTACTTAATCAAAAAAAAAAAAACCCCCCAAAAAACAATATATATATATTATATACATTGAAATTACCAATCTTCTTATTAACAACTCCCATCTTCTCCAACTTCTCACATGCTTCAACGCCACGCCAAATTTTATTATAAAAAAAAAAAAAAAAGAAAAATCCCTTTTCCCTAACAACTTCCCCTTAAGAAACTTCATGTACACATATATATACACATACATAAATATTTTTATATATATACATACACACGTGTGCATGGTTTAGCTATAAAACATGGCCTTTCTTGTGTTAGGGTTTATGTAACTTCCTTTGCGATTCAAATATCAGAACTCAGAATTCATGGCGGATTGAAATTTGAAGAAGAAGAAGTTCTTTGGGTATAATTCTATTTATTTATTTTAATTTTTGTTTCCTTTTTGTTTACGTTTCTATGAGGGTAATGCGTCGGAAAGAAGGGTGTTTTTGTGATGCCAAAATGATTTGTGTGTTTTTTTTTCCTTTCAAAAGCATTTATCATTATTATATTTATATATTAAGTTTGATTTGTTTGATTAATTTGATTATGTGTTTTAATAGTTTCTTTTAAAAATAATATAATAAATTCATGTTATGAATTAATTGAAGTTCACATGGGTGATCTGGGTTAGTAAAGTTCTTTTTTAGTTTTCTTTTAATTAATGAATTTTCAATATGTATTTTCAAAAAAAGGAGATCGAGTCATTCCATCTTACTAATTGACATATTCTATATTTTGTTTCCATTACGCGAATTTTTTAATAGTTGTTTATTTCATTTCTCCATATAATTTATGAATAGTTAAAATTTCTTGTTTTTTCAAAGTTTAAATTTAGTCAATATCATATATTACATTTTTCTTTTTAGTTAACGTGAAAATTTCAACCTCTAAAGTCTTATTGTTTAATAATTATTTGATTTTTAGTTTTTAGATTTTTTTAAATTAATTTTATTTTTTTAAAAAAAAATTAATAATTTTTTATTTTTTTTTTTAAATTTAACTTGTTTGGCCTTATGACTATTT
>NC_052352.1:66875710-66893389 GCF_009727055.1 Benincasa hispida | reverse complement strand
TATTTTTTTAAAAAAAAATTAATAATTTTTTATTTTTTTTTTTAAATTTAACTTGATTTTTGAAAATATCAATAAAAATAAATAACAAAATAAAAAATTTAGAGGTGAAAAAATATTTTTAAACTTAAATTTTAAAAATTAAAAATAAAAATTCAAATGGTTAGGGGTTACATTATTGTTACCATTTCTTCTATATTTGTACTTTTACTAATAGTGTTAATTGATTAGGATTTTCACGTGAGTAGAAGAGGTTAACCATATTTAATTAAATAATAAAAACCAAAGTTATTAAGTTAAAATTAGAGGACAAATATTTTCTTTTGAATGGAAGTACAATATTATTAAAATAAAAAAATTTAAGAGTAATTATTTTAAATGATAAAACTATAGAAACAGTAAAATATCATATTAATATTTTTTTTTTTTTGTTATATTTATAAATAAGTTATATACATTTTTTTTTTATTTGGAACTCAAAATTTAAATTCTAATTGAAGTTAAAAGAACTAAATTGAATTTAGAATTATAGAAAGCAGATTGAAATTAAGAACGGAATGATTTATTATTAATATAATTTTTGGGTATTAATTTAGTGTGAATAGAAGAAAGAAAGAGAGTTGCAATGGAAGAAGAGATGTGTCCGCCATTGCCGTTGAGTCTATCTTCAACAACCGAAGTGGAAGATTTCAGCCTAAATTTCGCTTCAATGTATCATTCAATTTTCCCTCCATTATTATCATCCTCCTCTGTTCCATCTTCTCTGTCATTCACTCCCTCCCCCTCCTCCGCCGACGACGACCACAACCACCACTCCACCACCGTCGCCACTTCCACCACTGACGACCTCCTTTTTCAGGCCCGCCTCATACTCCAACACCGTCACCTCCGTCACCGCCACGATCTCTGCCTCCGCCGCCTCCATCAAGTCGCTGAAGATGCTGATTATCTCCGGCGGGAGAATGCCCAGCTCCGGTTGGCCAATGCCGAGCTCGTTAAGGTTATTTCGTCGAAGTCGGTCGTTGACGATCTCATTTCAATTCCGAATTCCCATCTCCGGTCTCTGATTGGAGGCGACCAAAGTGGGGAAGAAATTGGTTATGATATAATCAGTCCGACGAGTGTGATTGGAAAATACAATGACCAGTTCGACGGAAGGAATAATCTCGGCCGGATCTCTCTTCCGAAGAGCATTTCCGTCCGCTCTCCTGCCGCCGCTTCAGTCAGCATCCAATCGGTAGGCTTCCTCAGCTTCTTCTTCTTCTTATTATTATTATTTTATTAATTGTTTTCCGTTGTTGGGACAATGAATTACTTGGAAAAAAGATAGGGATGTTTGGACCAACACTATTCTAATACTATACAAATATTATTCTATAGTCCCATTAGTTACAATCAACACTATTTTAAAATCTTCATGGCTAAAATATTTATTATTTGCTATCGTTTTTACTATTTTATATTTATTATTTTATTTATTTTAATTTTTACTATTTTACATTTATCATTTTTTTTGTTCTTTGTTACACTATTTATTATTTCATTCTCGAACTAAAATAGTTTACACTTCAAATACATATTATTATAACCCAAACTATAATAATCTATACCCCAAACACAAATTATTATAACCAAAACTATAATAACCTAAGACTATAATAACCAATTCATTACCCCAAATGCCCCCTACAATGTCAATGTTCATGTTCCAATTTTACAAAAGTGACGAAGATATTTTTGAAAAACAATATTTTATTTTTTAAAAAAATTAAATTATAAATAAAAATGTTATACTTAAATTAAAATGTTTATTATTTATATTATATGTTCATGTCGGTAACATTTTGTTGTTCTTTTTTCTTACGTTTTGTTGGTTTTTATGATATTAATTTCAATGTCGATTCGTCATCATGTTTAAGGGTATCTGTGGTTTAAGCTGGGTTGAAACATTTTTTAGACTTAACCTAATTGTTTGAGTGGGAAATTTCTTCAGCCTAGATAATTCTTATTAAATAATGAATCCAATACAACCCAACCATTAAACATTTGAATTGAATTGGTTTGGATTACTCGTATCATTTATTTAAACTTTTGTTTTAAAAATAAGTAAAAGTTTTATTTAATTATTTTCATATATTTAATTAGGTTTAATAACTCAATTTCAATTTATATTATAAAATTTTTCTTTCCAAAGTATTAAAAAGTTATTTTTAGGAGTTGTTGGATAATAAATTAACCAAAAAAATGAAATAAAATAAAATAAAGGACTATTTTCAAATAAAGAAAAAATGAGCCAACTTATTTACAAATATAGCAAAATGTAACTATCAACCGCAATAGACATTTTTCGCAGTCTACCAACCTTTATCAGTGTTAGTAATAGATATCTATTGTAATCCACCGTGATCTATTACTGATAGATAGTGACATTTTACTATCTTTGAAAATATTTTCAACAGTTTTACCATTTATAATAATTACCCTAAAATAAAAATAAATATATGTAAAAATAATCCTATCCTAAGTAAAAACAACATAGTTTTTAAAATTAATAATAAGTTTGGATTGGTTCAATGAACCCATGAACCAATCTAATCTATAAAATTTTTATTTATTTGAACTCATTCCAACTCAATCGGTTGAATTGGATTGGATTGATTGGGTTTTTTCGGTTCATCAAGTTTTTTTTAACACCCCCACTTATGTGGTTGTGGAGCTCATAGACATTTTCTTCAATTATTTTTATTTTCGTCTTAAGATTTTATAACCCTCATAAGTACTAATCAATTTGATACATCTTGAGTCAACTTTTTCGACACTCACTTCTTAGTTTCAAATTAGCTCTAAAATTATTTAATCTAGTGTGTGTATATATATATATATATATATATATTTGGAAAGAAGTTTAGATAAGTATTATTCTAGCTAGCAATTTAAATTCAAGGTTAGATGTGTCTCAATTTTATAATAGTATCAATGTAAAAATATCAATAAAAAGGTTAATATTAATCAGTTCTATTATAAAAAAGAAAAATTATTAAAATATTTAAATTAATAGATAAGTATTTCAAACTTAAAATATTCCAAGGGCTGCCGCTCGAAATTACAACCTGTATTCTTTTAAACCTGTATCTAAACACATTCTTTAAGCTTTGTAAAAAAAGCACTTAATAGGTATATATCTAAAATTTCAACTGGTGATTAATGCATACGCTTCTAATAGATTTGAAAACTCTTAGTTTTGTTAGGAGAATGAAGTAATTAAGATACCCTTTGGTAACCATTTTGTTTTTTTGTTTTTTATTTTTAAAAATTAAATCTATTTTTTTCCTATTTTTTAGAATGATTTATATTTTTAAGTAAAATGGTTGAATTGTTAGTCAAATTCTAAAAACAAAAACAAATTTTTGGAAGTTACTTTTTTTAGGTTTTAAATTTTGGCTTAATTTTTTAAATCAGTGGTAAAAAAATCTATTGATAAAACATTAAATTTTTAATTTTGGTAAAAAGAAGTAGTTTTGAGGTGTAAGTAGTGTGAATAAACTTAATTTTCAAATATAAAAACAAAACAACAAATGATTACCAAAATAGGTATAAGTAACCAAAATTAAAATTTCAAAAACCATGGAAAGTTATAAGTAAAGTTAGATTTGATTATGGCAGCGTCCGGCAAGGACTCCAGTGAGCGATGGTGGGAGCAGAAAGAGAGAAGTGGAGGCGACAGAATGGGAGGTGTACAACCAAGGTATGACCAAGACGGAGCTTTGCAACAAATGGCAAGAAACCGGCGGCTGTCCTTACGGCGACCGTTGTCGATTTGCTCATGGACCTGAAGAGCTCCGACCGGTCATGAGACACCCACGTTACAAGACACAAATGTGTAGGATGGTCCTCGCCAGAGAGAAGTGTCCTTATGGTCATCGGTGTCATTTTCGCCATTCTCTTAGCGAACAATAAAAGACGATGGCGACTGACAACAACCACAACAACACAGACAGAAATCTACTTGAAGAAACGTAATAAAAGATCAGAATTCAATGATATTAGTACAAATAAAAGGGAAAAAAATTTACTTGCCTTTGCCTTTGTGTAGTGTATATAATAATGGCCTTATATATATATATTTGTTGTTGTTATTATTATTATTATTTTGATTTATTTGTGTAATGATTTAAATATTTTTTTCCCTCTTTGGAAATGAATATTATATATGATTCAAGTATTGAATTTGTACTGATATAGCAGAAATAACAAAAAGAATTATGTATGTAAAACTTCCGAATTTGTTATGAATAAGCTTTTGAATAATGGCTACGTGATGCTAATTTCTTATTTAAATTTCTTTTTATTTATGATAATGGATGAATTAACAATAATTAATTAAAAAGGTAAACACAAACTCATGATGAATAGGTCGAAGAGTAGACCAATCTCTTTTGATTAATATAACGAAGAGCAAATCAGGTAATAGGCTAATTTATGATTTTTTTTAAAAAAATACTTAGATGAATTCCCAGTATCACCTATCTTTGTGCGTTCCACAAAATTATCCAATCACAATTTGACATATGACAAATTCCTTTTATTTATATTTTTTGAATATTTTATTTATTTTTTTTATATGAGTGATGATAAATGATGCATAGAAATGTATGCATCTTGGGATACACTCAAATACTACCGATTCTTTTTTTTTATTAAGAAATTTAAAGTTCTTAATTTACAATATTACTTTATTTCTTTTGTTTTTCCCTTTGTATTTCAAGGAAACAATCTACTTGATGTTAGGTAAAATTTTTAATATTATATGAGCCGTTTGTTCAAGATTTTATAGATATCCGAGAATATAGTATATCTAAGAATAAGACGTTTGAGAATCAAAGATAACCGTGTTTGGTTAGGTATGGAAATGGAAATAAGATGTCTGATAATGTATTATCTTTTATGCGATTATAAAATATAAAATTAATCGAAATTAATTCCAATAATTAATTTTTGTTTGTTAATTTATTTTTATTACATTAAGTTATTAAATTAATTTTAAGTCATTAAAATTTAATTAAATTTACCCACTCACTCTCTAGTTTAATACATTTATACCAATTAAATTTTTTATATTGCATATTTATATTATCAATTTTTTATTTATAATATTGGTAATTAATTTAAATAATATATTTTCTTTCTTTTTCTTTTATGTAGTTTTGTTAATGGAAGAATTAATTAGCTAATTGTTTAATGTCAATTAAGGCTCTTATATATACAAAAGAAATTGATATAAACTAATTGATTTTAAATCATCAAATAATATTTTTAATTCTAAAAAATAACTATAATTATGATCAAAACTAGAAGCAGAAGCGTACAAGATTGTTTAATTGAAAAATTAACTTATTTTATTATTAGTTAATTAATTAAAAAATTATTAAATACTAATTAATAATTCTAATAAATAATTTATGATGACAAGATATATTACCAATAAAAAGAGATTTAAGGAAATATAATTATGGTTATTCATATTTTTCTAAAAAGATTATGATTTTCCATATTAATTCATAATAACAATTCTTGCCTTAGCATATCATTAATAAAATTAATTATATATTTCAATTATAAATCTAATTTAAACACATTTAAAAAAATTAATAAATTAAATAATATCGAGAAAGAAATAAAACAAATAAAATGAAAAGATAAAAAGTAACCAAAAGAGAAAAACCATTGGAAATTGAGAAAATTCACCTATTTGGGTGATTATGAAAAACCTCCATAGATGAGAATATGAAATGACTAGGAATAAGATATTCTCATCGTCGATGTTGAAAACTTGTAACAAACATGATGATAAAAAATATAATTTCTCATTTCCACCTCTCATTCTCATCAACTAAATGGGCCATTAAGGTTTTTAAAGAATTGTCTTACAGTTTCTTGGTAATAGTACTCCAAGGTAATATATTGAATCAAATAAAATACCCAGATGTTAAAAAATAACAACCATCTTAATCTTATTATTTTAATTTATATATCTTTTGAAACAATTAATTCAAGGTTAATTAACAGGTACTTTTTAGAATCAAATTTCAAAGTTAAAGGATAAAAAATAGCTTTTCAAACTTTAACGAGAAATAATTCGAACATTTCCTCTAAGTTAACGAGTATTTTGTATATATAATTTGACCTATAGCTAGGTTTAAATAATTTTATTTATTTATTTATTTGAAAGGAAAATTACCTTGTCAAGCTGCATTTTCCTTCTCTATATAAGGGTTTTGGCTCCAAATTCTAAAATTTCTGAATTCAGATTGTGTGCCAAATAAATTCAAATACACAAAGAAATTTGGAAATAATATATTAGTATAAAATTAAACGTTTTTGAAAAATTTACTAAATATGACTCCACAACCAACATTTAGAAGACAAAAAATTTACAATTAGCTCTAAAATTAGGACAATTTTGTAATGTTTAATTGAGCTTCCAACACATGTTTTTTTTTTTTTTTAACTAACAAAGTCTTAGAGTATGAGAATTCGAACCTCTCCCTACAACAGAAGGAGTACACGTCAAATACTGCATGCAGAGTTAGTTCACTTTTATCGAGTCTTAGACATCTTTTAAACATTTGTTTGATAATGTCTATTGTTGATACATAATTCTAACTCAAAGCGATTTAGTTTACGAGTGTGCACATGTGCCTATAAAACAAAATCCAAACAATGGTGTGGTGCTCGATCCAATGTAACATACTTCTATGCTTAAAGTTAGTACTGAGTAGGGATTGATATCGAGCAAAGTATATTATGGTGATATTGCATTCATCTTGTGATTTGGAGTGTCCTTTTATTTACACCTTCGAAGAGTTGATATTACCTTGATGTCGGTACATAGTCTATTTGCTTGTGTCAACGGGGAGAATAATGCCAAAGTCAATTGCTTGACTTGACTTACAACAGGAGTTTATTACCTCTTTTGGGGGGTCAGAGCGCTTCTCAACTTAGCCATCGAATCTTGGGAACTATTCTTTTCTCTTTTAACACATGAACTTGTCAAGCCTCGCATGGACTTGCAATAAAGGGACTTTTCTTTATTTATTATTCTTTGGCCTAATTTAACTCATAACATATGTAGTAAAAACCTATGGCTTCAATTTAATATCAATATCAATGTTGAAATATATATCTAAAGAATAAAAGAAACCCAACATTTCACCTCTTTCTAGGTAAATTATTATTGCACACAAACCGAACCAACTTTCTCTGCTACATCAAGCCTTTACATTGATGTATGTTTGTGTTCTTTGTTTCTCCTAATAATTATTGTTTGTTATTTGTAAGATTGATTCATACATAATGAGCCATCGTCGGGTATTATTTTAAGATTGTCTTTCTATAAACTTGTTGGCAAGATGTTGCTTCGTTTTAATATTATTATTATTATTATTAAATTTGAAGTTAATAGCACAGTTCAAAATTGATTTATTAAAATTGAAACCAATTCAACTCAATTCCAAACAACTTGAATAAAATAATGAGGGAAGACGATAAAACTTTACCTCTTCAACCATTTCAGGCTCAAACCACCAACCCAAATAGACAAAAGAAAGAAGAATTGGTACATCCATAATCTATATATATATATATATATAATATCAACAATTAAGAGAAAACATACTTAGAAAGGAAGAGAAAGATTCAAAAGTTGGAAAGAAAGAATGGGTGTTCACCTGGTTTTCATCTTTCTATAGGAAAGACTTTAAATTCATTACTATATTTCAAAAGCAAAAAGTAAGACCCGTTTGGTAATGATTTAGTTTTTAGTTTTGTTTTTTAAAAATTAAGTTTATAGATACTACTTCCACTTCTATATTTCTTCATTTGTTATATACTTTTTATCTATGGTTTAAAAAGCTAAGCCAAATTTTGAAAACTAAAAAAATAGCTTTTAATTTTTTTTTGAAATTTGAGTAAGAATTCAACCATTATACTAAAAAAATATGTAAATTATTGTAATAAATAGGAAGGAAATAGGCTTAATTTTGAAAAACAAAAAACAAAATGGTTACTAAACAGAGAATAAGTTTTCAAAACTATTTTTGAATACTTTTTAAAAATAAATAGTTATAAAACAAAACTTAAAATGAGACGAAAGGCGACGACAGAAGTATAGAGAGCACAAAGAGTGAGATGCGAATAGCGATATGCATTTCATCATCTGTGCTCTCTATCTTCTGTCAGCAGCATAGCTATCACTGTATTACCTTTATGTTTTTTATTTCCCAATCGTAGAGGAGATAGAGAAAGATAAGAAGATGGTTTAATTTGTAAAGATGAATGGCATGGAGGGATGGTTTACCAAAGTTGAATAATGTCTCAATTTATAGGGAAGTCTGTGGCTTTGGGGTCTTCCATTCGTAGCCGTAAAAACCTTTTGAATTGAATGAATAAAGTGTGGAATACCCACTTTTTAAATCATGATATTCTCCTCACATTTTTTCCTCCCTCTTTTTTATGCCCTTTCCAACCACTTCTTGGTTAATTCACAAATATTTCAAGACATTCGAATTAATTTTGATTGGAAAAGTTCTCATTAAGTTTACGATTCTCTTCTTTATTCTTTTTCCTTTTTTTTTTTTTTTTTTTTTTTTTTTTTTTTTTTTTTTTTTTTTTTACGTTTAAGTTCCTCTCACTTTTCGATTCATAATAATCTTTATTTTTGTAGACATATCGGTTCGATATTTCATCCTATTTGATTATGTGAAAGATATACAAACCTTTTGATTGTTGGATGATATCAAATCTGTGACTTTAACCTTTACTTTTACAGATGTGTATCAATTCAATATTTCATTTTATTTGATTGATTTGCACCACAAATAGTATATGTGTTGATGTCGAAATTTGGATAGGGAAAATGCACTAGGTAATTTTGTAAGTTAGAGAGGACAGAACTTATAAAACAACGAAAAAGGGCTCCAAGCCAAAGTAGAGGATGAAGAGCCATAGAATGAAAAAAAAAGGTTTGAAATTCAAATTTTAGATTAAGATGAAGTTCAAGTTTCAATTATGGTTAAAGTTATAATAATGTATCTATAAGAAGAATAACTTGGAGTTTACGACCTTTTCTTCTTAAAATTAGGATGAGATGAATTTTCCTTATCCTACCCAAGTTAGGATTAAATCTGCCTAGATCAATGATCAGTTGGTCTTAGACTTTTGAGTCTAAGTCCAACTTTTTTCTTCCAACTTTTAGCATATTTGATCAAGTCCAATTTCGTCTACAACAACTCGTTTTAGATGGTGTGTCATACAAAATTAGTGATTTTAACCATGTTTGATTATATGTTTGGTTACATAGAGATTAAATTAACAAATTTGGTATGTGATAGTGATATGAAATGGATGAAAGTGGTAAAGAGGATGGATGGGGTTTATGATTAAGAGGAATGGGTAGCCCAAGTTGAGAAGAAGCATGGAGAAGGGAACAACAATTGAAAATCCCCCACCAAAAGAAGTAAAAAGATTGGCCAAAATGGCCAATACTGGGTGATACTTGCTTTAAGTGTGCTCTTCATTTCAAGTGTCAACAATGCGGGAACCAAAAAAAGCTGAATTAAGAGTGCAAACATCTTATGCCACACGGTCAAACATAAAAGTTTTATATTCCAAATTTAATCTTGTGACAATGTTTCAAATTATATTTCAAGTTTGTATATTTCAACCTGCTTTATAACTATTTTATTCTTTTTATCTAATTAACATCCTTTTAACTTTTCAAAAGTTACTTAGTCCTTAAATTCATTCAATATATTATTAAATATATTAATGATGTATTGAATAGATAGACCTAAAACCTATGAAACATTGATACAGATATGACTACACGATACGGATACGATTGAATACAACGATTCCTCAATTTCTAAAAAACTAAGATACGGATACGTTGAAGGATACGTCATTTTTTATATATTATTTTAATATATATTTCTAAAAAATGAAAATATTGATACATTGAAGATACATTTTCTCTTGTTTAAAAAAATAGGTTGCCTAGTTTTAGATTGAAAAAAATTAGATGAGTTGTTTGTCTTTTTTCTTTAAAAAAAATAAGCATAAAAATAGATATATCAAATTGCTAGTCGATACGTATCTGAGAAGTATCTGGATTCTTTGTCTCACATGAAGTATTTGTGTTTCATACCCAAAAACCCAATCATTTGTGTAGGCCCATAATAAATTTGAGTCCCCACTTAGCCTTTCATTTTGAATAATTGCAATGGATAAGATTTTTAGACATTTTATTAAGTATATAATAATATTTAAAAAATATTGTAAATATAGTCAAATTGTTCCATTATCCTAATTAAAATTTTTTGGGATTATTCCTCTTATACCCTTGGGTACAAAGCAAATCTTCAAGCACATTTTTCTCTCACTCTCGAATTTTCCAATTTGATTCTGCCCTCCGTACCTCTCGATTTCTTCATCATCGATCTTCCATCTTGATTTCTCAATATTGATTTCATCATCGCCAATAAATGTACAAGAGAGAGAAAGGAAAATGAAATACCTTAATAAAAATATAAATACTTATGGAATTGAGTTATTAAACACTAAATTATAAATACTATTAAAGTCCGTAGGCCAAATATGGATAAAAGAAAAAATATGGTTGTATAGAAAATATTTAGAAAAATACGGTATTTTGCAGTATATCACCATTCCTAACGTAACTTCTTTGTTTAAGATAAAAAATATTGAAAAAATTTAAATAAAAAATGGAAATTATTTCATATGGTAAAACTATTGAAATATTTACAAGATATAGTAAAATTTTAGAATTATCAATGATAGACACTGATAGAAGTCAATCAATATCTATCAATGTCTATCATTAATTGTTCTAAAATTTTGCTATATTTTGTAAATATTTTAATTTATTTTTCTATGTTTGAAAATAGTCCAAAGTACATCTCTCTTTTTTTTTCAAAAAAAAAAAAAAAACCACCTTCCTTAATTATCCGCCGCCTCCCTTAATTTCTTTTTATTAGTTTTTTTTTTAAAAAAAAAAATCTTATATATATTTATGTTCCATTAGGTTTATGCGTGGGTCAATTAGATAAATAAGGTTCTTTTAGGATTTTTTTTTTTAGGAAAACAATTTAGGGAAATATAGTGGTTTTGAAACTATTTAAAAATCTATGGTTGTTTTAGAGATTTCGAGGCGGGGATTTTGTTCAAAATATTTTGTCGAGGGTTCAACCCTCGACCTGTCGAAAATTAAAGAAGAGATCGAGAGTTTGACCCTCGACCTAAAGGAAATTGAGAAGAGGACGAGGGTTCAACCCTCGACCTATCAAAAATTAAAGAAAAGATCGAGGGTTTGACCCTTGACCTAAAGAAAATTGAGAAGAGGACGAGGGTTCAACCCTCGACCTGTCGAAAACTAAAGAAGATCTATAAGGGAAGAGGAGAAATTTTCCTCGACCTCTAGAAAATTATAGAACAAACCCTCGACCTAAAGAAAATTAAAGAATCGTTTAGTAATTATATACACGATCGCACACGATTGTTTAGTAAAATTACTATGCGATTGTTTAGTAATTCTTTATTAATGTAACAATAGGTGCAAACTTCCAGAAAGAACAAGTGAACGATGAACAACTTCTTTATTAGACGCTAAACGATCGTTTACAATCTCTCCACGATCGCTCAGTACGACTAAACGATCGCTTACTAAATCCTCTGCGATCGGCCACAAACTCCTACATGATCGCTTAACTATTACTATTACACGATCGCCTTCTCAGAACCTATACGATCGCATACCTTTTACTATACGATCGTATACCACATGCTACATGATCGCCAAGCTTTACTACACGATCGCCTAGTGGAAGTAGACGATGAGCGGCACGCTGCGATGCCCTCTCTGCAACAGTGTCTTCCGAACTCCCACTCTCGAGAGCTCTCTTTCCTCACTACACAATCGCCCACAAACTCCTAAACGATCGCTTAGTTATTACAATTAGACGATCGTCTTCTTAAAACCTATACGATCGTGTACCTTTTACTATACGATCGTGTACCAAGTGATATACGATTGCTAAGCTTTACTACACGATGCTGAGCTACTACACGCTCGCCTAGTGGAAGTACACGATGAGCGGCACGCTGCAATGGCCTCTAGAGAGCTCTCTTTCCTCACTACAGAATCGCCTACAAACTCCTACACGATCGCTTAGCTATTACAATTAGACGATCGCCTTCTTAAAACCTATACGATCGCCTACCTTTTACTATATGATCGTGTACCAAGTGCTACACAATCGCTAAGCTTTACTACACGATCGCTGAGCTATACTACACGATCGCCTAGTGAAAATACACGATGAGTGGTACGCAACGATGGTCTCTCGAGAGCTCTCTTTTCCTACTACACGATCGCTCACAAACTCCTACACGATCGTTTAGCTATTACAATTAGACGATCGCCTTCTCAAAACCTATACGATCGCCTACCTTTTACTATACCTTCATGTATCAAGTGCTACACGATAGCTAAGCTTTACTACACGATCGCTGAGCTACACTAAACGCTCGCATAGTGAAGTACACGATGAGCGGCATGCTGCGATGGCCTCTCGAAAGCTCTCTTTCTTCACTAACAATCGCCTACAAACTCCTACATGTTCACTTAGGTATTACAATTAGACAATCGCCTTCTCAAAACCTATACGATCGCATACCTTTTACTATACGATCGTATACCAAATGCTACAAGATCGCTAAACTTTACTACAAGATCGCATAGTGGAAGTACACGATGAGCAACACGCTGCGATGGTCTCTTAAGAGCTCTCTTTCCTCACTACACGATCACCCACAAACTTCTATACGATCGTTTAGCTATTACAAATAGATGATGGCCTTCTCAAAACCTATACGATCGCCTACCTTTTACTATACGATCGTGTACCAAGTACTACAGGATCACTAAGCTTTACTACACGATCGTTGAGCTATACTACACGCTCGCCTAGTGGAAGTACACAATGAGCAGCACGCTGCGATGGCCTCTCGAGAGCTCTCTTTCCTCACTATACGATCGCCCACAAACTCCTTCATGATCACTTAGCTATTACAATTGGACGATCGTCTTCTAAAAACCTATATGATCGCCTACCTTTTACTATACGATCGTATACCAAATGCTACATGCTCCCTAAGCTTTACTACATGATCACATAGTGGAAGTACACGATGAGCGGCACGCTGCGATGGCCTTTCGAGAGCTTTCTTTCCCTACTACACGATCGCCCACAAACTTCTACACGATCGCTTAACTATTATAATTAGACGATCGCCTTCTCAAAACCTATACGTTCGCCTACCTTTTACTATATGATCATATACCAAATACTACACGATCGCTAAGCTTTACTACACGATCGCATAATTGAAGTACACGATGAGCGACACACTGCGATGGCCTCTCGAGAGCTCTCTTTCCTTACTACACGATCAACCACAAACTCCTACATGATCGATTAGCTATTACAATTAAACAATCACCTTCTCAAAACCCATACGATCGCCTACCTTTATACGATCGTATACCAAATGCTACACGATTGCTAAGCTTTACTACATGATCGCATAGCTTATAACCCCTACCGTCTTTTCTCATTTTCTCATACTGCTTTCTCATTTTCTCACACTGTTTTCGTTCCCTCATTCTCCTCACTGCCTTCGTGTATTGTGCGGTTCTCATTGCAGACTCTGTGGCTCAATCGAACCCATAGAAGTCGTGTGCAGAATTCAGTATGTGCAGTTCCGATAGTACTGAATTACAATACTCTCAGATGTGTCGTATCTGTGGTATCACCGATTGGCCTGATGGCTGTTAGAGAACCTCTCTAGGTTGTGTAAATAGTTGCGCTCTAATAAGAATTAAGTGATATTCGAGACGGGTGGAGTGGGGGTGTCCGTGCATGGGGGCATGAGATGATAGCCTTAAACTCTCCTGATTGCAATGCGCAGATTCGATCTTTCTTGTGGCACGGCGTGTTACGATCATCGCCATACAACAGATGAGTATATCCTGAATGGAATAGGGATGGAGGGAGTTCGATTATGAGGAGACTCTCTCGCCTGTTGCCATTGTTGAGTCCCGATCCAGCATCTTCCTGTCCATTTGTCCTCATTACGATTATGAGGTTTCGCAAATGTACATCAAGATGGTCTTTTCTGAATGGAAATCTTGAGAAGACCATTTATATGGATGTAACTCGAGGGATTCATTGTTGCCCCGATAACGAGTCAAGACTTACGGACAAAAAAATTCAAGTTTGGGTGCCATAGGTCTGTTAAAATAAACGACTCATAGATCTAGAATATATATAAGGCTGAAAATTAGAGCTATTCTCGATCTTATGTTGTAATATCTCATTTGTGTTGAAAGTAAACTTAACTCGCTGCAAACTTCCCTAATATCATACAGCGTTCTTAATTGATTAAACTCACTCGTAACAAAACTTATAATTAACAAGGAATTGATGCTATCAAGTGTAACTCTACTATGTGTGTACATAGATAGATTAACAATACTTTTGTCTAAACTCTAGTATATTTAAGAAATAAAGTTTTTGATTCTATGACTAGATATATGTAATAGTAAAGATAATATCAAAACTTACGTACATTTAAGGGAAATGAATTGATAACGTAGCCTTTCTTATGTAGACTTCGCGCTTAAGGATCTGGTTAATGTGGCACCCCAATTTAGTATAGAAATGAATGATCTGAATTTTTGTGATAGTGTGAGAGATTCCTCAGTTGTGTTGATTTTGGATTCTATACATATTCTCCTCTCAATATCTACGCGCAGATTCGTAAGAACAAGATGAAGTGTACCAGCCCATATTCATACAAGGGACTATCGTTTCACATAATAACAATTAATCGATATATTGTTCAGCTTTCTAAATTATTATTCGCTCAAGACTTGCATCGAACTCATTAGAATAGATGGGTTACATACGTAACTCACCATCCTCTCGCTCGGCACTTCGACCTCAATAGTCAGATTTACTTTATTGTTATCGTGTGATGATGTTGTCCATACAAAACGCCTCAAAGCCGAAGATTATGTGCGGAGAAATGATTGACGGTGCGCTTTCTTCCTATTAATATAGCAATATAGATCGTTAATACAAGATAATACTTGATTAGTTATATTGCGCATAACTCTCTTAATTACTATGGCTCAACATAAACATCTGTTACTCAATAATACGCTTGTTGAGGAATAGTCAGTAATAGATATCAGTCTAAAACTCCAAAAACCCAATTGAGCGATACATATATAGAAAATATTCACCACTTAAATAGGATAAAGAACATCCTCAAATTATACATATATGTGAAGATGAGAGGGAACATATACTCAAATAACATGCTTTGTAATGTGGGATAACTAGGGAAAATTTGAATCCTTTATGTCTTGGATATAACAAGGCTATTATATATCAATATCTCTTAGATTTCTGAATATTTATAAACAAATACCTACTTGTTATGTTATTCTTTTTTAGGGTCTAGTATACTCTCATACTCAACTTTTATACAGAACGATAGGAAAGACAATAAAATTAAACTTTTTATAAAATTTTTTAACATAACAACACATTAAACTCATTTTACGAATATCTAGAGATGAAGTCATTTAAGATAGTGCATAGCAATTGCCGTCAACTATCTCAAATTGTATTGATAAGTGAGTAAGACTAACCGAGTAACGGTATAGCTTAGACTGTTGTTGATTAGACGCTTCTGTTAAGGAGTGCGACCTTGTTGTTTTAAAGACTCATAGTACGTTATTCTAGATGCAGTCGCTTTAGAGACAGTTTTGTTTCCAGATAATATGTCTAACGGTCACTTATTTTCACCCTCTTATTGTATACTACAAAATAATTAGAGTAGACTAGTTGTGCGAAACTCCATGTGAAAGACTTATGAAGACTCTCTATTGCGCGGTCTATTAATAACAACTATAGAGTACTCATTTTATCAAAAAGGTTTCTCATTCAACTATACATATGAAAAAATTCAATATCATAAGATCATATTTTCAAAAAATCATAATATTTATAGATAATTAAACTAATGGAGATAAATTGTTGCATCGTGAAGGGGACGTAGCGATAAGTTTTCCGATTTGATCGTATCTCGAGAGCAAAAACGAAATGATACTAGTTTGCATACTGAGAAACCACTCACAGATAAAAGGCTTACTTCATTGAAACATATCCGTATAGAATCTCTGAAAGAGGTAACACAATTTACAAAGAATAATAGGGTAAGTCATTAACCGGAATAGTTGCGGTCTCGCTCGTAATTACATGGACCCATAAGGGCTCATAAGTAGTGAAGATTAACACAATAACAATCTACTAAGATAAACACTAATAGAGAAAAGAACTATTTATACTGATCTAGTATTATTGTATGCTAAATATTTTATTGGATATTCCTAATACATGATAGATCTACTAATATATATAATATACACCACACTCCCTCTTAGTAGTCAAATAAGTTGAGAATAAATATTGTTTCTCCGAGCAAAATAGTTGCTCCTTAAACATACTTACGTCGTCCTTCTGTTTGTGTTGTTTACCTCACATGTGTTTTGCCAATAAAATGCTTGTGAATAAGTGCGCATACATAAACTATATATAATGAAAAATTATTTTCTTCACTTATTAATTGTCTATGAACATGTGAGTATGAGTAGGATTAGGAATCAATTAGTGTTTTGACTCAGTTTTATCCTATCTAACAAATAAACAATAAGAATCATCAAAACTGGGTTTGGCTCTGATTTCTTAACTTCTTGTGCATGATATAGATGTGTGACCGAGAACCTCCAATACAATAGGATTTCTATAATGTGTCTTAAGTGATAACCAGAAAATGGGTCAGTAGTATATGGTAAGGAGGGAAAACTTTTATCCTGGTAATGCTGACTGTGTGTCGATGCTCAAGGACATGATAAGAAGATATGTGACTGAAAAGGCTCCTATATTAGTGGATGTAGAAATAGTTGTGGCATGGAATAATACCTTGTTCAGGTGTCATTGTGAGGGAAACACATTCGCGGAGCAGAGTTGCCGTCCTTATACCACGGAGTTTGGTATAAGGCCGGACCACAAAGTGTTATAGGTCTCATTATATAAACGTCATTTCTGACAAGACTTTTCACTTCACTAGTATGACCATAGTAACATGGACCTTCAATTCTAGTGAGTGGGAACCTTCTGCCTTTTTGAGGGCGATCCTTTGATTTTCATGGTACGAGTGGCCATATCGCCGACTTCCAAAACCTATCCTTTAGGAATTTCATCTTGATTTTTGGGAGTTGGAACTCACTACTACAATATGGAATTCACTTCTTCCCCAAAGAGTTGAAGGAATGGACGAGAATACGGTAGATAGTGCATTAGCTCCCGTGTAGGGAGTAAGTATCTCAAGGTCGTATGAACGCGGCTAGATCTGTTTTGGGTGCGTCACACACACTTCTCATGGCCCGATGAAGTGTCCACAAATAGTAGGACTATGTTGTATGTTTCACTAGAGGGATGAGTGGCTGAGGGAGATACTTGAAGAGGTGGATAG
>NC_052352.1:66864291-66875685 GCF_009727055.1 Benincasa hispida | reverse complement strand
ATTTCATATGTCTGTTGGAGAGTGCACTATCACTCTACAAGACATAGAAGTGTTGTTGGGTTACCTGTTGACGGTGAGCCAGTCACCAGAGTGATGTACGATGACTGATCACAAGTTTGTCAACTGTACCTCAGTATAACCCCACCTGCTGACAAAATTAAAGGATCGAGGTTAAGTTTGATATAGTTAGAAACACAATTCCGTGAGCTCGCAAATGATGCATACGAGGAAATCATCATAAGATATGTGCGAGCATATATACTATAAATGATGGGTGGAAGTCTGTTTTCCAACAAATCATGTCATTCTGTTGACTTGATGTTCCTGCCATTAGTAGCTAACCTCTATGATGCGGTGCGGTATTCGTGGGGTGGAGCATGTTTGGCATGGTTGTATAGACAACTATGCAAAACAACAAGACCTGAGGTTTATGAGATAGCTGGACCTCTCATACTTTTGCAACTATGGGCTTGGGAGCGATTTCCAACAATGGCTCCACAGCTACAATATGTTAATGACGCTCAGTTAGTTGAACGAGCCTACGGTTCTCGGTATGTTATTTTAATTCAATTTAATTTTTATATCACTGATCTAGTTAATTTAGATTATAAATTATCAATTAAAAAATTTAGGTGGGGAGACAAATTTTGTATGACTAGAACGACCACACATGTAGTTAACCAGTACAGATACATGTTTGATCTGCTTCAACTTGATCAGGTACATTACACTGAACTTAATTGATTATTTTATACAGATTTTTATTGTATTTGTCTTTAATGTTCTCCAATATAATATTTTGTGTTTCAGGTTATTTGGGAGCCATACAAAATTATTATGCATACTTTGCCCAATTTCTGTACGAATGGTCAAAACATATGGCGGACGATGAGTCCTCTCATATGTTTTCACATTGGTGAGTGGCATCTTCCTGACAAGGTGATGAGACAATTCAGTTTTCAGCAGGATATCCCATCGCCTTGTAATACTGAACCCTTACTGCATGATATCGACTTAAGAACTGTAAATTGGTTCGAAAAAGTTGCACATTTGATAGTAAGATGGCACTATCGTGCAAGGTTTATTGCAGTGGGGGTTTCTGTTGAACAGTTTGACAGGGATGTCACTCAAGACTACATTCATTGGTATAATAATATCACAAGGCGCTACGTCACTCGTCTGGGAGCAGCTGTGGGTCATCTGGTATATGAATGAATATTATCCAATTATTTTTAATTTAAATTTATTTCATAATTCATAGAGATCGAACAACAGTAGACTCCGTGATGTTGCAAATGATCCAAACCAGGTTCTTGCTAAATATAGTGACAACCGAAGCTATATGGAGGAGATACATTATATGTACGATATACATATTATTCCTCCACCAACTCCTAGACGTAGAGGACCTGTACGGGAAGAGGATAAATTTGATGAGGTTGCCCATAATGTGGAAGAGTTGCCCCATGTGATGTCAACGTAGAGTCAAACTGATTATGTTAGTCCGATGATGATGATGCCAGCATTTGCTTCAAGACATTATGACTCAGAAGCTGGTCCTTCGTCTTCATACGTGCATGGACATGGTCGGGGTCGTGGAGAGCATAATGAATATTTATATCATGAAGCGCCTGCAAAGGTACCAGAGCAACATCAAGAAGAACCAGAGCAACCTCAAATTTGAAGTCGACGACGACAACCAGCTCGAAATCGACGACATCCGTCTTGTGGGACACAATGATTTTTGTAATTATTTTTATATAAATGAGATATTTTAATTTACATATTTTTATTTTTATGAGATATTATTTTTTTTAATTTGTTCTTTTTAGAGTTTAAATAAAATAATAAAATAATAAATTTTTTTTATAAAATGGAATTTTTTTTTTTAAAAAAAAAACAAAGGTCGAATGTTGAAAATTCGACCTAGGTGGATTGAATTTTCAACACTCAATGTTTAAATTATTAAAAAAAAAAAAAAAGTAAAGGTCAAGTGTTGAAAATTCAACCTAGGTAGGTTGAATTTTCAACCCTCGACCTATTAAAAAAAAAAAACAACAACAATATTTTTCTAAATAGTTTCAAAAGTACAATATTTTTATAAATTATTTTCAAAACTACCATATTATTTTAATTTTTTCCTTTTAGAAAAGTATTAAAAAAAAAAAGATTGTTTTGAGTAAACTTAGAAAAAGAGATTGAAATTTTGTCTTTATTGGAATGTGTTTTTTTAGGAACGCATTTCACTTTTTTTATTATTAATTTAATAATTTTCTATTGTCATTATGTTGCCATGATGTCACTTTTCTTCTTGGTCTTCTTTCATTTGATGTGGGCGTCCATGCCTCTCTCTTCCTTTCTTTCATTTTTTTTTTTAATATTCCAATGCTATGCTCAATAAACAATTTTAGTTATAAGTTTTTGTATTTTTTTTAATTAAAAAATCATGTAAATTTGTTTACAATGTTTTTTATGAAAATACATCAATAGTTGTGTTCAAGTGTTATTAATTTTTAATTTTTAAAATTCATCAATACTTTTAATTTAATTTTTTTAAAAAAAAACTTTATTGACAGTTTTTTTGTCAAAATATTATTTTTAAATAAAAAACTCATTAGCAATTATTAATATTTAAACAATTATTTTAAATGAATTTTTGGTATAAAAACTACTATAACCTTACCACTATGTTATTTTCTAAAATATATATATATAATTTATATAAATTATGGTTAACATTAAAAACTAAAATTAGTAATAAGGTTTCTAACTTTTTATGATGAAAGCACATGATGTCATGTTTCGTTGTTTAGATATTAAAGAATTTGAATTGGATGCTTAGTGTGGAAAAAGGTTGAGTTTAAGAGAAGGGACATGGAATTTGGATTTATAGGTTAGAGATGTCCAATTTTTCTACGGGGATGGGCTCCGCGGGAATCCCCAATTAGGCGGGGAATGAGAGAGGGAGTGGGAGAAAAAAATTGTCCGCCCCGATTAGCTTCTACATATTTATTTATTATAGTTAACTAATGTTATGTTATTATTATATAAATATTACATTTAAATTTTAAATTTGATTATTTATTGGCAAAAATAATGAATATGTTTAAATTGAATATTTAAATTATATATATATAAATAAATAATTTGATTTATATTTATTTCTTTTTACTAAAAAAAATTAATTAACTTTTTTAGGCCAAAGTAATTTATCTTTAAATTCAAATTGTCATGTAAAACTAACCAAATAAATAATTTAGTAATAAATTTAATTATTTGATTAAAATTTTCTCGATTTAAATTAATTGGCTTTTTACAAAAAAAAAAAAAGTAATGAAGAAAAATTCCCCTCGAGAAACCCGATCCCCACTAATTCCGACGGGAATCTTCACTCTGATCCTCGTGGGAAGCGGAGATGGGGATGGGGAATGAAATGGGGAGCGAGGATGAGGATGGGGGATGGCTGATGACGGGTAGAAATGCACATCATTATATGCCTTTTATTTAAAATTATGAGGGCTGTTAAGTAAAAAATGCAGCGATTATACTTAGAATTCATGAGAAAATGAGTTTGCGTCTATCGGCATTAAGAATCTCGGCTAATTCACTATTATATGTTATTATGCGTTCAATTATTTATTTTTGTAGCAACTACAGAAATCGATCGCATACGCGGGAGCCAGGCTATTGCGGAGACGATCGCATATGCCAGTCGTATGGGTGTTACGGCTATCAAGCGAATGCGGTCATTGCAGGGAGATTGCGGTTACAAAGTAATAACCATAATAGAGGGATGAACGAAAGATTGGTGGAATGCAAGCATGAACGCATACATTGGGATTATAAAAAAGATGATGTTGACATTTCACCTACCACGCCGTTAGCAGCAGAGATTCAGAAAAGGACCATCATGTCGCGAGTGTCAGATCCAGAGCAGGTCCTTAATGATGTCGATGATCAAGCTCTATAAATAGAAGTTGTTGAGCAGAACTTCAAATTATCCGGGGTTTTCTACCTGAGGGCAGATCCTTGTGATCCAGACCAAAGTGTTAGAAGATAGTCTTGAGAGTTCTTCATCCCTTAATCATTCCAAGTGACGACCGGAGTCTTCGTCGGAGTTAGAGCTCGAGAGAGTCTACTCCACCATCCATCCATGGCACCACCGGCAGCCTTGACACATATCTGCTGGAAGCAAGACATTGCTTCCAACTAGCTCTCCATTTCTCTTCTTTCCTTGTATTATATTATATTATGCTTTAAGAGATTAATACATTTTGTGATCAATGCATTTCTATATTTTCCTTCGATTCCATCTCCATCTTTTATTGCTCAGCATCCTTTACTTTCATTGCATCACTAAGTAAGACTGCTAGAGTATCACATACTTAATCATGCAGCATAGGAATATGAAGCAGGTAGCAAACCACCGGGAGGTGTGCGTTGTGCGAGTGTTGTGAGAAAACCTTATTTGTTTAGTGTGAAGTTGTAGCAACGCTTGTCTATAAATGGACGCAATACTTGTCTATGAGTAGAATCAGCAGCAACCAACTGTCCGAGAGGGTAAGTAGTTGATCGCATTAAGCAATGAAAGCAAGTGTTCACTAGAGATAGGAATAATCTTATGTCAACCAAGTTTATGTGATTACCTTGTCTTATGAGCGCATCATTTATCATTTAGGCATATTTGGGAGTGTAGTCTAAAAACCAAATCTAAGACTCAAGAGAGCAGACTGGATCGCATAAGCAAGAATGGGGAACTTAGAAATAAGCTCCGTTTGCTACTACACAGCGTATGCACCTTTTAAGTAGGATATGGTGGTATGCGATCATCTCGCTTATGTGTGGGAGCACGTGAGCGGGAATATAGAGGCTTAGAAATAGGCTTCTCGACACTATCGCATATACATCGCATGCGTCTACGTCAAGTGTGTATAGCATGATTGCATAGCTTGCGTTGGCTGGGGTTACCCTTGCGGTCAAGCTTAGTGTTACAGTGAAGACATCCTCGCCTTTTCATATATTTTTCTATGCATTGTACTACGCATTAACAGTTGTCGCGTCTCTACCTCTCAATCATACTTCTACCGCTTAATCTAATAGCTAGGAGTAGGAGTAGTACATAGCTTATAACCCTCAACATTCTTTTATTCTTCACCGCAAACACATTACCGATAACATTTAGCTACAAATCCCTGAGTTCGACCTTGGATCATCCGAGAAACTTACGATCTCGTTATACTTGGCGAGAGCGTAAGAAAACTTGTGTTAGGAACGCATGGTCATTGCATAAGAGATTAACTCATACTTTCCATCCCAACGCATGACCACCGACACATGAGAACCAACGCATAATCTAAGACATGCATCGCACAATAATACGTACCAAATTTACGTCATCAATGGCATCCCCGATCCCGTCCCCGTCCCATGGACTTCTCTATTCTAGGTTCATAAAATTGGTAGTAATTTGGACCCTTTTGGTCAATTAATTACTTATTCATCCATTAATCGAGTCCATAATGTGAAATTTTCTATCAACCGAAGTTCATTGCAATTAGTTTGTTAAACTAATTTTAGGAATCCTTGCATGAAATTGCATTCGATAAATAAAATTGCAAAAATCTCTATAATAACTAAGAGAAGTAATAACCTATATAGTTTAAATGTACTTAAAAAAAGTTTCAAATTTTATCATAAAAAATACATTAACAATTTTTGTTTTAGATATTATATAAAAAAATCGTTAAAATAATTAAAATTAATTTAGTTTCATTACTTTTAAAATAAAATTTAAAATTTTACTTTATAATTATTTTATTAATTGAAAGTAAGGACAATGATTGAAAATAAGTATTTAGTGAAAAATTAGGATTAAAAATATAAAATCTTGAATTTTAGGGATCAAATTGAAACAAAACTCAAATCTTAAGGATAAAATTGTAACATTTTAAAAATTGGAAACTAAATTGAAACAAAATTCAAAATATAAAGACTAAATGTGGAACATTCTAAAATCTAGGAATTAAATAGAAATTAAAGCTAAAATCTAAGAACCAAAAAGCATTATTTCTTTTATTTTATTTAAAAGAAACCGGATCATGCCAGAAAAATTTATTAAAATAATAACTAAAAAAAAGTGGAGAGGAGTGAGTTGTAGTGAAGAGGAGTGAGTTGTTTTATGATGTACATTTTTGATGTTTGTATAAATAAGAGTGAGAGAAGTTACAAAACAACAGAACTCTGTCAAGAACACAGTCTCACAAACTCATAATATTTGATGAAAAAGAGAAAGGGAAAGAAGAAAGAGAGAAAACTATGAGTGAGGATATTTATGTAGATATTTTGAAATGTAGGGTTGAATACTTTAAGAAACTACAATATAATATAATTTCAATTTGAAGGCCAAAAATAAAAGGTTAGGGTAATGAAAAGAAAGGGGGGTTGGGTTGATGAAAAAGAGAGTGATTGAAAAGACAAGAAGAAGGAAGGGTTAGGTTTGCATGCCATTAGTGGCAAATGATGTGACCCCAATTGGGTAGGGAAGGGTATCCTTAGATTTATCCTCTTTCAGTGCACAACAACCTTTCATCCAAACATCAAAACTATTCCCCATTTGGGTAGGGAGCCCCACAATGTCACATTTGCTTTTGCCAAAGTTGAACGTCAGAGCTAGATGTTGGAGATGATTGTTGGAGGTAATCTTTGTTAGAGGCAATTTTCGGACTTTGGTCAATGGAAATCGTCGTCAAAGCAGTAAAAATTAAAATAATATTGTAATTTTAAAAACAATTTATAAAAATATTGTAGTTCTAAAATTATTTACAAAAATATTTTTGTTTTTTTTTTTAATATGTCGAGTGTTGAAAATTCGACCAACCATTCGACCTTTACCTTTTTTTTTCCATTTTATAAAAATAATTTTTAAAAATATTTTATTATTTTATTTAACTTAACTCTAAAAAGAACAAATAAAAAAAATCTCATAAAAATAAAAAAAGTAAATTAAAATATCTCATTTATATAAAAATAATTACAAAAATCAATGTGTCCCACAAGGCGGACGTCATCGATATCGAGCTGGTTGTCGTCGTCGACTTCGAACTTGAGGTTGCTCTGGTTCTTCTTGATGTTGCTCTGGTACCTCTGCAGGCGCTTCATAATATAAATATTCATTATGCTCTCCACGACCCCGACTATGTCCATGCACATATGAAGATGAAGGACCAGCCTCTGAGTCCTGAACCAAATGCTGGCATCATCATCATTGGACTAACATAATCAGTTTGACTCTGCGTCTGTATCACAGGGGCAACTCTTCCACATTATGGGCAACCTCATCAAACTCATCCTCTTTCCGAACAGGTCCTCTATGTCTAGGAGCTTGTTGAGGAACAATAGGTATATTGTACATATATGTACCTCCTCCATATAGCTTTGGTTGTCACTACATATAGCAAAAACCTGGTTCGGATCATTCGCAACATCACGGAGTCTACTATTGTTCGATCGATGTGAATTATAAAACAATTAGATAATATTCATTCATTTACCAGATGACCCACAACTGCTCTTGGACGAGTGACGTAACGCCTTATGATATTATTATACTAATGAATGTAGTCTTGAGTGATATCCCTGTCAAACTGTTCAATAGAAACCCCCAATAAACCTTGCACGATAGTGTCATCACATTACCAAATGTGCAACTTTTTCAAACCAATTTACAGTCCTTAAGTCGATATCATGTAGTAGCGGTTCAGTATTATAAGGCGATGGGACATCCTGTTGAAAACCGAATTGTCTCATCACCCTGTCAGGAAGATGCCACTCTCCAATATGAAAACATATAGGGCTCAGCGTCTACCATATGTTTTGACCATTCGTATAGAAATTGGGCAAAGTATGCATAATAATTTTGACCTGAAACACAAAATATTATATTGGAGAACATTAAAGATAAATACAATAAAAATGTGTATAAAATAATCAATTTGGTTCAGTGTAATGTACCTGATCAGGTTGAAGTAGATCAAACATGTATCTGTACTGGCTGACTACATGTGTGGCTGTCCTAGTCATTCAAAGTTTGTCTTTCCACTTAAATTTTTAAATTGATAATTTAGATTCTAAATTAACTAGATCAATGATATAAAAATTAAATTGAATTAAAATAATATACTGAGAACCGTAGGCTCGTCCAGCTAACTGAGCATCATTGACATGTTGTAGCTATGGAGTAATTGCTGGAAATCGTTCCCAAGCCCATAGTTGCAAAAGTATGAGAGGTCCAGCTATCTCACAAACATCAGGTGTTGCTTTGCATCGTTGTCTATACAACCATGCCAAACATGCTCCACCCCACGAATATCGTCCCGCATCATAGAGGTTGGCTAATAGTGGCAAGAACATCAAGTAAACAAAATGACTTGATTTTTCGGAAAACAGACTTCCACCCATCATTTGTAGTATATATGCTCGAGCATATCTTATGACGGTTTCCTCGTCTGTATCATCCGCGTGCTCATGGAATTGTGTTCCTAATCATATCAAACTTAACCTCAATCCTTTAACTTTGTTGGTAGGTCGCATATCTTATGACGGTTTCCTCGTCTGTATCATCCGCGTGCTCACGGAATTGTGTTCCTAATCATATCAAACTTAACCTCAATCCTTTAATTTTGTTGGTAGGTGGGGTCACACAAACTTGTGACCAGTCATCATACATCACTCCGATGATTGGCTCACCATCAACAGGTAACCCCAACAATACTCTTATGTCTTGTAGAGTGATAGTGCATTCTCCAACAGACATATAAAATGTATGCGTCTCAGGCCTCCATCTTTCGACCAAGGTTGTGATCAGATACTAGTCCAACTGAATAAATCCCAATCTGGCAACCCATAGAATCTAGATGTTTGGAGTAGTGGTAATATTCGAAGGTGGAGGGGGATAGTGTACTAGAGAACTAAGACACCTGCAAGATATTCCTCCAGTAGTACGATCTCGTCATACAACAGATAATCAATGAATGGACTGGTAGTACAAAACATTGGGATCAACAGATCCTGGGTTTAAAGCCATGATCTGAAAGAAAAAAAAAATTATTTCTCAATTAGAAGAATAATGTACAACTTAATTAACTAAATTAAATATACATGATAAAAAAATTATTTATTTCTCAAGTAAATAATGTACAACTTAATTAAAAGAATAATGTTCAACTTTATAAATTATAATAAAAAATTGAATATACAATAAAAGTATCTACACTTAATTAAATATACATGATAAAAGAAGTATTTATTTCTCAATTAAAAGAATAATGTACAACTTTATAGATTACAATAAAAAATTGAATATACAATAAATTATAATAAAAAAATTGAATATACCATAAATTATAATAAAAAATTTGTAATAAAAAAATTGAATATACAATAAAATGAATATGTAACAAAAAAAATATATTTATTTCCCAATCCCTAACTATTTGGAGTCCGTTTTAGTAACGAATGACACTTCCTTTGATTATGGTCTAACTGATTACAAAATCCACATCGTTGTCGAGTGACTGGTTCTGTCCAATTCATCTCGTTGTGATAACGTGAACTTTTTGGTCTACCAGGTTTTCTCAACAACGATGGATCATGATGTAAGACGGGCATATTAGGGTGCGTGATCCAGTAATCTTCATGCGGTACAGGTTGAAATTGAGGAGAGTAACATTCAGCATGCGTTCACAATTTATAGTAGTCCTTAATAAAGACTTCGTAGTTCATGTTAAAATGTGAACAAACGGCCATAAAATGCGAGCATGGAATGTCGAACGCTTGCCACTTGTTACGTGAACAGTACAGCTCGAACTTGTTTAGCCTCAATATTTGAACATTTCCTCCTTTGGCATTGGGACTATGACGTCCGGTCTTCACATGAAACACACCTTCATACCGATCGTATGATTGTACTTCATGTTTACTAGATCTTGCATCCCATTTATTTATTTTCTCGTGTGCGTATCTAAATTTTTACTCCACTTAGTATTATAAAATATGTTTGAAATAAATTGTTAATAACATATAAGTTGCAACCTTCCTCCCACTTCTTACACTAAATTGTCCAAATCGTCGGTGTCGATTCCGCAACCTCATATGGTGCGTGACATTTAATAGCAAAACATTTGACTGCGTGTTGTAGCATTTCTTTGTCTTGACAAATCATTTCTTTATACAATTGAGTATTGTCAACGTCCACAGGGGCTACAATTGGTTCATGTTCTCGAATGTTATCCAGTACATTCATATCCAAATCATTGAAAGTATTGAAAATAACTCATGTTCACGACCATTGAAATCCAACTCTTCAAATTCATCGTCCGTTTCAGTTCTGAAATCTTTATACTGGTTGTTAGCCGCCATATCTTCATTATCACATGGCGATGCAACTGACTCCGGATCAGGATAAATACATTCAGTTAGATCTTCAAACTGGCTAAATGGTGTATTCAAGTTTATATCCACCCCTATCCTATTTATATTTACATACAAATGCACTAAATTTAGCAGTGACATCGCGATTGAGAACATCAAGTTCATAGCTTGTGCATTCAGAATAGGGAATAGCATAAACCGTATTGATCCTAAAGGTTCTAGGTTAGGATGTCTATATATATTATTTCTAACTGATTTGTTTCCATATCTACATTAAGTGACATCCCAACCATTTCAATGAATTGTTCAAATGCAATTCCACTGTTCACATTTATGCTAAAACTCCCATTGGTGGTTGGTTATAGTCAACCCCATCAATACCATCAATCATATTACCATTTGTAAACAACAAAAATCCCAAGCATTGTCTGTCATTTTCTAAAAAAAAAAAAAAAGACAAACAATACATTACTAATTGTTCTATTAATTATCAAACTTAAACAAAAACAAACCACAATAAAAATCACAATAAGAAATATAAGAAATATATTTAAAAAATCACAATAAGGTAAACTTTTTAAAACTATTTTTAAACATAATAATAAATTAAACTTTTTATAACTATTTTTAAACATAACAACAAATTACACTTTTCAAATATCATAAGAAATTTAATACAAAAATATATATTATAAGAAGTATATTAAAAAATCACAATAATTTTGTATTAAACTAAAAATATTAAACTTTTTAATTTATAAACATCAACTTTTTTAGGTTTATGAACATCAACTTTTTAAACATAACAATAAATTAAACTTTTTATAACTATTTTTAAACATAACAACAAATTAAACTTTTCAAATATCATAAGAAATTTATACAAAAAAATCACAATAATTTTGTATTAAATAAAGTTATTAAAGTTTTTAAACTATAAACATCAACTTTTTAAACATTACAATG
>NC_052352.1:66741185-66861528 GCF_009727055.1 Benincasa hispida | reverse complement strand
GATGAGGTTAAACGTTTTTTAAAACTATTTTTTCAAATTTAATATAAAAAAGAAATAAAATAAAATATTATAAGAAGTATATTAAAAAATCATGATAATTTTGTATTAAACTAAAAAATATTAAAATTTTTTAATTTATAAACATCAACTTTTTAAGGTTTATGAAAATCAACTTTTTAAACATAACAATAAATTAAACTTTTTTATAATCATTTTAAACATAACAACAATTAAACTTTTTCAAACTATTTTAAACTATATTTTCAAAGTTAATACTAAAAAAATCAAATATCATAAGAAATATATTTCAAAAAAATCATAATAATTTTGTATTAAACTAAAAATATTAAAGCATAAACATCAACTTTATAACATAACAATAAACTATACTTAAAACACAAAACAAAAACAAACAAATATAAATAAGATTAACATGTTGGTATAACATCCCAACCATAAGATTAATACTAATAACAACTACTAAGATTAACACCTAATAGAGAAGGAACTAGTGTAGTGAGGAAAGAGAGCTCTCGAGAGTGGGAGTTCGGAAGACGCTGTCCTGGAGAGGTCATCACAGTGTGCTGCTCATCGTGTACTTCTACTAGGCGATCGTGTAGCACTTGGTATACGATCGTATAGTAAAAGGTAGGCGATCGTATAGGTTTTGAGAAGGCGATCGTTTAACTATAATAGCTAAACGATTGTGTAGGAGTTTGTGGGAGATCGTGTAGTGAGGAAAGAGAGCTCTCGAGAGTGGGAGTTTGGAAGACGCTGTCCTGGAGAGGCCATCACAGCATGCCGCTCAACGTCTACTTCCACTAGGCGATCGTGTAGTAAAGCTCAGCGATCTTGTAGTACTTGGTATCGATCGTATAGTAAAAGGTAGACGACCGTATAGGTTTTTAGAAGGCAATCATCTAATTGTAATAACTAAGCGATCATATAGGAGTTTGTGGACGATCATGTAATGAGGAAAGATAGCTCTCAAGAGTGAGAGTTCGGAAGACACTGTCGTGGAGAGGCCATCATAGTGTGCTACTCATTGTCTACTTCCACTAGCGATCGTGTAATAAAGCTCAGCAATCATGTAGCACTTGATATACGATCGTATAGTAAAAGGTAGGCGATTGTATAGGTTTTGAGAAGGCGATCATCTAATTGTAATAGCTAAGCGATTGTATAGGAGAGTGTGGGCTATCTTGTAGTGAGGAAAGAGAGCTCTCGAGAGTGGGAGTTCGGAAGACGCTGTCGTGGAGAGGCCATCGCATTGTGCCACTCATCGTCTACTTCCACTAGGCAATCGTGTAGTAAAGCTCAGTGATCGTGTAGCACTTGGTAGACTCTCGTATAGTAAAAGGTAGATGATCGTATAGGTTTTGAGAATGCGATCGTTTAATTGTAATAGCTAAACGATCGTGTAGGAGTTTGTGGGCGATCGTATAGTAAGGAAAGAGAGCTCTCGAGAGTGGGAGTTCAGAGACGCTGTCGTGGAGAAGCCATCGCAGTGTGCCGCTCATCGTCTACTTCCACTAGGCGATCGTGTAGTAAAGCTCAGCGATCATGTAGCACTTGGTAGACGATCGTATAGTAAAAGGTATGCAATCGTATAGGTTCTGAGAAGGCAATCGTGTAATAGTAATAGTTAAGCGATCGTGTAGGAGTTTGTGGCCGATNAGAAGCCATCGCAGTGTGCCGCTCATCGTCTACTTCCACTAGGTGATCGTGTAGTAAAGCTCAGCGATCGTGTAGCACTTGGTAGATGATCGTATAGTAAAAGGTATGCAATCGTATAGGTTCTGAGAAGGCAATCGTGTAATAGTAATAGTTAAGCGATCGTGTAGGAGTTTGTGGCCGATCGCCGAGGATTTAGTAAGCGATCGTTTAGTCATACTGAGTGATCGTGGAGAGATTGTAAACGATAGTTTAGCATCTCGTAAGCAACCGATTAATCTTGTTTGATTCCTATCGTTTAATAAAGAAGTTATTCATCGTTTACTTGTTCTTTCCGGAAGTTTGCACCTATTGTCGTTAATAAAGAATTACTAAACGATCGCATAGTAATTTTACTAAATTATTGTGTGTGATCGTGTATAATTACTAAACGATCACATTGTAATTTACTAAACGATTGTATGCAATCGTGTATAATTACTAAACGATTCTTTAATTTCCTTTAGGTCGAGGGTTTCTTCTTTAATTTTCGACAGGTCGAGGGTCTCTTCTTCAAGTTTTGTCCTCTTCCTTTAATTTTCTTTAGGTCGAGGTATTCCTTAATCTTCGACATGTCGAGGGTTAAACCTTCGTCCTCTTCTCAATTTCCTTTAGGTCGAGGGTCAAACCCTCGACCTCTTCTTTAATTTTCGACATGTCGAGTGTTGAATCTCCGACAAAATATTTTACACAAAATCCCCGCCTCGAAAACTCCAAAACAACCATAGATTTTTAAATAGTTTCAGCATCACTATATTTCCCTAAATTATTTTCCAAATCACAATATTAAAAAAAATTAAAAAAACTCCGTCAAAGTATGTCACCAGAGTAAGACAAGGAGTAGTAGCCAACGGTAGTTGTTGCTAGAAGTTAGGCGTTGGAAGAGGTTGCCACTATTTGTCACCAGAGGTGGTTTTTGGAGCATGTTGTTAGCGATGATTATCATTGAGGTTGTTTGTCGACGATGGGAGGTGGGTGGAGTCATTGAAAAGATTGGAGGGAGTGAGAGAGAAAGTAAGGATGGAGTTTTTCAATAAATATACAAACTTCGATAATGAATATTGTTGAAGTTGTTGGAGTTGAGTTATTTAACACTGATTTATATGAAGTTGGTGGAACATTAAAAACAAAACACAACTCAAAGTCAATACCACAAACACCACCTAAATAATTTGTTAGATCTTTAAAAGCTGCCAAGTCTTGATGCAATTGTTTGGTGTACTTTGTTGAAAAGGGCAGTATAGAACAGAAAAGCATCATTCTGAGTGCTGAATTGAGTGTTTTTATTCTCATCCTTTTGAATTTATATATATATTTCTTAAAGTAAGGACTAGGTAGTCCCCATTTCGTCTTCTCCATGGATTTTTAAGTTTCTTTTGGATGCAATTTTTGTAATAATTTGATATAATTAAGGGGGATCTATCCTTTCCTCTCCCTTTGTCACCACCATAAACAGAACAAGGGGCAAGAGTACAAACATGAGAATGGAAACATCATCTCATTCATATCACAGATAACTTAATTGGCTTCCACTCAATAAAAGAATGTGATTCTCAATCTTTTCTCTTTTTTGACCATTTTTCTAAAAAAAAAAAAAAAAAGAAGAAGAAGAAAAAAAAAGCAAATATACTACAAACTTTAGTAATTAAAAATGCGACTAAAGTTGAAAAATATCTAAAATCGATCTGATGAACGTATTCAACCATATAATAGAAATATTGTGTGGATGCATGTATTTTGCAAACATCATAAAATATTGGGTGAGCCTAATGTATATAATTCTGTCAGAATTGAAAGATGGAAATTTAGATGTTCGGCTCCCAACAAGGGAGCAGTATTAGACATATGCACAAGGGTGCAATTGCTGTCCATTTATTTGGAACTCTAGGGAAGGTTTTGTTAACACCATATTAAAAAATTGATTCTATACAAATATCTCAAGTATACACCACACTAGTTTTTTTGGAAATATCTTAGTTAACTCAAGCTACAAGTCATTTTTATGTTGTTTTCAATTAGTCCAAATTTCTAAAGGAGTTGTTAATAGATATATAGTTAGTTTAAAGTTTCTGTATTTAGAGTTAGTTTTGTGGAGTTGGGTTAGTAGAGTTTGTTGTTGCTTTTATGTTATCAACTAAACTATTTTTAGCATCTACAATTGATGTTTATAGTGAGAAGTGATTGAATAAAATATGCACTTCTCCGATTCTTCTCTCTCTTCAATAAGAAGAGAGCAGTCGTAAATGTATGATCCGGTATTATCTCAACTTTTAATAATCTCTTGAAAAGTGGTTGATCAGTGCTTAGTTCTTCCTTGCCCATGAGTTGTCTGGGTATGAACTTCAAATTCTCTCCTTTGGTTTCTTGCTTAATTTGCTATTGAAATTTTGGGTCATATGTATTTGATCTCTGAAGTAAGGATTAAGGAAGTCTGTCTAGAGAGGTTGTTTTGAAATGGCTCAAGACAGACAACCCACTACACTAAATGTTGTTTGTGGACAAATTTGCCATTTGTTTATCAAGATTTCTTAGCTTGGCCAACCTTTGTTAATTTCTCAGTCATTCAAGAACTAACTTTGTTAAAGTTTAAAAACTATATGAATAAGAATCTCAAAAGTTTAATGGCTGAATTTATAATTTCACTTTCTCAAGTTAGACATCACACAACTATAAAATAAAGAGTTTTAAATATTAGAAGAGTACATATACCTAAAATGACAATGACAATTTGTTCTTGTCTTTGATCTCAAAGAGTGGCAAGCAACACAAAACTCTGACTAATCATAGAAGACTTTCCGTCATTACAAATTTGCATTTCATATAAGATTCGGAAAGTCACTTCTATATGAAAGTAAGATTCTCACTTTCCTCTCTAGAGCTTATCCATCAAAGACAAAGACTTCTTTAAAGTAGGATGAACAAGATCAGGTGAGAATGGTGTCTTGATCCTTTTTCAAATTGGTTGATAGAACATAATTTACGCTTCACAATAACCATAAGCGTTACAAATTCAACTAAAATGAGGATCCAACGTAGCATAAGCGTGAAAGAGTTTGAAAATCATTAATAATTGCTCAAAATGAGAAGCAAAAATGTTTGAAGACGTTCTTCAATCGTGTCAATGTGACTTTCAAAGGCTATACACGATGGCTCATCCATGCTTTACAAGGTATTAGCACAATTGAGTTCAAACTAGGGCAATATAACAAATATAACACAATGCAACAAAATTTGCAAATATAGCAAATTCAGTATTGAATCTCTGAGCTATCGAAAGCCATATGAAGCTTTAAAAACTTTTAATATATTGTGCAAGGCCAAGATTGTTTTACTATACTAAGTCCGCAATTTTACATTTGAATTTTAAGCCAAAGAAATCGCAATCTATGCAACAAAATAACATTGTAGATTTGTTTTTCAGTTCAACATATTAACAAACTCCTATCCTAACAGTTGTTCAAAACCATTTTAACGGCCGAGACTTGCATCCCCCACATATAGTTTGTTTATCTGCCAACATCAGACCCCTGATTTTAACAAAAAGTACAAAAAGTTCTGTAGATATCAAACAAGGCCTTCAACATAATGAATTTGTACTATCTTTGTACAAGTACAAACCATGGGGCTACAAGTCAACAAGCAAACGAAATTAGTTGCAAATTCAGCAGCTGAAGACATGTAGTACACTGCATTCCAACCATCATATTCTCAAAAATATCTGAGCTTTTGGAGCCAAAAACAATCATGATTCCAGCAATGATGATCTCTGAGAACAAGTGATGACCGTGACACAGAAGTTGCCATGACTTGGTTGGGATGGAAGTTCCTTTAACAAAGCTAAATCTAAGGATTTTGTTCGTCTGAAGGATGTTCAGGCGAAGCAGGTAGTTGTTCGTCACCGTCGGTTTCAGCTGATACAGGATCGTTAGAAGGAGGTTCCTCTCCACTATCATTAGTCTCGGGGTAAAAATTAATGGGAAACTTTGTCACCCTGGGTTTATCGGATAGAATGTTTCTCTGAACCCTATCGATCAAGACTTTGGCTGGAGGTTCTTCTCTGAGCTGCTCATCATCATAATCATTGTTTACATAGTAACCGACACGAACAAACTCCTGACCCATATATGAGCAGGTCAACAGAAGTACAGTTACACCAATGATATCTTCTTCAGGGATTTTGGACGGGTCTGGAGGGTCGGCCTGGGAATGATCCATGTAGGAGTGATAGCAAGGTTAACTCCATAAACAAGATAATGTATGATAACCAAATACAGAAATTTGTCATGGAAGTTTACCTGCAATACAAAACGATAGTTACCGACATTGACAGGTCCCACAAGAACACACTCCAAGAGTTGATCATAAGTCTCAACCTCAGCCGATCCCACGTAAATTAGTTTCCATTCCAAATCTGAAACAGAATGAGAAAACAGTAGAAACTTTCAGCCAAGAGGATACTACTATTAACTGTAAGTGCAATGATAGATCAATGCAATTGGCTAGATATCTAAAAAAGGAAAAACAGACAGAGGTTCTTCACAATATGATATACTTCTAATCCAATAAAATAGATATTTCAATTAAAAAAATCATTCTTTATGAACCAACTACTAAGTGCTCATCACCTTAAAAAATACTCCATACTTTCACTCAAATTTCCTTCTAAATAACAGAGTTAACAACATTTCCAATCATCAAATGGGTACTCTTCTTAGGGGTGTTATAGAAAAAACTGCATATTCACACCTCTACAAGTAACATGCAAGATACAATATAATCTAGTTGCTTAATCATACTTCATTTTTTTCCCCTGAGCGAAACAATGACATTCAGGCACAATAGATTCTATGGGGCCTTACAGCACAATACAATAGAAAACGATATAGTAATATGAACCATACAACGAGAAAAAAAATAGGAAATTAGAGCTTCTGTAAGAGACTGTTTACAGAAACAAGTATTTATAAAAGAAAAAATAAGAATAAAATAAAATAGAAAAGAAAAAAGGCTGAGGTACACTAATGACTAATGACGCCTTGCTTTGCTTCTATGAAGCTTCTTGGAAAGTGCACCAGATCCATCATTACCAAAATTATAGAGCGAAAATATCAAGAAGAGCTTTATTTTACCCCCTATCGAAGGGGAAAATAAGAAAGGCCAAGGCATGTACCCCACTAAGGAGGCCTTGCTTCTATTAAGCCTCTTGGAAAGTGCACCAGATCCATACATTACCAAAACCATACAGAGCAGGAATATCAAGAAGACCTTTATTTGCCCCCTATCCAAGGGCTTCGGTTGTGTCCTAACTCCATGGGGACTGTCTAAGAAATATGAAACAACAGATGAATAAGAGCATCTGAAGGCCAATTGTACCCACTTCTTTGGATGATACAAAGTGGACCAGAATAGCAAGAAGTAAAATTTTCATATCTGCGGCCTAATACAAACTGTTGACCGTATGGCTGAAGTTTCAAATGAACTAATACACCATTGCAAATTCCACGTCTTTAAGATGGAAGTTAGCTAACTGTATCATTTGATTTCTGCTTAAGCGAATTCAATTATAACCATCCAAAACTGCATTTTATTCCATCAAGGGCTAATCCGCACTGCTGACTGCTGAGATTAAGTCGCAGAGACAGAGAGATAGAAGAATGGGCTATAGACTTACTTCTTTGGTACAAGAGGCAAGATCAAACCAAGCCAGTGACACAATACATTGCATTCCTGGAAGTTAAGGGTTATTTTTGGTACATTCTGCTAACGGAGTTCTGCATTCAGCTCTAGTCACTTAAATCTAGGTAACTGTAATCTAGTTTAGAAGGGGCAATGACCCAAGGTCCAAAAAGAACCAGATTCTCTATCTAGAACGATGCACACAACATCTTAAACACTTGAGACATAGTTCCATGAAGGAAACCCAGTCCTCAAATTTGTTTTAATGTGCAGCCATAAAGATGAATCTCATAACCATCTTCATTTTGCAGTGCAATTTTACCTCAAGGGACTACAACTTCATTGGACACCATTTTCATCTTTCTTTGTGCTTACCGAAAAGGGTGAAGAAAAAACTTCAAAAATGCTATCTGAAGGGTGTTTTAAAGATAAGCTAGAATTTTGTGGACAAATGATTGAAGAGCTCCTCCTTGTCTGCTTTAGAAAGAAAGAAACTAAAAATTATTTGACACAACCATCAACCCATACCTAGAAGCATCCATTTCAATTACAAACTGCTTTATGAAATACAGAAAAACTGATGTGGGTACTCGTGTCATGGCCAACTTGAGCTAATTGAAAGCAAATTCAGCACTGCCATTCCATCTAAACTAGTCCCTCTCTAGTTACTGTTCTAATGATCGTGCTAAAGAACTATACCTAGCCACAAGTTTTCCTATAGTAGCCCGTGAGACGACTACGGAAAACTTTAAGCTCCTGGATTAAAAAAGGCATTGGGTGTTGACGTATCCAACATTGATTGGACTTTCTTTTGGTCTGTGTGGACCTAATGTTCTGATGATGATATGGCCTAAATATACTAGTTGGCTTTGCCTAAATGCACTCTCCTTTCATACATACAACTTGTGTTTCTAACAAGTTCCTCAAAAATAAATAATTAAAAAAAAAAAAATCTAAATTTCTGTAAGAACATCTTCAATACATCATTCATTGAAGCCTTTAAAAACAGAGTATCTGTTGGAAGTTAAAAATAGATTAATTCAATGACCTACAGCCATTATTCCATAAATCATACCAGACAAAGTAATTCAGATTCTGTTCCCTGCCTTCCTGTTGACATATAACACCTAGGTACTAAACTACACAAGAATGTTCTTTAAATATGTACCACAAATACCTCAAACAGCCTAATCAAATATAGACCTCGCTCCTGGAGAATGGACTAAACAAAGAACATAGTCTCTTTTGAGATATCCTAAAGTTGGACGCAAAGTAAAATGTTGAAGAACTAAAATTGTGCCCTTTCAATAACCAATATCAAAACTGTAACACATCCAACCACATTTTAAGTTTCATCATAAACCTCTATCAAAATAAAATTTTAACTCAATACCCTAATTAAGCCACTGCAGCCTATTTAATGTAGCTATCATCACAAAATCTGGAAATGCCAAAATGCTTTGCACAATATGCTCATAGAATAATCCCATTGACCAAGATACATAAATAAACTAAGATAAATATTCTGCTTGCATCCATGATCCCGTTACAGATCCAATAAATTGAAAACTACCAATATCCTACCCATCAACATATATAGGGTTAACAGCATCAATTATTTACCTACGATCTTAGATGAAGTAATGAATGCAGCGGGAAAACATTAGGAATCTTGATATGATAATCATTGGCATACTGAATAACATACAATACAACATAAAGAACAAGGTATCTCCAGCCTCATGTTCAGAAAGCATGCAGAGGATTTTGCAACCTTACAGAGACTGGTTAATAAAAACTTGGACCAAGATGACAATATATAAAGTCTAAGACAAAAAAGAAGATCAACTGAGTTAACTAGCCATTTTGCCGAAACCAAGTATTCAGTTCTAGAAATAATTACATCACCTCCCACGGTCACTAGCCACAACTCACAAAATGATATAAACTAGAGCGCCCATGAAGAGGTACCAGAAACTATAATATCCCAAACATCTTAGACAATCCGGATAAAGAGATTAAGTGGAAATCTTTTACAATCAAACCACATTTTTTGTTCCATCGAGTAATTCGGCCATTGTAAGCAGAAGTTCCTCGTGCTCATGATGCAATATTGAGATCCTTATATATAGTCAAGCAATATTAGATACAGGATTCAAAGTCAAAAGACTAAAGGACTTCGAGTACGGAGATGCTCCCAACTACCACAAACTTGTTCATAAGTTCCCCAACCGAATAATCATCAATAAAACTATCTAACATTAGTTGAACTTGTACGAGCATGCATTTCACAGTCAATTATGGAAAAAGCTCCGAAAGATTAACCCGGAAAAAGTAAACCCTAATAGAACTTAACTGAAACGATATCATCATTGAACACATATAGAAAATGAAAAAAAGCGACAAAAAGTAGATCGATGGAATAATACCGTATTTGAGAGAAGACAAACACTCGTAGGAGATCTCAAACTGAAGGGGAGTAGAGAAGGGAGATGGGTTATCAAGAACTGCAACGTTGGTGATATTGACAGCGCTCATTGTGTTCGAATTCGAGAGAAACAGTCGGCTCGCATGGAATTAATGGAGAAATGAAATAGCTGAAAACCCTACAGTCCAATTCGAAGCGTCAATCGGACTTCAAACATGACGGAATCGGAAAAATGTTGAAGAAGAACGAAGTCGGAAGTTCCATAGCAGAGTTTTTTGCTTTTGTTTGAGGGGTCGACGAAGAAGAGAGATTAAAAAATAGAGAAAAGAAAAAAAGAAAAAGAAAAAGAGAAAGAAGAATACCGGAAATGTGAGGTGGTCACCGGCGATAACTGGTTACGGGATTTGGCGGGAATTGTGAGGGCACGAAAATCATCGGTCGGCTGTGGTGGCGTGTGGCGGGCAGAGTCGATGACGAATTTCATTTTTCAGGCGGATTTACGTCATCGTTCATTACAAATCTAACGGCTAAGAATGTTGCATGTTCAAGTTAATGGATGGTAGAGATTAGATTAAGTTAGTTTATCAAGGTCTCATTAGATAATTATTTTGTTTTAAAAAATTAAACCTACAGATATTATTTTTATCTCTAAATTTTTTCTTTATTATATACTTTTTATTAAAACCAAGTCAAATCTTGAAAATTTTAAAAAGTAATATTTAAAATCTTATTTTTATTTTTAGAATTTAACTAAAAATTTAATAATTGTACTTAAGAGAAATACAAATCATTGGGAGACATAGGAAGAAATAAGCTTAATTTTTTTAAAAAAAATAATAAATGAAATGATTATCAAACGAAACCTAAAATAATAAATTACGACTTTGGTCATCAATCGTTAGTTAATTTATAGATTTAGTTTTGAAAATGGAAGTGAGTTTTGAAGTTTTAATTGTTTCTTATCAATTTTCAATATAGCTCAACCGATATTAAGTAGGTACTATGTAAGATTTGATTTTTCATCCTGTATATTATCAAAAAGGAAAAAAAATTGGGTACAGATTCAGGGTTCTAATCTTTTTTTTTTTTTTTTGTCAAACAAATATTTGGAGTTTTAATTTTATGTTTAATATAAAATTGAAAAATTAGATAACTACTTAGGGTTTTCCCAAAAAAAAAATTAAGTTCCATTACTTCTTCTATTTATTTGTTTAATTTTCTTGATGTTTCAAAGTTGTAATGGATCAATTTGTTTGTTTCTGAGTACAATAGAATTTTAACCTTTGATCTTAAGAGACGGGTTGCATGTCAATTACTGTAGAATTAAAAATTGTGTCAAATAAATTTTTTAGAAAATTTTAGTAGGCCCTCTGAAAGGAACCAGTGAAGGTCCTGAACGAAAGCGGGGATCGATCCCAAATCTCAATTTTTACAAAACAAGAATTTTACAAAAATAAACACAAAAAAGTATATATTCAACTTTAAATTTATAGCATGCCAATAAGAATAAAGAAAAGAGATAAAGAACTCACCCTTGAAGATCCGTTCTTCTTCATGTAATTCCTTCTCCAAAATGTCACATACTCGAAACCCTAATTGGCCACCACCAATAAAGTTAAGTTTCATATGTATTCTCTAGGATGAGAATCTAAGGAGTTATGTGGGCTCTTAGTATTTTGGAAGAGAGGAAAATTGAGGGGAGAATTGAGAAGGTGAGAGTTCTTTACTGGAAAACCAAATTTTGCGATCACTCTTTAGATCTCAACCTCTAAATTTGTGAAGAAGAGAACAACCCATAACCACTACCACCACTCACGTAGTGAGTTAAGACAAATTAGGGAAGGAAAGTTCCCTCCCATTAATTCAAATTAAAAATTAAAATTAAAAATATTAAATTTAATTTAAATAAAAACTATTATATATATATATATATATATATATATATATATATATATATATATAATATATATATATATATATATATATATATATATATATATATATATAATAAGTTGTATGACATTAAACATATAACCTATGGTTTAATATTGTATCACGTACAATATAACCTATAGTTCTACTTCTCTTATCAATGGTATTTAATATAAATCTCATTTATATTAAATTTAATTATATGAATCCAATTCACATAATTAATATTTGAATCATATTTAAATATTTATTTCCTCCCAAACAAACTTTATATTGTTATGTATCACATACATTAAAGTAATTATATCATATATATTTAAATTAAATTAATTATATCATATATAACTAATTTCCTCAATTAATTTGAACAATTCAAATTAATCCAAGATTGATTCTCATTTAATCCCTATTGAGTTACAAAAGGGGCCTCATGGACCTGTAGCTTGAAGCTCCAATGGTACTTAAATAATTAATTAAACTTCTTTAATTATATCATTCAACATCTGTTAACTATCGGACACTTCATTAAAGATTGATAGTTGCACTTCCCACTACAAATATATTTATGCATCCATTGGATAACCGGTCAATAGCGCAATGACCCTTCACAAATTGCTCGTAAGAACAACTAGGTCAAAATTACCGTTTTGCCCATGTATACATCCATTGATCTCTCTAATGAATAATAAGTCATAGTCCAACTATGACCAAACCCCTCTTGGGCCAGGGTGTAACCCTAAACCTCACCACATTGTTTAAGCCCCAGAATCAGCCTTAAGGGAGCAATTTATCTACTTTCCCCGACGTTGGGAATGAGTGAATTCTGTCTTGTGTTTCCAGCTCCCTAATTAGATGAATCCCAAAATGGTAGGCTTGTTGAGTCAGCGATCTGGCCACTCTCACCCATACAAATCAAAGGACCGCCTTCATAAGCAGGAGTTTACAACTCACTCAGGATGAATTCAAGTCATGTCACCTATGGTCATCTTAGTGAAATGTAAGTCTTAATTATGAACGACGTTATCTAATGAGACTAGTCATTTCGTGATCTGGTCTTATACAAACTTCTTTGTATAGAATATCCCCGCTCATATTTCTCCATATGAATGATCATAATCAGATCATTTGTGGCATTTTACAACAATTGTAATATCTACAAAGCGAGTCATACTAGTAGTGTCATCAGAATAAGGTATCAAGTCTTATCCATCTATTATAGTATCACTTAAAACATGATCCACCTCTGCATACATGTTTAGATAACCTTAGATGTTAGTTTATTGGGCTGTGGGTTTAATGCAACTAAATGTCAAATAAATCATCACATATTTTATTAAATAAATAAGATGTTAGTACAATACAATTATAAACTGACCCTACAAGATTTAGGCATCAATCCCAACAATGGAAAAGAAAAAAAAAATTAGAGAACTTTTTTAAACACTAAATTATCTTGATGTAGTTATATTAGCTAAAATTGACCTATTACTAAAAACTTTTCCTTTCCTAAAATATAATTTTAAATAATTATTTAGAATGATATATTTTATTTACTCTAAATTAATTTTTAAATATTAAAGAAAATAATTTTATTTAAAAAATCAATATAGTATAATTGTTTTAAAATCAAAAGATATAGATTTGATTAGATGAGAAAGATATAAATGTATGAAATAAATCTCAATTATAAAGAATAAAATTAAAAATTAAAAATTAATTAAACACCTTTAGGAGAATCCAAAACGGATAGAAAATGGATCTAAAACAGGCGTGTAATGGACGTATCTTTTTAATTGATTTTAACAGTCGTAATCCTAATCTTTATCAAACACAAAAATGGTTGAGATTTACTTTTAGTCATTTTATTTCTCCAAACTGCAATCCCAAAATCATGCATTTAATAGGACTTTGAACAATATGGCCACGTTTATCCAATTGTGATAAAAATTAGTGTAATCAGAATGAAATTTTGTTGATAGATGAATTGTTTGAATAACAAATACAATTAGATTACTTTTGATCGCATTTACCTAGAATTATGAATCTATCACATTTTACTGTTATCGTTACTGTTACCATTATTGTTTGGCTCTAACGGTAACTGTTACATAGTAACGATAGGTAACATTAATGGTTACAATAAACGTGACAAATTGATAATTTTCATACCATTGTAATAACAATATATGTAATGATAACGATAATGGTAATAATAAAAGTAGTGAGTCTCACTTAGTTTTCAAACAAACACCTTTTTATTTCTCAATTAGATTACATGATTTGATTACAAATTTCAAGGTGAGCCCCACATCTCATTACTATGGGAATTGGAGCGTATGGCAAAATTTAAGGTTTCGTTCTAAAAAATGGCAAAACCGTCCAACTCATGTGACGTACACATGGCCACAAATTCTTAAATCCCTGATTTACCCTTGTCTGATTCATAGTTGTTGTTGATGAAACTACAAACACTAGGTAATTGTAGGTCGAGTAATTGTTGATATTTCTCAAGAACAATTGTCCTCCTAATTTTGCTCATGTAGTTAACGTAATCTTTATATTTTATTACTGTTTTAGAAATAGAATTCTCGCTACCATGATTTTCGAAATTTTGAGACACATATTCCATCAAATTCTCGTTCCAACAATTTATGGAATATATCGAAGGTAAATTTTTCTCTCCGCTGAGTTAACTATATTTTGTTTGACAATGTACTGGATTGGTTCTACCAATTCAAATATTGTTGAAAATAAAAACATTTTGTGGTTGATGTCAGTTTTATCAGAGCATCCAAATTGATGAAATTACAAATACCAGGTAATATAGGGTCGAGTTATGTATATAGGGTAATTGTTGATATTTTATAGTTAACATAATCTCCATATTTTAATATTAGCTTAGATTCTGTTAGACAATTTTTCAAATTAATTTCACCTTAATTAAATATCCATATTTTTCTACCAAATTTATATTTTAAATATCCATATATTATTATATTTTATTTTATCCATATATTTTATTCAAATTTTTGAATGGTTTTTCATTACTTTATACGTATTCAATTTTATTCAAATCTTTGAATTGTTTTTCATAATTTTATATATACATTCTTAATAAATTAGTTGTACATTCTTATATTCTTAATAAATTATTTGACAGAAGAGTTATGCGGATAAGCGAAGAAAAGAACTAGAATTTACAGTCGGAGATTAGGTATTTCTTCGATTGTCCCCATGGAAAGGAATTCTCCGGTTTGGGAGAAAAGGAATGTTAAGTCCTTGATACATCGGACCATATGAGATTGTGGAACAAGTTGGCCTAGTAGCTTATAGATTGCAGTTACCTCCGGAGCTAACTTCTATTCATGACGTGTTCCATGTGTCAATGTTGAGGAAGTATGTGTTTGATCCTATGCATATACTAGCAGCACAACTAGTACAAATTAAGGAAGATTTATCATACGAGAAAGAGCCCATCGAGATTTTAGATAGGAAAGACCAAGTACTCAGGAACAAGGCGATACCTTTGGTAAATGTATTATGGCATAATCATGGAATTGAAGAAGCAACCTGGGAACCCGAAAAGCAAATGAGAAAGAGATATCCTTAACTTCTCAAATGATATTTCAGGTAAATTTCGAGGACGACATTCCTTTTAGGGGAGATAATTGTAAACCCCGAATTCTACATTCCTATATAAGTATGTTTAGCCATGAGGATATTATGTTAAATAAATGATAAGTGAAATTTATGGTTTAATACAGAGAATTATGAAGAAAATAAGAGAAAAAGAAGAAAAAAATATTAATTGATTAAATTTGGCCGAAATGCACTAAATCATTAGTGGGTGAGGTGGCAATTTGATAATTCATACATGGGAGGCAACCAGAAGTATAAAAAAGAAGATGAACTTCAGAAGCTCAGTTTTGGCAATTGACTCGAGCAAATTAGGTGAGATTAGTGCCATTTGAAAGCTGAGAGAGTCTAATTTTTATGGTAGAGTTGCCGGAGAAAGATCACATAGGAAGAAGATCGAAAAGTGAAGAAATTGCAGAAGGGCCAGATTCTAAAATTAATCAGGGCCAGTAGTAAAAATTGGATGATCCAGGCCAAATCAAAAAACATTTAGAGCTGCAATTTTAAGGTAAGAAAGCTAACTAAATTCTAAACAAGTTTGTAGAAGAAAGTTTCTTGAAAAGAATTATGAATTTTAAGTTATAAATTTTTTTAATTTGAAATAAGAATTCGGTACGTAAGCAGGTAGCTACTTGGGAAGATCAAGCACAGCTCACCCGAGGGAGCGAGAGTGAGACAAGGATTGTGTGAATCTCGCTAGTTTTTGTGCTAAATCTCACTTAGGAGGAGAATTTTGTTGAATTTTTATGCTAAATCTCGCTGATGAAGTTAAATCTTGCTAATGATAAAGTCTCGCTAGTGTGGTGCTTGATCTTGCTCATGAGGATCTTGCTCATGAGGATGATCTCGCTCATGAGGAAGGTCTCGATCATGATGACAATCTCGTTAGTATTGATGTTCTCGTTGATGAAGGTTTCACTAGTAAACAAACAATTCGAAGCATCTTGATGGGAATTCTAAGGAATCTAACAAGGAATTATGTTGTTTCAGGCCAAAAGGAACTAGGAGAAACCTACAAACCATAAATAGCCCAGACGAGTAGTGAGTGACCAAAATAGACTTAATATTTTCAATGTTTTGTGTATAAAAGACCATGCAATTTTAATGATGTTTGATGATAAGTTTATACGTTCTCAAGTAACAAATGTTTTATGAATTGCATGACATTTCTTCTCCAGCATGTATATGTCTTATCGCATGCCAAGGTTATATGTAAATTCATTACAAAAGTTAAGTTTCTAAGATGAAGCATGTGTTTCCATATATAGGCTATAATTGAATGATTCTTAATGTAAATGTTTTACTTTTAAAGCTTGATTTGATTCTAGAGAAGAACCCGGTACTGAAGGACTCGGAGAAGGTACCTGGGTAATAGTATCTAAGGTGTTGACGGTACTTAGTAAACTCCACGTGCATGTAGGTAGATTTGAATGAGAGGCCGAAGTATGGGTCTCTTAGGCCATATACTAGCAAGAGAGGCCGAAGTATGGGTCTCTTGGCTGGATACAGACTTTGGGAGCTAGAGCGAAATGTATGCTCGTTCTATAATTAAGGTTTAATGATGTTTATTGATGTTTAATGAGTTTTCTTCTCAGAAGCTTGATGTTATGACTATGTTCATGTTTTAAAGGAAGTTGCTTGAAATGTTTTCCAGTATGTTTACATGTTTTATAATAATGTGAAGCATGGCATAATATGATTTCTGTAGTCACTCACTGGGCAACTAGCTCATAGTTTTGCTATGTTTTTCTTTCCCAAGTAGCGGTCAAATTCCTCAAGGTTGATCCTACTGCTGCTTGCCACTGAAAGGCCCGGCTAGTTAAAATAATTTAGGTTAATGATCTATATCGATGTACACATGTTTTGAGGGGAATCAAGATTTTGTTAGTAAAGTTTGGGCCCAACTGTAAATACTTTATCTATAGATATTGTGTCATGGTTTGTTAAGCATGTGATCATATGAAAATTATGTTGAGCCTTCCGGATGTGAGCTAATTGTATAAGTTAATAATGTTTATCAGGTTGGCACTTCAGGAGTGAAGTAGGAAGGTAAATGTGGTAAGTGCTGGCGATAGGGCTAGTGAGTGCTACCGTCACATCTTCTTCCAGTTTAAAAGGGTAATTTGGGAGGGGTGTGACATTAACTTTTATTTTATCCATATATTTTATTCATCTTTGAATGGTTTTTCATTACTTTATACGAATTCAATTTTATTCAAATCTTTGAATTGTTTTTCATAATTTTATACATACATTCTTAATAAATTAGTTGTACATACATTCTTAATAAATTAGCTGTACATTCTCATATTCTTGATAAATTAGTTGTATATATCGTTTTTGCTATTGTTTGAACAAATTGGAAAAAGAAATATCACTTCGTAAAAAAATGACCATAATTTTTGTTGCTCACAAAAAGTGTTCATCGATTTAGGTTTTGTTATGGTTTTTTCAACAAGCTACTGTTTTTGCTATGACTTTACCACGGATTAGACTCCTCTTTGATGGTCGATGGAAAGAGAATTCTCACTACCATGATTTTCAAAATTTTGAGACGCATATTCCATCAAATTCATCATTCCAACAATTTGTGGAATATATCGAAGGTAAATTTTTCCCTCCGCTGAGTTACTTATATTTCGTTTTACAATGTACCGGATTGGTTCCGCCAATTCGAATACAAATTACAATGACACTACAAATACCAGGTAATACAGGGTCGAGATACATAATTTTGCTCATGTAGTTAACCTAATCTCCATATTTTACTATTATTTTAGATTCTGTTTAACCATTTTTCGAATTAATCTCACTTTAATTAAATATCCAAATTTTTCTACCAAATTTATATTTTAAATATCCATATATTATTAAATTTTATTTTATCCATATATTTTATTCAAATCTTTGAATGGTTTTTCATTATTCAATTTTATTCATATCTTTGAAATATGTTTCATAATTTTATATATACATTCTTAATAAATTAGTTGTACATTCTTATATTCTTAATAAATTAGTTTTATATACCGTTTTTTCTATTATTTTAACTATTTGGAAAAAAAAAATATCACGTCGTAAAAGAATGGTCATAACTTGTGTTACTCACACAAAGTGTTGCTATGACTTTATAACGGATTAGACTCCTCTTTGATGGTCGATGAGATGAGAATTCTCACTACCATGATCTTCGAAATTTTGAGGTGCATATTCCAGCAACGTCATCATTCCAACAATTTGTGGAATATATCAAAGGTAAAAAAAAATTTTGTCAAATGAATTAACTATATTTCGTTTGATGATGAACCAGATTGGTTCTGCCAATTCGAATATTATTGAAGATAAAGATATTTTGTGATGGTAATTGTAGAATAAAAAATACGGTCAAGTTATGTATACAAGTTAATTGTTAATATTCTTTAACAACAACTGCCATCCTAATTTTGCTCATGTAATTAACATAATCTCCATATTTTATTATTATTTTAGATTCTGTTTAACCATTTTTCAAATTAATCTCACATTAATTAAATATCCAGATTTTTCTACCAAATTTATATTTTAAATATCTATATAATATTAAATTTTATTTTATCTATATATTTTATTCAAATCTTTGAATGGTTTTTCATTACTTTATACGTATTCAATTTTATTCAAATCTTTGATTTTTTTTCATAATTTTATACCTACATTCTTAATAAATTAACTGTACATTCTCATATTCTTGATAAATTAGTTTTATATATTATTTTTGCTATTATTTTAACGATTTGGAAAAAAGAAATATCACGTAAAAAAATGGTCATAACTTTTGTTACTCACATTCATCAATTTAAGTTTTTTTTTGTGGTTTCTTTAACAAGCTACTGTTTTTGCTATAACTTTACAATGGATTAGACTCCTCTTTCATGGTCAATGAGATGAGAATTCTCACAACCATGATTTTCAAAATTTTGAGGCGCGTATTCCATCAAATTCATGGTTCCAACAATTTTTGGAATATATCCCAGGTAAAATTTTTTCGTGAGTTAACTTTATCTCGTTTGACAATGTACCGGATCGGTTCTGCCAATTTGAATCTTATTAGGATTGTTAAAAATAAAGATATTTTGTAGTTGATGTCACTTTTATCAGATTCTCCCAAATTAATTTATGTGTAGTGGTTGATCATGTCTCATCGGTTGCCCCGAACATGTATTTGAATAATGAATTAGCAGACATTGATCATTCTTCTCAAGCTCCCGAGGGTAACTGTAAGCCCTTAATCTTGAATTGTTCCTAAAGGAAAGAATTAAAATAATTAAAGTTAAAAGTTGGTTTGGAAAAAAGGGGAATTAATTTAAAAGAAAAGAAAGAACCGGAAGAAAATGGAATTTTGGAAAAAGAAAAGAAATTTGAAGAGGAATTATTATTTTTTTTAAGAAAAAGGGAAATCAATAAATAAGTAATTAAATAATAATAATAATAATAGTTAATTAACAAATAAATAAAATAAAGACAAAGGGATAAGAAGAAAAGAAAAGCGGTGACAAGCCTTAAAAAATAGAGGGATATTTTTTTCTAAGTCGGTGCAAGAGATTCGCTCGATCAAACTCCAATTCTCTTTGATGAAATTGTAGGGGGATGAGAGGAAGAGAAGTTGAAGGATTACTGGATTGATTGGAGTTGTGGAGGTTGAAGAGTTTGAATGAAAAGTCAAGTTAAGACGGAATTTCAGATAGTCTGAGCAGGCTTTAGTGTTTTCAAGTTTTCGAGCTATAGAAAATAGAATTATGATGGATAGTAGTTGTCATATGAGGGTTGGTAATTACTTTCTTCACATCCCTTTTGGGTAGAGGGAAATCTGGGGAGGAGTGTGACAGCAACACTGAAAATCGTTAATTTCCAAGATTTCGATTCCTTTTAGTCTTATATTCCCACTAGAGTAGGTTTATTTTTTAGGAGCAAGTCTGTATTAAAGAAAATAGTTTATTTCTTGTACACATGGATTAGACACTTTGTCAGAGTGTATTTCTTATTTTCAAACTGTTTTGAAACTCCCACACCTTTAGAATTCTATGTGGGGTAGTTTTGACAATAGTTAATGATTATTTTCTAATTTTATAATCCATTTTGTTATTTCTACAATTTTAAAATTTTTTTGCTATTTATCCAAATAAAAACTTAAATTTTACTATTTATCTAATCAGCCCAATAAACAACAAGAAAAATAATTAATTGGGATCCACTTTTTACCTTACATGATTACTTTTCACCCCGTACACATGTGGCCTAAAAGGAGCTGGCCAAAATTACAAATTTAAAATGGTAGTTTTCAGATTGGTCAGTTCCTTGATTATAAGGAGAATTTCTCATTTCTCCCTTTTCAAATTCATTATTTATTTTAGATATAAAATTAATCATTAAACATTAAATACACATACCAACCAAGCATACTAAATACATATGTCGGTGCATATGACTCATCTCATGTATCACGAATAGTCCATGTGAGTAGTTGAATATGTTTTTCATATAAACCATGACCGGAGCATATATAACATACTGGGAAATATATATATATATATATATATATATATTTGTGAATTTGAGGAACATGATGGAGAAAATATAATATAATAATATTAAATATATAAAATGAAATAATTAAAAACATAAAATAATTAAAATTATAAATTTGGATAATATAAAAATGAGTGGAAGTGAAATTCTCACCAATCTATGTGTGATTTTAAGATCCTCCAAATGTCACTATTTATAGACAAAGTAACAAGTAGGATGTGGACTTATATAGACACCAAACATGAATAATTATAAGGTACATGGACAATATGAAAGGGGACATGGCTTTGTGATACTAAGCAATGGGCATCTACTATTAAGTATTATAATATTCATAATATTTTTTTTTCGTATATGAATTTTTAGTAGTAGGTACATTTAATCCAAGAATTTTAAAATAATCATTTTAGAATAGGTTTAAAAGGTTATTCTACAGATAAAATAATTAAATTTGGTGGTTTAAATGCTGACATGGCAAGTGACTTGGAAAAAATGCACTTTTAATTTTTTTTTTCTCTCTCTCTTTCTTGGCCTCACCGCGGTCACCGCTACCCTCAGTTTCTTTGTTGGTCTCTTTGCTCTCACCACCATCATCACCCCTCTCTTTCCCACTTTCTTCATTTGCTTTCTTTCATTCTCTGGCCTCACTGCATCCACCCTTGCAACCAGAATTTAAAAACAGAATTTTAGAATTAAATTTTAGTCCACAAGCTTTGGTGGGTCGAATGGCTCCACTGCATCCACCCCTCCAATCAAAATTGAAAAACAAAGTTTCTAAATTAGATCCCCTCACCATATATTATATATGATAATATGTGGTTACAATCCATATTAAAATATTTGAATATGACTAAACTTTTTTTCAATATTTGCAAGTCAATCTCAATTTCATTATCGGCCCTAAAAGTTCGAGGTTTGAAACTAAAAGTTTTTTTTTATCAAACTAAGGCTACATATTTTACCAGAGTTAAAACTATGTTCATGTTGGCACCAAAAACTCACCACAACACTAGAAAAAAAGGCTTTAATTTCAATATTAGATAAATTATCCTTTCAATTAATAGATACGTTGAGAGAAATGATTGATTATAGGCTATCTTTTGAGCCAATTTGGTAACATACATTACATGTATTATGGGTAATTTTATTCGAAAAGAAAACCGAATTGAGGCTAAGACAAGACATAGTAGGAAATGGGAAGGAAGTTGAGTCAATCTTTCCTTGGTCGATGAGCTTAATCTACATATAGCGGTGTTCGACACACCCTCAGTCCAATAAACCTGTTGGGCTTGAAGAGCCTAAATTAGGCACAAGATTGAGCTCGGTTCTGAAGTGGGATTTCTTGTAAGTGGAAATGTGGCTGACAGAAGAGCAATGTAGCTAATGTAAATTCACCAAAGGAAGCTTCGTCCTCTTTTCCTCAACACTCAGTTCATGAAGACATGCATTCATCTAAAGGTAGAACGAAAAACTCTTTGTCTCTCTTTCGATTTCCTCACTGATTCTCTCTAACCTATCGTTCTTTGATGGTTGTGCAAACAATTGAGAAAATGAAGCATGGATAATCGAAGAAGTAGAAGAAGAAGGGGATGAGAGAAAGATGCAAGCAGATACTACAGACCATGATAACTTAAGCAGATACTCCTTTGCCTATACTTGTAGTGTCACCAGGATAAGGTACCTTACCTTATCCATATACTACAGACTATTTAGGTTATCACTTAGACATGATCCACCTGTATGTCTCCACATACATGTTTAAGTTACAATGATAACCGTGGATATTAGTTTATTGGTTTGTGTTTAATGCAACTAAAATATCATATATTTCATAGACAAAGTGAAGAAAATATCAATTATTATTAATCACAGATATGTTTGTTCATACAAGATTTACAAACTATAGGACCCTACGAGATTTAGGGCATCAACCCAACAGGAGAAGAACCCATAGGTCTGAGTGTATGTAGTCTATAATGCCTTTGGTTTTGTGTTGAGCTTTGGTGAAGCTCTGTCTTGTAGCCTTTCCAACGATACAATGTTCACAGAAAGCAACATCTTCATCAACTCCCTTTGGAAGAATTCCTTGCTTAGCAAGTGCTTGTAAACCGTTGACACTTATATGAGCTAGTCTTTTGTGTCATGGTTCTCCTTGTGAAATTGATTTATAAGAAACTACCAAGGCATTTATCATTTTCTATACATTTTGGAAAACATAAACTCCATTCACCTTCACCCCTTTTAAAACTAGTTTGGTGTCTTTCCAAACCTCAAAGTGACCTTCTCTGCCTCTATATTCACACCCAATTGAGTCAAGCATTCCTAAAGAGATTAAATTCTTATTTAGTTTAGGTATATGTCTGACATTTATTAGCAACTTTACTGATCCATCTTTAAGTTTTAGGGAGACAGATCCAATGCCAATGACAGGACAGGCGTTGTTATTGCCCATGTAAACCGATCCTCTATTTACTGCCTTATAAGTATTAAACCTCTCCATGTTGGTTGTCATATGAAAGGAGCAACCTGAATCCAACATCCAATCACGATCTTTTGTTGGATTCTTAAGGGCAGCAACTTTACTAGAGGTTGATAAAGCATCAGAGTAAAATAGTGTCTTCTTCAACTGATGCTTCAGGGGAAGGAGTTTCTAATATCTGATTTTTCTATTTTTGATTCTCTTGTTCATTTTTCCACTTGAGAGTTTGGAAATCTTTGATTAAATTTCCTTCCTTTATACAGTATTTACATATGATCTTAGATTTATCTTTATTTTCTTTTGATGACTGTTGCTTTCCTTTGTTCTTCCACTGTTTCTTGTTTTTGCCCTTCACAAAGAGACCTTCTGTATTCTACGATTCTTGCTTGCAGTTTTGTAGTTTAATTTATCTAGTTTTTAGTGCAGAAATGATGGCATCTACTAATATAGGCTCCTTGCCATATTTTAATGTGTTTTTCACTTCTTTACATGCCTTTGGAAGCAAATTTAATAAAACAATCGCTTCATTATCAGCACCATTAAATTCACCATGATTTTTAAATTCAGTGGTAATTTTTCTGAAATCAAGATTTTCATTTAAAGTTTTTGAAGAATTCATCTTGAATGTGAAAAATCCTTCCCTCAAGAACATCTTGTTGGGAAGATCCACTATTGCATATAGTTCATTCAACTTATTCCATAGTTTAAATGAAGTATCTTAATCTACTACCTATCTTAGAACATTATCACTTAGATTTAGGATGATGGTACCATAAGCTGTTAGCTCAATGGTTTCTAGTTCATCTTCTGTAAGTTCTTTAGGTAGTTTGAAGGATCTTGAATTGCTTTATGTGCTCTTTGTTGTCCAAGAATTGCTCTCACCTTCGTTTTCTACAAGTTGAAATCTCCTTTGCCATCAAACTTTTCTATTTAATACTTTGCGAATGCCATAGAATGTTGTTAGTTCTTCAAGATTTACTTTCTTTGAAGTCTCTTGAAGTTCTTGCCTTCTTCTTGCAGGCTCTGATACCAATATGTTAGGCTTGAAGAGCCCAAATTAAGCCCAAGGTTAAGCTCGATTCTGAAGTGGGATTTCTTTTAGCTGAAAATGTGGTTGACAGAGGAGCCATGTAGCTGATATAAAATCACCAGAGGAAGCTTCGTCCTCTTTTCCTCAACACTCAATTAATGGAGACATGCACTCATCTGAAGGTAGAACGAAAAACTCTCTGTCTCTCTTTCGATTTTCTCACTAATTCTCTCTAACCTATCATTCTTTGATGGTTGTGCAAACGATTGAGAAAATGAAGCATGGATAATCGAAAAAGTAGAAGAAGAAGGAGATGAGAGAAAGATGCAAGCAGATGTACGTGAAGGAACCCTGTTAAAGGTCCTTAAATAGAAGTGGGGATCGGACCCAAATCCCAAAAAATTATAGAATAAAAGTTTTATAAAGAAGAACAGAAAATATGCATTTAAGTTAGAAAAAAAACAGCATGCTCGAAACGAAATACTGGAAAAATAAAATAGGTTAGAAAACTCTTACCTTTAAAAAACAGTTCTTCAATTGAATCCCTTGAACCGTCGAACACCACCACAATGGCTACTGTTGAATGAGAAATTTCGGCGAATCACAAGTTGTCACATCATCAATGCAAGCCCGAGCTTATCGAAAAAATTATAAGTTGGATTGGGTCGAGCATTAAAGTCGCTCAGGCCCAGTATTTCAGTCCAACAATAAATGGGCCCAAGCCCAACTTTAGCCAAAACCTAATTTTGGCCCAGTAAAGTAATTAAGCCTAAGCCCATGTAAGGCCTATGAGAAACCTCTATAAATAGAGGCATTATCTCTTCATTTGGGAGGGGTTGGAAGAATTGAAGGCAAAAGCTCTCTAAAGATCTGGAGTCTGAAGCTCCAAGGATCGGAAGAACATAACTCCTCCAAAGCTTTGAAGATTAGAAGTCACTAAAACTCTGAAGATTATAAGACATATCAAAGTTCTGAATATCAGAAGACATATCAAAGCTTTGAAGATCAGAAGACACCAAAGCTTTGAAGATCAGAAGACACTAAAGCTCTGAAGATCAGAAGACATGTCAAAGCTCTGAAAATCAGAAGACACTAAAGCTCTGAAGATCATAAGACATATCAAAGTTCTGAAGATCGAAGTCCTTTGAGAAGTTGTGGCCACTATGTTCAAGCCCCAGAATCAACCCTTAAGGAAGCAATCTATCTACTTACCCCTGCTTCAGGGAAGAAGTGAATTCCATCTTGTGCAACTTAGTTCCTATCTCCCAAATCAGACAAGTCCCCAAAAAGGTAGGCATGTTGAGTTGGTAATCTGGCCACTCTCACCCATACTAATCAAAGGATCACCCTCAAAGGTAGGAGTTCCCAAAACACTCAGGATTGAGGTCATGTCACCAATGGTCGTTTAGGTGAGATGTAAGTCTCTAGTATCAACGACATTATATACAGAGACGAATAATCTCGTGGTCCGGTCTTATACAAACTCTTTGTATAGGACACCCCGCTCGTATGTCTCCACATGAATGGTTAGGATCTACCATCTATAGTGGTTTATAACACTTGCAAACCCCTACAAAGCGGGTCGAATCCGTAGTGTCACCAGGATCAGGTATCCCACCTTAATCCTTATACTACAGTCCTATTTAGGTTATCACTTAGGGCATGATCCACTTGTATATCTCATATACATGCTTAAGTTTACATACAATAATCATGGAGCTTTGTTTATTGAATATGAGTAAATGCCAGAATGAAATAATACGTATTTTATTCATAAACAATGTGTATAATTACAAATAACGAGACTCCATGAGAATTAGGAAACCAATCCTAACACCAATGAAATCTATATAAAAGACATCTCAATAAAGTTAAATAAAATTATTTTCAATTAAAAAACTATATTAAAAAAAATACTTGTTTTCTAAACTTACCCGGGATTACACGGAGATATCAGTAACTTATTTTTCATCGACACCAACCTATCGCACAGAAATAATCAAGATCTTTGCTCATTAGTGCCTGAACCACTTGATATTTGTGCAGGATGGATGAATGCATATTCTTCCATAATACTTGGATCATATTCACATAAACATCTAAGAGCAAAACAAAAAACTTTTAAGATTAGAAATGTTTAAATAAATTAGTAATAGAAATCATTTTAGCAATTAGTACGTATGCTATATAACCGTTATAATTGAAAGTGGTAATTCCTTCATCTGACAAAATTGTTTGATGTTATCCTTCATTAAGTACAAAAATTTGCTCAGGAATTGGGATATGAAGATATTCATCTTCCATCTCCTCATTCATATGCTTCAACACAAACCTTATCGTCGTTGGCAATTCTAACGCAACTATCTTCAATTTAATTAAATAAATGAGGGAAATGAGACAAAATTGTCAATATATAGTCATTCTTAAAAAAGTAAACCTACGAGACAAACCACATTATACTAACATAAAGAAGTTAAATAGAATTGGGGAGAAGGAGTCATCCTTAACTTAAACTAAATTTATAACAAAGAATCTAAGTGCCTTCCATAATGGCAGGATAGTCATTCAATAGCTAAATTAATCAACCTATATAAATAACTCCTAAAGAAACAAAATATATAAGTGACTATCATAACTGTAGGATAGTCATTCTATGGTGGGAAAAAACTTAAAACATTTTTTTAATCATTATGCTTTTAATCTTTTTTCATTTAGTAGGTTAACTTCGCAATTTAGTTTATGTATATTTAATTTCATAACAATTATGTCCAAAGGTTGAGTATATATGTAACAATTAAGATCCTATACTTTATTGTTAACATAGTTTTTGTTGTTTGCAAACACATTGACCTCTAATGAGTTTATCAAATACAGATTGGTAAAAAAATCTCATCAAATCTTAAGAATACTTTTCATATGACAAAAATAAATTTTAAAGTATTGAAACCAAATTGTTAATGACTATAGTTAAGAAATTGAAATGTTATAAGCAACATATATATACTAAGACTAAATCCCATAGATCAAAAGTATTTTTGGTTAATTTTTTTTTGTTCTTTCAGAGGTTTGAATTTCATCTTTTTATGTCATATATTTTATTTGTTTCATAGATATTAACTAAATTATTTTCAGATAATAAATTCAATCTTTTGCACAACATTAGAAACTAAAAATTCAATAACAAACACAAACATAAATTCAAAAAAAAAACCATACACCACATAATGAAATAGAAATTAAGAAATCGATTTAGAAACTAATCGATTGGATCAAATCGAGGTGTCACAATGACTGTGTTCTAAGTCATGGCGCCAGATCACTATTCTAAGTCACGGCGGCAGATTAGGTTGAATTTTGGTTAACAGTCGAACATCACGATCAATTGGGCGGCGCGACAGCAATCGGTCTGCACTTGGGCGGTGCAGCAGCAGTCAATCTTCATATGGACCGTGCAGCAGAGTTGATCTTCACGGCGGCGTCGGTAGCAGCGTTCTAAACGGCGATGGTGTCAACAATCTTCACTTGGACAGCGGCAGCGATGATCTTCATTTAGACGATGATAATATTAGGGTTCTAGAATATCTGAGAAAATATACCTAAACAAATTTATCTTTGGAAAGAAAGAGGGCCCAAGATTCCTTTGCCCATCAATTAAACCATTTTTCTTGACGGACATTGCCCATGAAGAAAAACCTACATGGAATGATTCTTTGATGGGCTTGAAACCATTTTTCTTGAAGGGCATTACCCATCAAGAAAAGCCACATGGAAACAACGTTGTTTTCGCTTGACCACATCCACGCGCCAAAAATTCAAATCTCGTGCAAATTAAATATTTATTTTCACTAGTAGGTTTGTTGATGGACTATGCCCATCAAGTAATGCTTCTTTCTTGATGGCCATTACCCATCAAGAAAGAAGTTTTCTTGATGGTTTTTGACCATCAACGAATCTAAAGATTGAAAATTCACCATTTTGATAAAACTTACGTATTTTTTGTCAAGAAATATATTTTTCTTGACGTGCATGTACGTGCATCAAGAATTTTTTATATGGTCTTTTGCCATGACCAGCAAGAAAACAAAAATTTCGTGCGTCAAGAAAGACCAAATTTGTAGTAGTGCTAATAGAAAGTGGGAAAATTTGTTGTTTTACTGCTGGTGGTTGTGGGATTTTGGTGACAGTATTTTGTTTTCCTTTGTTTTGGTGTTTTTTCTGATCTGTTGATATTCCATTTTGATTTTGTTAAGACTACTTTCCTTTAATGACATCTCTTTGTTGATATGATTTTGCTTTAAAAAAATATTAGCCAAAAGGGAAAGATTGTTGGAGATTTGTTGATTGTCTCTATAATTTTTTTACGACCATTTCTGGTGGTTTTGCTGTTGTCACAAGTGGGAGATTGTTGAGGTTGATGCCTTAAAGTCTCGTGTCCTATAGTTTGTACAAACGCTTGTGATGTATAATATATGATATGTACTTCACTTCTTGATTTTGCTTATTTGGATGTTTTATTTTCTTTACCACAAACCAATAAACTAAAATCTCTGGTTGTCTTTATGTAACTTAAACATGTATGTGGTGACATATAAGTGGATCATGTCTTAAGTGATAATCAAAATGGTCTGTAGTATATGGATAAAGGAGGGAAACCTTATCCTGGTAACGCTACAGATGTGGCCCGCTTTGTGGAATAGTTACAAGTGTTATGACTTGTCACCGATAGTCTGATCCTGATCATTCGGTAAGGGACATATGAGCAGGGCATCTTATACAAAGAGTTTGTATAAGACCTGACCACGAATTATTAACGTCTCGTTATATAACACCGTTTATGACAGAGACTTCACTTCACTAGGTCGACCATAGGTAACATGACATCAATCCTGAGTGAGTTGGGAACTCTACCATTAAGGGCGGTCCTTTGATTTTCATGGGTGCAAGTGGTTAGGCCGCCGACTCAAACCTACCACTTTGGAGATTCGTCTGATTTGGGAGTTGGAAAATCAACTACACAAGATGGAATTCACTCCTTCCTCGAAGTAGGGGTAAGTAGATTGATAGCTCCCAGGGCTTGAACGATGTGACACCACACACCTTCTCATGGCCCAAGAAGTGTTCACACATAGTGGGACTATGTTGTATTGTTCATTAGAGGGATCAGTAGTACTTAAGGAGTGAGATGTAATTACAGGGAAAAACGATGAATTGGCCTAGTTGTACTTACGAGCATCTGTGAAGGGTTATCGTACTCATGATTGGTTATATCTGATGGACACAGAAATATATTTGTGGTAAGAAGAGTTCATCTGTCGGTCTTTAGTTTAACGGATGGTGGATCTCGTGACTAAAGAGTTTAGTCAGCTATTTACGTACCGTTAGAGGTTCGAGCCATAGGTTCATAAGGTACCCTTGGTAGCTTAGATACAAGTTGAGAATCATTTTTTGGGTCAAATTGAAATGCTCAAATTGACAAGAGGGAGTTCGATTATATATAATATAATTGAACTGGTCAATTATATATGATATGATTGACTAAATGTATGAGATACATTAATTTGGAGGAAATTGGATATAAATATGATTTATATCAAGTAGAGGATAAAACATTATGGTTGATATATGATATCAAACTATAGATTATGAATATAATATGATTATATTTATTATTTTATTAATTGGACGGTTATGAGATAATTGCCCACCGTTTTCTCTGAATTCATGCGTTAGTGGGAAGTCCAATTCAGTTTTTGTAACTGAAGAATAAAATGAAAATAATTTTCATTTTACATGAGATATGCATAATTGCTCACGGTGTGATAAGCATTTGATCACATAGTGTTTGAGAGCCTATACGATAGCCTACCACTTCCTAAACGATCGCACGCCCATGCCCGCACTTTCCTAAACGATCGTTTATCGTTTACTAAATGATCACTTGACACCCGAGCTAATCTAAACGATTGTATAGACGATCGCCTAGCTTTTATTACACGATCGTCAAATCTTAAGACTGACATTACTATTTTCCTCAAAATGTTTTTCTTTCTTAATCTAGAATTTATATGCAGAATGTTTTTATTTCCTATCTGGGAAATCTCAGCATAAGTATTTTGATCAATATTTTTCTTATTTATTGTGGATCTTATTTTGACAAAAAAGAAAATATTTTATGGAATTTTTTTTCCTTATTTGTCTATAGTTTTTAAAAGGCGAATTCTGATCTTCTTTGGGGTTGCCGCATTTGTTCATTGTAAGGAATGTATTTGTTTTTTATGGTCGATTTGTTCGTCAATATGTTATTGATCCTTGCTCACTATTTTCCGTTATGCAACGTCATTGTGTGAATCATTTAAGAAAGTGAGGATTATTCTGTCTTAGGGAGAGCCTAAGACATAGTTGAAGAGAATGGATTCTTGGTCTTAGGAAGAGCCTAAGACTTCATTCATTGAGAAGGATTTCTTCAGACTTAGGGGGAGCCCAAGGTATTATTTATCGAGAAGGGAGTTCTAAAGACTTAGGGGGACCTAAGTTCTCATGTGAAGGGAGTTCACAAAGTTACAAAGAAGATAATCAAGCTGAAAGGAGTCTCACACACTGTTGGAAGTTGAAGTGTTCAACACTACTATTATCACACTTAGGAGAGAATAAGTACAATTGATAGGGAGTCTCACATCTAGAGGGAGCCTATATGACTTGTGAGTTAGGCTCAACGTGAGTCAATGTAGTAGTCGGTGCACTACAAGAATTTTGGGCTTTATGTCAGTTGACAACTGACATTAAAGATAGTGTTATTAAAGCCCTTTAATGTCAGTTGTCTTTAATGTCGATTTTAAACCGACATTGAAAAGAGTGTACAATGTCTGTTTAAAATCGACATTAAAGGGCTTTAATACCACTGTCTTTAATTTCGGTTGCAACCGATGTTAAATCCCTTTAATGTCGTTTGTCAACTGACGTTAAAGCCCTTTAATGTTGGTTTTAAACCGACATTGAAGCCCATAATTCATGTCCGTTTTTTTAATTATTGTCTGTTTTTCTAAAATTCCGTTGTCGAATCCATTTTTAATATCGGTCAAAGAGTTAAAAACGACATTATATGTCTCGTGTTGGGTCAGGAAATGTCCGTCATTGTTTTTTATTAAAAAATTATTCATTGTAATGCGTGCCTGTTATATTCTGCATGGCAAGCCAACAATATTTGTCTTCCACCTATGAATTCACTGAACTCAAACCTGAAATATAACAATAGACAGAACAATATACTCTACCACAAAACTATATACAAAGTTACCTACAATGAAACACAATTCTATAATAATTTATCCACAAACAAGAATTAATATTTCCAATCCATTCTATAAGTACTCATCAAATATGAAATAAACTCACTAACCAACATTTGTATATCGATAACATACTTTTATAGAACTTATAACCACCTCTATAATATTAATAATCATTTCTTTCATTCACAAATATCAATTAGTACTTCCATGAATACTTATACCAAATAACCCATAAACAAAAAAATTATATATAAATCTTCCAATAAATAGATCATGGTTAGATAACAATTCGTCTATCCACAAACCAACAATTAGTATTTCGGATTCATTCTAATCTTGCATATTTTACTCAAAACTCGTCAAGATTCTTTCTAAGCTAGCATTTACATTCTATTGAGACAAAAGAAGAAGAAGAAGAAGTACATCCTTACACAAATCAGCCAATAAAACTTGTCCATTTGGTTCGAATTACGTCAATCTCTCCTTGGGTATATGCATTTTTTGTATTGAACTACAAAAAGAAGAAAAAAAAAAGATAAACTCAACATAAGTTTACATTATTTATTAAATTAAAGCTACTATATAAAAAATAAATAATTTATGTACGGGGCTAGTAATGGGAGTAGTAGGATTATGCACTATTTCGTGTATATATTTGCACATAGTACCCGCATCCTACATAATCTAATTGATGGGGGCACTGCATATAAAGAAGTTGAAAACAATTATTCTTATGTTCGAATGAACATAAATTGTTAAAAAAAAATTAATGCAAATTTACCTTTACATTTTGGAGAAGACCGATGGTGTTGGAGATCGTGCTTGGCTTACCATGTTTTCAATCCACTAAATAGTTTGAAAACATTAGTTAAACATAAGTACTTCAATTAAGAGCTAAGAAAGTTCAATCACTTACATATTTTTAACTCCATGAAAATCCTCTTGAACCTTACTTCGAATAGAGTTCAAAACATAAACACAATTTTATTATAGATTGATTACAATCAATATCCAATGATAACTATAATAAGCAACAATTTTGAAATATTAGTATGCGTATAATGCAAATTAAAAATAACTAAAGAACTTATATTTACTTACCTTGTGCTATATGGAATAAGAACTAATTGGTCCAAATTAGTCAATTCTAGTTGGTTGACTAAATTTTTGGATTGAATATCTTGAGACTTCACATGTGGCAATATTTTTGATTGATCAATTATAAAAAACTTCTTCATAATATCACGACCACATTCATCCCAAAGATACCTAAACAAAGTAAAAGTTATTATTTAAACATGAAACAAAATATACATGAGTGAATCTAGATGAGTAATATTTATGCAATGTATGTCAAAATACACATGTAACCTATTTCAACCATATTACAATATTGGATTAGATCATCGCAGCCTAAATAAACAAATTTGTCTCTTCCAAATATATGCTCGTTCAAATTGATACGAATCATGTCTACATCGTTCATGTTGTGCATGACATGTCTGTTCAAGAGTTTGATGGTACCATTGGTGTCCATATATTTGGAGGAGTGGCCAAAGCTCTTAATTGTTGAATGGTCCTACCATAACCAAAGTTACAAAAATTCAAAGTATGATAGGGCATCTTTGGGATGTTTTAATAAGCCACCTGTTTCTTTTTTTTAGCATGCTACGTCAATAAACTTGATGTTTCTTTACTTTGAAACATTCTTTCACATCTTGGAATTGGGGAGAAATATCACATGAATTTTGCTGGGATATTCTTAGCCTTTTCCTTTAAATTTTTATGAAGCTTCCATCTTGACGTACCACAAATGGGACATATATTTTCATTAGAGAGTTCTTTTTTAAACAAGCAATAATTGTTGCTACATGCATAAATCTTCTCGTACTTCATTCCAAGAGTACCCAACATCTTTTTTACTTCATAAGTAGAAGAAATTGGAATTTCATTAGGACTAGGTAATATGTCATGAATTAATTCCAATAACTCAGTGAAACTCTTATCGCTCCATCCAAATTTAGCTTTCAAATTATATAACTTTACCAATGTAAATGTTTTGGTAAAAGTTTTTACAATTTAGGTACAATGGTTTTTTCGCATCATCTAATAATTCTTTAAATTATCAGATTTTTCATTAAAATAGTTGTATGTAGCCTCAAACATTCCAATTATGTCATCAACATCAACATCATCCTCATCAACTTTGTCTCTTTCACTAGTAGACACATTTTCATTGTTTCTCTTAATCGGTAATGATTCACCGTGAAAAATCCATGTCTGATAACTTTGATCTATACCATTAAAAAATAAGTGATCTCTTATTGTGTTCACATTTAGAATCTTTGAATTCACACACTTCAAACATGGACAACTCATGACATTCGTATATTTGAATATTGTAGACCATTTTTAATAAATATCTCAACCCCTAAACCCTACGCAGCTGACATTCTATTCATTTTCATCCATGATTGTAAAATATACAACTTAATCTACAGAAAAGACAAACAATAACAAGGGGAAATTATGTAATCGTAAGCTTGTAAATTTAGCCATAATCAATAATAAGACCTAAAACATTAACAAATTGGTTCTGATATATACTTGAACCACACCAACAAGACATCAACCAAGTACATGTTTTTGAACTAATTTCATTCAATCATTAACAAATTTCAAGAAGCTTAATCATTGGAACAAAACATAAAATTAATGAAATAACACTTGAACCACACCAATCAAGCTTAATCAACCAAGTAAGACCAAATTAGTTTATATATAATTGAAAGAAAAGGATTTTGATATACACTCAAACCACACAAGCAAGACTACAACCAATTATATATCCTTCAACTAGGGTTGGCAAAATTCCCCGCGGGGAATCCCCGATTGACCGGAGATGGGGTCAAATCGGAAATTTTTTTGGGCAGGGACGGGGATGGTATCCTCGCCCCGACCCCGACCCCGATTTTATATAGTTATATTTTTAATATTTTATAAAATATATAAAATAACTTATTTATATGTACGTTTATAATGTATACTATAGACTTATAGTGTTGTAAGCCTAAATTATGAATATATAAATTCTAAATCTAAGCCCAAAAGTCAAACCCCCATGGAATTAGTAGGGGAATCCCCACGGAAAAATGGGGAATGGGGCCCCACGGGGACCCATTTCCCCGACGGAGAATCCCCGCCCCGCCCAAGCCTTCAAATGGCAGGGATGGGGGCGGAGATGGGGGGAATTTCCCACACGGGGCCAGGGACGGGGGACCCTCCCCCGCCCCGCCTCAGTCCTGTTGCCAACCCTACCTTCAACTAATTTAATTCCAACATTTCAAAATTTCAAGAAGCTTAATCATTGGAACAAAACATAAAATTAATAAAATAACACTTGAACCACACTAATCAAACTTAATCAACCAAGTAAGACCAAATTAGTTTATATATAATAGAAAGAAAAGAATTTTGATAGATACTTAAACTACACCAAGCAAGACTACCAACTAAATATATATTCTTCAACTAATTCAATTCCAACATTTCAAAATTTCAATAAGCTTAATCATTAAAATAAAAATAAAATGAATGAAATAACTTGAAATTACTAAATTGAAAATTCATATGAAAATAAAAATTTACCTTTTCAAGCAAACAACTTAAACAACCCAAAAACTTGAAGAGATCCAAACCAAAGCTCGAAGATTGGAACGTCGGCGAGTATCGGACCTTGCGAACAGAGTTGAGACGACAGATCTGACAGAATTACAACGTCGACGACCAGATCGAAAGACCCACGAGTAGATCAGGCAAATAGATAATTGGATCGGAAAAAACCCACAACTAAATCTATAGATCCACGCTGCGACCCACCTCTACAACCGGAACCAGCTGGACGAACGGCGAGCTGACCCACCGAAAGAACAACCACCGGAAGAACAACGCCCACGCGACAAAGAAAACCAACTGGAGAACACCCGGAGAACAACGCCCAACCACGACGAACAACCAGAAGAACAACGCCCAACCACGACGAACAACCACTAGAAGAACATGTGAAGAACAACGGAGAACACCCACGCAAAGAACACCCACGCGCTAACAAAAACCAACTAAAAAACAATCGAAGAACACCCACGACGATGACCCACCACCGGAAGAAGTCCACGACAACGGAGATCCAAGCAACACCAATGACGACGACATCGGAAGTGATGTACACTGACAAGCTAAGGAGAGAAGAGAGGGTTTGGTAAGAGAGAGTTTGGTAAGAGAGAAGTGAAAGGAGAGAGAAAATTTGATATGAAATGGAGAAGATATTTTTTAATAAAGTTAAAAAAAAATAAAAATAAATGAGAGGCCTTTAATGTCTGTTTTAAACTGACATTGTAGCCCATTTTTTTTTTAAAAAAAAAAAACCGACATTATATATCTGATTTCACTTTTTTCAACCGACATTAAAGTCCAAAATTCTTGTAGTGGTGTATTATAGACAAGTATTACGTTGTAATTGCTTAACTCTTTAATATTAGTGGATTATTTCCATATTTCAAGTGACGAGTCAATCTATTGCTTTTTCAATAACAAACATATATGCACTATTGGTCATGTTTAAATTTACAAATATGCATGCACAATAATAAATACATACTAAAAACCTAGGATTTTGAATGATTTTTTCAATAAAAAATCGATCAAAACAAATAATTTTTATTCTCTCTAAATAAAAATAAGATGCCTAGTTTTATAACAAAACTGAACCAAAGCAGTTTCATACTAAATTTAATACTCATATAAATACAATATTATAAGACTTCAAAGAAAGCAAATTAAGAAGTTCTCATTAAAGCATATGCTCTTGGGCTAGAATTAGGCATTCAACACAATCAATTATGCTAACTTCAAAAGGCGTAGAGTTAGATATATTCCTTGAATTAGTAGACGAGTCAAAATTTCATATTCTAATCAATTATGTATATATCATGCGGATAAGGATAAACTTAAGTATGAAAGTAGATTATTGGATTGAAAACAAATATGATTTCATGTTCTTATTGGGCCACATGGAAGTAAGAAATAAAGAAAGAAAATAATCATAAGAATCAAGCATTAGACATTCCCTTAAAAGAGTCAAAGACGACAAGAAAAGCGCATGGGAAGAGAAAAGCTACAAAAGAAATGGAAAAAAAAACACACACACATGGGTAAGTTTGCAATTTGCTTGTTTGAGATTTAACATTCATAAAAAGGAATCAATGGACTTCACACTTTTTATAAAATAGATGTGTAGATTGAAGTTATTGTGTCGTGAAAGAACTCTTGTTTTGAAAGCAAATTACGATGTGACCTGGGTACTAAATCGCCAATAATCGATTGCTCTCCAACATTAACACAACATCCTATCCCTACCATTCATTCATTGAAGTTGGATTGAAATCAGTAGATAGAAAAGAAGAAAGTAAGATAACGTTTTGTAACATTAATAAAATGATAATTTTTTGGTACAAAAAATAAAGTAATAAAAAGTTAATTCCTTTTACATGCATTCACCCAACCTTGCTTGGTCGATTGGACACAACAACATGTACATGCATGGGAAAAATTTCTACTTTCATCAAAACCACAATTTAGAAACTCACATGAAAGTCTTTGTATATAAACCCCTTTAGCAATGTAAAATCTTCTAACGTGGGACAACATACTACTTTTATCTCAAAATGTTTTTTGCTAATGGGCCAAAAGCCCAAGTCATTCCCAACTCGATGAGCTACTCCTCTCACTATCAATTGATTTTAAGATGAAATATATAGATAATATATAATTAAATTTATCTTCACCCCACTAACTTAAGCTTTTGGGTCAATTGGTGATTTAAAATGGTATCAGAGTACCAAATTCAAGCTTTTTTTGTAATTAAGATACTTCTTGTATCTCTCTTAACTAACAAAATTTCCTCTAGGCTCTCCTTTCTTCGCATTCATTGCAAAGGTTGATCTCTACTTATGCTCTCCATCTATACATATTTCTTTATCAATGCATTCACTTTTGAACCGGGACGTGATGATGGTGCTATAGATATGTCAATTTAGTTGAGATATTTGGTTGTTGCACCTACTCATTCCTAAATCTTTAGTACTTTGTTTAAAAAAATACTATATTAAAGACCCCACATTGAAAAAATCAAACGACTTGACACCCAAAGTCCCATGTTAATTATCTCATACAACTATGTCCCTAATTTACCTTACAACAAAAGAATAGAGATAAAATTTTGGAAAAGCATAGAGAAGAAGACAGAACCTTAAAAAGCAGTCAACGTTGGATAACGTCACCAAATATATATATTTAGAGAAGCAAAGGCTGCCAAAGGGGCCGTCCATTGTCCCACACATTCTCTCCTTTTCTAAATAATTAACACTAAACAAACCACTTAAAAAGGGTTGTTTTTAGTTAATTAACAAATCAAAAGGAGGGGAATGGCAAGATGTTTGCTTCTTTTCTTTTATGCTTTGAAAAGGGTGTGTGTTTGTTTTTGTGTTGCGTCAGAAGCTTCATGTTCTTAAATAAGTAGGAAAAAGGAAATTAGGCCAATGCCTTTAATTTGGGTTACCTAATCTTATTCTAATTAATTTTGGAGGAAACTCTCTTCACATCATCTATATTCAAATCGGTAGTCGTCAAGATAATTTTTCTTTAACAAAACACAAATGGTTGAGGAATCAATAGATACACTAGAATATCTCATCTATGTTGACTACATTCATAACACCATCACCATACCCTATCCCCAAAAGTTGGTAGTCATCAAGATAATTAAGTTGTAAATTCCTTACCTACAACCTAAGCTTGGTGTACTATTATACAACTATGACGTTGAAAATATATCTTTTTTAAAGATCGTATTAAATTAATACTAATGGATCATTAGAGTTAATCGTTAGAAGTTATTGGTGTTTGAGATAATTGATGCAATTGGTCACTAGAGATGGTTGTCGATGAGATTGAGGGGTATTATTATATTTATTATAAGGGAAAGCTTAACTTTAAATCCTCAAAAATTATTTTTCTTATAATTGATTTCAAGTGTTTCTTTCAAATCAACATATTTCATGAACTCATTTTTTCAAAAACTATTTGAATGGTTACAAACACTCAAACTTTTTTTCAAAATGACTTTTATTTTTCAAAATCAAACACTTGCTAAGTTAAACCAAACATAACTTAAATCTAAAAACTTTAAGATAGAGATGATGATGTATACTCAATCAATTAGATATATTTTTAACAAATACAAATGCTATGAAATTGTGACCCATTAAATCTCTTAAGAAACAAAACTAAAAAACACACACACAAGATGCAAAGGAAAACAAAGAGCTTTTTATTTGAAGGAAACAAAATTAATTAGTATGAAAAAGAAAAGGTTTTTTGATGATGAACAAATGAACAAAACAAAAAAACAAACAAACATTGAGGAATGTTAAGGGAAGCATATAATAAATTAATATATAGTAAGAGAGAACATGTTGTGTACATGTCTGAAACATAAGAGAAACATGCGTGCTCCCATTCCACTCACCAATATCACTACTACTTAAACATTAATAATCAAATATTTTTACTTTAAACACCTTTCCCTTTTTACCTCTTATTTTACCAACATGGAATATGGGTTCCATTTTTACTTTTATTTATGGGAGACTGTGGCACTTCTTACCATATAATTTACTTCTACTTTTTACTATACTAGTATTTTAATTATGTTTTTTACTATTTTAGTACAATCATAAATACGTGAGATTGAACCTCCAATCTCATACCAATATTATTGAGTTAAGTTTACTTTGGCAAGTTATATATTGACATGTGTATATCAAGTATGTAATTATGTTCAAACGAAACTGTTTTTCTTTTTTTTTTTTTTAATTTTTTTCCTTCTAAAAAATTTCACATGTTTTCTTCGACGAGGGATTTGACGTCATATAAACATTATACACAACATGGTTAAAAAAATAACTTATTTAGTTGTGAGATTCACAGTGCAAAAAAGTCATGAAATAAAAGCTTTTTAGTTGGGAGGTTCATAGTATATTTTAAACACTCTTTAAACCGAATAAGGAGTGAAATTAACAACTCTAGTACTTTCTCCAACTCACCTAATTAATCACCACAAGTTTCTTGTCTTCATCACGAGAATTTCTTTCTTTGGAGAGACTAGTGCAAAAATACTCCAAAATTTCTATCCCATTGTCGTTAGAGTGTATATATATGCAAATTTTTTAATCTACCTCCAATGATTTTATTAAAAAAAAATAACAATCATAACTATCTCATTGAATAATCTCTCTCTCTTTTTTTTTTTTTTTTCATTTTCACTGTTGGTGACTACATTCTGTCTACTTAAATAAATCCACTTTGACTCTTCCAATGCTTCCTACTCTGGATATGTTTATCTCTGCTTGTATGCATATTGGTCTTCATTGGTGTAGTACTTGACTACTCTACTCCTTAGGCAACATAAGATATATTATATTAATCTCGAGTCACCATCATGACTTCAACTTCATTTCTTCTAACTCCTTTAATTCTTCTTTTAACTCCAATTAACTATTTAGTTAAGTCATACATAATGACATTCTATAATAATATATTAAGATAAAAAGATCATGTCAGTTATCGTTGAGTTAAACTCAATTTGACATTAATTAATTTTAATTATATTATATTATATTATTAACGAAGTGAAAATTTGAAATTTTAACTTTAGAGCAAGAATATATTATATTATATTATATATATATATATATATATGATGTATCTCCAAACATGTGGAAATGAAAAGAAAGCAGATATTTAAGAATTTGGAAAAGGGAAGAAACATAGATTTGTGACATGCACGTTGTTTTGTTTGGTATATCCATATTATTTAATCAACAAAAGGGACTGTAAATGCAATGATAAAGATCAGTGGCAGCCGTTTCATTTCTCTCTCTCTTGCCGGCCAACCACCATCAAAATTTTAGTACTTCCAATTTTATAGATTTCTATACGTAATTTTATTTATTTATTTATTTATTCTCTCTCTCTCTTTTTTTTTTTTTTTTTGTTTTTTGGTAACTAAAAATTTATTTGACCAAATTTACTCCAATAAAAACATAATAAATCAATGGTAATATGAAAAATGGGTCCTATTTAATCATCTTTCTATGATATTTACTTGTGTTTTGCATTTATATTGATACATGGGTTCATTTCTAAATGTGTGATTAAATCCAAATACATATGAGAAATTACCTCGTATTACTGTTACAACTACTATCATTGTTATTGTTTCAGAGCAAAAATTACATCCTACTTTTACTGTTACCATTATAGAGCGTAATGGAGCGTGCTCAATCCAATTGCATATGGGAAATTACGTTGTATTGTAACCGTTACCGTTATTATTACCATTATTGTTACTGTTTCAAAGCAAAAATTATAAATTTTGAATTATTTACTATTATCGTTACTATTTGACTCTCAGAAGTAACAATAACGGCAACAACAACAATAAATATGATAAAATTCATAATTCTAAATACATGTGATCAAAAGCAATCTAATTACATCTATGATTCAGGTTCATTACAATTGATCTATTAATAAAATTTTGTTATACGATTATACTAATTTTCATTACGATTTGGTAAACATGGCCTTAAATTTTAGATCAGACATGTTTCATCGGGCTAGCTGCTTGAATTCCTATTTATTATTTAATAATAGTGACCTGAGATTCAAAGAATATAGACAATAATTTAATTAATTTTGTACCCCAAAACACGTGAAGCCGTCTGGTTATTTAAGAAATTAAAGCCTATTCCGATTGTACTTGGAGAGTTTTATATATACTTGTAGTTCTCGTTTTCAGATTTATACTTTCCTTATTTTATTCTACTTCTACACAAATTCCTTTATTTATATTCTCACGTTCAAGCTTATAAATTCTTTTTCATTATTAAGTCTCATATGAAATTAAAACTGATGGAAGCATTCAAGAATGTTTATATATTTGGGATCAAAGATTAAGATTAAAGTTAAGAACCTCCCCATTTAAAGATGAGAGATTTTACTTTTGTTAGATATTATAATTAAATTTACCTTCACCTAATTATCATAAGTTTTTTGGTCAATTGGTTATTTAAGATGGTATCAGAGTCGATTAGTTCGTGGTGTCCACACAAGTGAGAGGAAGGGTTAGATATTATAATTAAATTTACCTTTACCCATTAGCTTAAGATTTTAGGTCAGTCGATTATTTAAGAACATTTAATCCTTTTTTTTATTTCTAATTTTGTATCTAATAGAAAATTCATAGAAACAAAATTTAATATTTAGAGTTTTATTAGATTTAAAATATCAACTTATATTTATACAATTTAAACTATATTGGGGAAAGTATTAGACACAAAATAAAAAAAGGACAATCTAGTGGACTTGGGCCACTAGGGATGTTTTAGAATAGAAGGTCTAATCAGATGGCCAGTGATTTATTGGTCTCAGCCTCAACCTCGTCGAGATTGAGACGGACCAATTGGGTTTTGACCCAATTACATTTTCTCCTTATTTGTTAGGAACTCTCCGGGACTTGCTTCCTGTTGGTTTTGATCCATTTGTTAGATTAGATAACTCTCCTCATTCTTACTTTTATCTTGTATCTTTTAGACTGAGACCGAGATGGGCCAATGAATTGCATTTTCTCCCTATTTGTTAGGAATTCTCCAGGACTCGCTTCTTGTCGGTCTTGGGTCCATTTTTGAGATTAGGTAACTCTCCTAGTTTTACTTTCATCTTTATATTTTATTGGTAAAGAATCACCCATAACAATATAAAATATCTTTTTGGGAAAAAAAACTATCACATGACAACTTGTGATTGGATACACTTGGATGAGATGCACAAAAATGAATACAAAGATTCACCCAAATATTTTTCTTTGAAATCTATAGACGAAATAAATACAAAACTATCAAAATTTAGAAATTAAACCAAACCTTTAAACTTATTTCAATGAAAAACCATGAAAGGCTAAATTGTGATCACATGTAAGTATTTGGTTTCATTTGGTATTGTATGAAAATATGAAGAAGAAAAAGAAAAGGCTTCTGTTGTGTTCATTTTGTCGTACTTTCCAAATGCTTTCACTTTTTTTTCTTGATAATACTACAAAAATAAATAAATAAATAAAATGTAATTCCACAATCTTTTCTCTCTCTCATTCAGGTATCGCATGCGCTCGCTGACCACTATCTTTGTTCTACTTTTAGAGGGAGACCAAAGCTGTTGCCTTTTTGGCCCCTTAATTTAATTAAAATCCTCAGATGCTGTCCCTTCAAAATAAAAATTCAATAAATTACCCCACTTTCTCACAAATCCTTTCTAAACTCCCCTCTATAAATAATACACAAACACCCCCCATGTCTTCCATTCACCAACTAATCACTAAACCCCCCCTAAAATTTGTGTTTCTTGTGTGGGAACTTGGAAGAAATTATGCATTATCAAACCACGCCATCTTGGGGGTGTTACGTGTCCACCTCCGCTCTCGAGGATCCGATCGAGAGGATAGAGCGGTTGGCTGCCGAGAATGCCGTCGTCATCTTTAGTGTTAGTACGTGTTGCATGTGCCACGCTATAAAGCGATTGTTTTGTGGAATGGGAGTGAATCCAACAGTCTACGAACTTGATGAGGACCCGAGAGGAGGGGACATGGAGAAGGCTCTCATGAGGCTTTTGGGAAGCTCCTCTCCCGTTCCTGTTGTGTTTATCGGTGGTAAACTCGTCGGTGCCATGGATAGAGTCATGGCCTCTCATATCAATGGAACTCTTGTTCCTCTTCTTAAAGACGTTGGAGCTCTTTGGCTTTGACTTTAATCTCTCTTTAAAAATAAATTATTCGTTGAGGCTAGAGTAACGTGACTGACGATTCTATACTGTTGGAGATAGGAGAGAAATTAAAAAATTATAATTTGACCTACTCCATTGGTTTAGTTGAGACAGTTACACTAATCTATCCCAATTATGAATAATTTTTTTGCTTAATTATTCTGCAAAGCAAGGGAGGGAATACATGTATGACCTTTTCTTTTTCACTAATTTTTTTTACAGAGGAAGAGGAGTGTCGGTGTTTTTTTTTTGGGTTTGGTTGGTCAGTCCCCACTACTTAGGACATACTAATTAATCAACTAATTAATGTTCAGTTTCAGTACAACATTATCCCTTTTGTTTTGTTTAATTAGTGATTATTTGGTTTGATTTTTTTTATTATCAGAAAGATTTATGAAATGTAATAGCTGAACCTCCCTCCTCTGTAGTTGCTTTTGAGACCAAAGTGAATGAACGATATTTTATGGTATAATTTTTCCTTTTAATTTTGAGAAAAATAGTTGAATCTAAATAATGATTACACAAGTCAATCATGATGTCGCCGACAAGAAAAGAAAATAATATAACAACGAGAAGAAGATAAGAGAGAGCGAATACATAGAAATTGATAACCCAGTTCATGATATAATCAGACTTACAACTAGGGGTAAAGCACCCGAATAAAAAGAATTTCACTAATAAAGATAAACCATATACAAAGGAATACTTATCTAATAGTACTCACTATCTAAGCTCACAAAGAGCCTACTCCTGATGAAAAGTTTAGTCCCCTCTAAACTTGAGTCTCTCTCTCTTATTGCGTTTCATGTTTAGGCTCCCCTAAACTTTTATACTTCTTCTTTGGAGGCTTCATTATTCTTTTCATCATATGTTTGAAAATCCTTCCAACATATTTACTTACTCAACAAACACAATGAACATACAAACACTTCAGCAATAGATCACCAGATTACTAACAAGAAGAAGATTTTACAAAAAGGCTAGACAGATCTTCGACCAGAACTCATACACGTAGTCGTACATCCTTTTCTCTCTAAAAGCAAAAAATGTTCTGCATAAACACCACTAATCCAAGCATACAAATCAACTCACTAAATATATGAGCAATATAAGGCAAGAAATCGGCCAGGCAAAAAAATTTTGCTGCAACCAAAAGCAGAAAGCATTCACCAGAAAAATCTGCAACACAAAAAGGAAAGAATAGTGTATAGGCAGAAAAACATTCCTATCGTGAAAAAGCCCAAGATAAAAGTACCAAAAAGAAGGCCAAAAGAAAATAGCGAAAAATATCATTTTGGTCCCTGTTCGAGATTTGTTTAGTTGCTTTTATATTTTTCTAATGCAATGGTTTTTGTAAATGTCTCAAATAAAGTTTAACATCAATTTATAACATCATATTATATTTCTACAGAATATTTTCGTTATCTGAAAATATCCAACTGTAATATTTTGTCTGGTATTTTCCTTTATTTAAGTGTGGTCTTTCTATTCCAAATGGGGTTTATTTAAGTGTGGTCTTTCTATTCCAAATGGGGTTTGTTTCCTTTCTTGGGTTCGACTACTTAAAGAGAATTATGTTGTCCATTTAGGTTAGCCGCATATTTTATTAAGCAAGATGATTTATGTGCGATGGTCGATTTGTTCTACATTATGTTCTTGCTCCTTGATCATTATTCTCCTATGCAAGTTCTTTATGTAGGAATCATTGAAGATCCTTGAGTGGAAAACTGGATCGGACCCAAACCTAAAATTTATATAATAACAATTTTATACCAAAAACATATAGAAATTATGCATCTAATTAAAATACAGCATACTAGAAAAAGTGGGTTTAGAAACCCTTATCTTTGATGAACCTTTGTTCAAGAAAGAAAACCCTCGAACCAAACAGAACACCGTACGATGAAACTTCTATATTCTCTAGGTGAGAATTCAGGAGTTTGTGTGTGCTCTTGCTATTTTGGATGGGGAAAAAGAGAGTTGAGAGAAGATGAGAAGATTGGTAAAATCACATAACGTGTCTGTGTTAGTTGTTCTCAGTGAAAAAACTAGAGGAAGGAGATCAAAACCACAACCCCACTAACATGTATTAAAGAGAAAAGAGCGGGAGGGAGTTACAACTCCCTCTCAAGATTGATTTCTTAAAAAATAAATAAAATTTATTTATTTTTAATAAATCAATTAATATATATTTATATGATAATTACCTTATTATATAATATATATATATATATATATTAAATTATATGTTATATCAAATATACCATATAATCTATGGTTTCTATATCGTATCAAATAACCTATAGTTTCAATCCTCTCTCACCGATGATTTTTAATATAAATCACATTTATATCAAATTTAATTATATGAATTCAATTCACATAATTACTATTTTAATCATATTCAACTATTTATTTCCTCTCTAATCAACTTTATATTATAATGTATCAAATACATTATAGTAATTATATCATTATTGTAACGACCCGATCCCCTAGGACTTAAGTTAGGCCGTTACTAAATACATTCATGCATGGAACAAAAAACGACACTTGGTTATGGCGAAATAAATGCTAATTAAATAAAGTAAGTTCAAAAGACTTTCATTAAATTCAAATACTAAAACAATAGTAGGGTACCCAAAAATCATAAAGGATAGTAAATGAGTCTGAAAAACGATTCTTAAAGTAAGTTTTAAACATCAAAACTAAAAGTTAAGAGAAACATGAAAAGAACTCTAAATTTCATGATGTGGAAGTGTAAAAATTAGTCTTAGTGGCTCGATCACAAATTCCGCTTGTCCATCGCCAGTGCATCTCTACCCTTACCTGAAACAACAACATGAGCAAGAATGAGTATAAAATACTCAGTAAGTAACCCCACTACTGGGGTCAGGCTGGGCATCTATGTCTTCTAGATACCCACTTCTGGTGAAACATATAAACTACTCTAGTCCTCATGGGACACATATGCACATGAAACAAGAAGGAGACTGAGTCCTATCCTACTGTAGTTAAGTATGCCCACTACCTCTGGTGAATCCCGAAGGAGACACAAACTGGTGAGTCCCGAAGGAAACACAAACTGGTGAATCCCGAAGGAAACACAAAATCTAATGGGCATCTAACTAAACAGTAAGGACATTTGAACAGTCTCAACATCACAATCATCACTGTACGAATTTATGACATACATATAAACCTTAACATCATGGCTCTACAACATACACATATACCTCAACATCATGGTTCTACAACATACATGTATACCTCAACATCATCAGATCAAATACAACCATAGAAGCACATACCATCTCATACTAGCATCCAAGTGTCTATGTGAGTAAATAAATAATTTGGATCTCGTAATAGAACACACTTTAATCATGTTATACTATCAATCGTTCATGTTGTCATTCTGCCATAACCTTCATTTAACATGTTAGCATACATCTAATGCCTAGCCCGTGGGTAGTTCCAGTAGTAAGATTACTTACTTTGATATTAGGTCGAACCAAAAAGCGATTGAATCTTTGTGAAATTCTTGAATCCTTAATCAAGCCTAAACATAAACCAAGCTTTAAAATTAATAGTTAAGGCCAAAATCCAAACACCCAAATATTACAAAATATTTCCAGATAACCTTACCTAAGGTGTGGTCTAATTCAAATTCACCTTTCAAACCTCCAATTTTAAGCCCAAATAATTAGCAAACCAAACTCTTCTTCATCTTGAATGAAATTCTTGAATCAACCTCCTAATCATAATTTGAAATTAGGCTTACATGATTAAAGCTTGAATCAAATACATATTTCACTACCAATGTCTCAAATAAATTATCCATATGTAGCTTCATAAAAAAAAATCACTTCCAAATGACTTTACCAAATTTCTCAACAACCAAAATTAATCCACAAGAGGGTCATCAAAGCATAAAACTTACCAAAACTCGCTAAAAAAAATTCCAACTTCACTGAACAATAGCTCCATACCTTCAAAAACTTGAATCCAAAGTTGAAACATAATGGGTATCAACCAATTGATGCCAAAAGTAAACGAGTATTCAAGAATCAACCGAAAACAACCCAAACGGCAGAAATCTTACCCAAATCGATAGATCTAGTGACGGCAAAAGCGACGACGCTAGAGCAGTTGGTGAATGGAGTCATGAAGAACGAAACTGGCGCGGCATGCTATTTGGGTGCGCCTTAGAGGTCTCGGCTGGAGGAAGAAGAAATTTGGGGGGGGGGAGGGGGTGCCGGCAAATGCATGAGGAAGAAAGGGAAATGTGGGTTTGACTTTTTATAAAAAAGAACAATAATAATAATAATAATAAACGAAAAAAGAAATAAATATAATTACATTTCATTCCTTTCTGTTTTATACTATTAAATTCCTTTCTTTTTTAAAAGAAAATTAATTCCTGCCATTAATTTCCAATTTGAATAATTTCATGCCAACAATTAAATTTTCGCACTTACACTTGAAGTCCAAAACTCCAAAAATTCCCTCCAACTAATAACAATTACTGAAATTTCAAATAATAAAGTTACTGAAATTACATTATTACTAAAAAAAATGTGCAGGGTGTTACATTCTTCCCTCCTCAAAGAACTTTCGTCCTTGAAAGTTCATTCTTGAACAAAAAAACTCCGAGGGTCTTACATTCTTCCCTCCTCAAAGAATTTTCGTCCTCGAAAGTTCATTCTTGAAAAAGCTCCGGGTACTGGGCCTTCATCTCATCCTCTCGCTCCTAGGTAGCCTCCTTGAACTGGTGATTCTGCCACAGGACTTTCACAAGAGAAATTTCCCTACGGCACAACGTCTTTACCTCTTTGGCAAGAAAATTCTACAGGCTTCTCCTCGTAGCTCAAGTTGTCATTCAACTGCAATGGCTCAAAGTCAACTACATGGGATGGGTCTGTCACATACTTTCTTAGCTTCAAGACATGGAAGATATTATGAATTGAAGACAGTGTTGGGGGCAATGCCAAACAGTAAGCTATGGGGCCAACTCGTTCCAGGACCTCGAAAGGTCCAATGAATCTCGGACTCAATTTTCCCTTCCTTCCAAACCTTAAAACACCCTTTATAGGTGCCAGCTTTAAGAACACTTTATCACCTAGTCTTACATTTTAGGTCCTTACGTCTCACGTCGACGTAGCTTTTCTGTCTACTCTGAGCTATTTGCATACGAGCCTTAATCTTCTATATTGCCCCATTCATGGTTTGCACTAGCTTAAGTCCTAGCAATTTCCTCTCTCCTACCTCATCCCAATACACAGGAGACCTGCAGCTTTTCCCATAGAGGGCTTCAAACGACAACATGCCAATGGTAGCTGGATAACTGTTATTATGCTAATTCCATCAAATGCAAATGAGTGACTCAACTCCCTAAAACTCTAACGCACAAGTACACAACATATTCTCCAATGTCTGGTTCAAACGTTCTTTCTGACCATCAGTCTCTGGGTGAAAAGTTGTATTAAAATCCAATCGAGTATCCAATGCTAACTGGAGACTCTTCCAAAAACAAGATGTAAAATGAGAGTCACTATTTGACATAGTTAAAACTAGTATAAAAAAAAGGTGTGACAACCCCTTCCATATATAACTATGAAACTTAAGATGCTGAAAATCAACAATACTTTAACATGCTCAAGCTGAGAATTATGAAAACTATCGTGAGCTTAAGAAAGACTTATCCACTAAAAACATATATCTGAACTTACCATTATGTCACAGGGAAAACTTCATATGTGTAGTGGAGAAATTGGTCATGCTATATAATGCGTCATCTAAAGATACGTACCAGAACAAATTTGCTCAACTGAATACTGCTTCTACTCTAGAAGTGCCGACTGTGATGTCTCTGTTAGGGTCTACATGTCTGAGAATAACTCTGTCTAATTAAGTCTCACATTCATGAGAAACTCATGATGAGGCTCTATGCTGTCATGAGCTAGAAAACTTGCTTGAGCCATCCTTATATTATTCTTTAGGCCTGAAACAATCACATATCATTACTTAGACCCCGCTGCGAATGAGTCCAGAATTCCCCCCGAAAATGAGGTTTTGAAGTCCTTGGATGCTAAAGCATAAGTCAATTGATAACACATTTTCATAAACTCGTAATAACCGTAATTGATCCTTGAAGTCATTTTTTTTTAACAATAAAACCTTCTTGATTCATAAGTCCTAGCTTGGATTACTCGTACTCCCTAAAGCTAGTTAACTCATTGCCCATGCAAGAGAGTACATACTATCTTGTTATGCTCCAAACCCACTTTTAGTAACTTCTTACTATCAACTCAACTTTATTGCCAAGTATATCCCTTATACTAATGGTTATATTGGAAGATCCAACTTACTTACTTTTGTGCATATACCATTATTGTCTACCTCGAATTGGATTATTTTCTTTTCTCAATCAAATTGATGGTCTTGTTAGTTCATGTTTCCAACACTTGCACACAAAGTCAAAATCCCTTAAATCTTACTAATGCCCTCAATGTTTTACATCTTAACTAATGAAGCCTCAACATACCATATCAATAATTCTCGAACATCTACTGTTACTAGTAACTCCATTTTAACCTATCCCTTCTCAAGCTTCTATTTCGGTAACAGATTCTTGTGTTAAAACAAAGTTCCATACCAATCACTTACATAAGCTATCTTTCCATCTAACACATATTGTCCTAAAGTTTCACATGATAATGAGGTATTCTTCTTTTACACCAAAACAAATACCTTGTCACCCCTCTTATCAAGCCTTCAAACCATACTTAACTAGGAGTTTCGAACACATTAAATTTCTTTCTCTTTCCAAAAGAGTAAACTTTCTTGGATACTTTTCTCTCATTCACACTTATCTCTGATAAAACCACTAAATTCAAGACACCTCTTTTTTTTTTTTCCACTTTCCATGTGGAACATAATTTCTTTACTAAATTATATTTTACTTAATTGTTCCATAAATCTTATCTCTCTCACTAAGAATTCCCATCTTGTAGAATTCCTTTTTGTCAATTTGCATACGTTTAAACTCCAAAAGACTTTTGTTTCTTCAAATCTATCTAACTTGGATCTCCTTAACATAATAAGGCTCTGGGTTTAGTCTAGGTATACTAAAATAATCCTTCAACCTAAACAAATAACACCTTGCTTTAACCCCTTTAAGTCCAAGGTCGTGTCCAACTATTTTAGCTTTCTTTATTGACATCTACCTAGCTAGATATTCCAAAAGAATTCTTATATCATTACACATACTTTACCTAGTTCATCAAGTCGTAGTATTACCTAAATGATTATGACTTATGAATCCTTTCTAAAATTCTTCTCGAAATGTTGGGTTTTTAATATCTCAAAACCCATAGTAAATCTATAGACTCTTCTTCTTTTCCTCCTTATTCATAAAACAACTTTTAACCTTATACTTGAGCATTGGCCTGTGTATTTATACTACCACCGATTGCACTATCCAATACAAAACATAACACTAGTCCTTGATCAATTCTTGTCTTGACAATTTTATTCTTTGGCTTAAACATTTAAATACCTTCATTCCCAAATTGTCATAACTCTACATAGTTTCATCAACCTTTAACATTACTGAACTGAGGTATATATTTGTTCGTTTCTAACATAATTTCCATGAGATTAACTAGTGTCAAGTGACCTCATAATTTACTCTATTTTATTTTTCTCCTTTTGTAGTGTCGTACCTGATAATCCTCTTATAATAACTTCTAACGAGCCACTGATCTAGCATTAGAACATAACTGGTGCATTTAAGCCAAACAAATATTTTAATGCACAACTATCATAAAACTTGTAATTGATAAGACGTACCTGGCGATGACAAGGAATTCGTTCATGGGCCACAGGGACAATCTAGATTTACATAGTAAGTCAGTCTACAGAACCCAAAACATATGCTTTGATACCAACTGTAATGACTCAACCCCCTAGGACTTAAGTTAGGTCGTTACTAAATACATGCATGCATGGAACTCAAAACGACATTTGGTTATGGCGAAATAAATGCTAGTTAAATAAGGTAAGTTCAAAAGACTTTCATTAAATTCAAATACTAAAACAATAGTAGGGTACCCATAAATCATAAAAAATAATAAATGAGTCTGAAAAACGATTCTTAAAGTAAGTTTTAAACATCAAAACTAAAAGTTAAGAGAAACATGAAAATAACTCTAAATTTCATGATGCGGAAGTGTAAAAATCTTACCCAAATCGATAGACCCAGTGACGGCAAAAGCGAACGACGCTTGAGCAGTGGTGGACGGAGGTCATGAAGAAGAAACTAACACGGCGGCTTTGGGCGGTGGCTAGGGTCTCGGCTGGAGGAAGAAGAAATTGAGAGGGGGGAGGGGGTGTCGGCGGATGCATGAGGAAGAAAGGGAAATGTGGGTTTGACTTTTTATAAAAAAAAAAAAACAATAATAATAATAATAATAAAACAAAAAAATGAAATAAATATAATTACATTTAATTCCTTTCCATGTTATACTATTAAATTCTTTTCCGTTTCAAAAGAAAATTAATTCCTACCATTAATTTACAATTTGAATAATTTCATGCCAACAATTAAATTCCAGCACTTACACTTGAAGTCCAAAATTCCAAAAATGCCCTCCAACTAATAACAATTACTGAAATTCCAAATAATAAAGCTACTGAAATTACATTATTACTAAAAAAATGTGCGGGGTGTTACATATATAATTAGATTAAAATAATTATATCACATATAATTAATTTTCTCAATTAATTTGACTAATTCAATTAATCCAAAAATTGATTCTATTGATTCCCATTGAGCTACAGAGGAGACTTCATGTACCTGTAGCTTGAAGCTCCAAAGGTCCGTGAAAGGTCCGTGAATAATTAATTAAACTCTTTTAATTAAAGTATTCACCATCTATTAACTGTCGGACACCCAATAAAGACCAATAGTTGCACTCTTTACACTATAGATATATTTATGTGTCCATTGAATATAACCAATCAATAGTACGATGACCCTTCACAAATTGTCCATAAGTACAATTGGACCAAAATTATCGTTTTGTCCTGTAGTTACATTTAACTCCTTAAGTATCATTGATCCCTCTAATGAACAATAAATCATAGTCCAACTATGACCAAACCCCTTTGAGGCCAAAAGAGGGTGTGGTGCCACATTGTTCAAGCCCTGAAATCAGCCCTTAAAAGGAGCAATTTATCTACTTACCCCGACATTGGAGAATGAGTGAATTCGTTCTTGTGTAGCTATGTTCCCAGCTTCCCAATCAGTCGAATCTCCAAAATGGTAGGCTTGTTGAATCGGCAATCTAGCCACCTTCACTCATACAAATCAAAAGACCGCCTTCATAAGCAGGTGTTCACAACTCACTCAGAATTCAAGTCATGTTACCTATGGTCATCCTGGTGAAATGTAAATCTCTATTATGAACGACGTTATATAGTGAGACTACTTATTTCGTGGTCCAGTCTTATACAAACTCCTTTGTATAGAATATTCCCGCTCACATGTCTTCATATGAATGATCAAGATCAGATCATTTGTAGCACTATACAACACATTTGTAACATTTACAAAATGGGTCATACTCGTAGTGTCACCAAGATAATGTATCTAGCTTTATCCATCTATTATAGACCATTTAGGTTATCACTTAAACATGATCCACCCGTATGTCTACATACATGTTTAAGGTACAAGATAACCTTGGATGTTACTTTATTGGTTGGTGGATTAATACAACTAAATGTCAAATAAAACATGGATTAATACAACTAAATGTCAAATAAAACATCACATATTTTATTAGATAAATAAGATGTTTGTACAATACAATTATAAACTATAGGACCCTACGAGATTTAAGACATCAATCCCAACACTTCATCCATTGAAGTGTAACAACACCTTGAAGTGAATCACAGTCTTAGGGGGAGCCTAAGTCATTGTTGCTAGAGAAGGGATTCTCAGTCTTAGGGAGAGCCTAAGACTCAGCTTCAGAGGAGGAGTTCTCCATCTTAGGAGAATCTTAAGATTCATCAGTGAAGGGAATTCGCTAACTTGAGGAAAGATATCATCATGAGATAAGTCTTACTCATCATCAGAAGCTGAGGTGATCAACACTGATATTGTCAAGCTTAGAGGAGCCTAAGTACACTCGAGAGGGAGTCTCACATCTAGGGAGAGCCTAGGTGATTAGTGAGATGAGCTCTACCTGAGTCATCGTAGTGGTCATGTATTACAAATAAGTACGTAATCTACTTAACTCTTTAAAATTAGTGGATTATCTTTCCTTGGTCCACTGTCCTCTAGACATAGGTGGTTCATCACTTAACTGGGATACCAACTTCTGTGTGTCTTTACTTGTTTACTTGTAGTTAGTATTTTTGTTGTTTCAGTGGTTGTCAATGCTCTTCGTTTAACATCTGTATATCGAGTGATGAATCATCCTAGGGCTTTTTCAGTCCCTAGGTTTTGGGCCTAGTTTCTATTTGGCCCTTAGGACTTAAAATATTACATATTTAGTACTTAAGTTTTGAATTTGGTTTCATTTTAGTTCCTAAGATTCAAAATGTTACAATTTGACTCTTGATATTTGAGTTTTTTGTTTTAATTTTATCCCAAGATTTTAAGATTTTTCATTTTTAACATCAAATTTTCACTAAATACTCATTTTTTACCCTTAGTATTAACATATGTTAAAACTAAAATAATTATAATAATTATAATTAATTAAATTTCACTATTTTTCATCATTTTTAGAAATAAATTTAAATTGTCACTTCATAATTATTTAAAATTAATTAAGAGAAATTGATGTCAATGATCGAAAGTGAGTATTTAACGAAAAATTGATGTTAAAAATATATAATCTTAAAACTCAGGGACAAAATTGAAATAAAACTCAAATCTCAATAGTAAATTTGCAACATTTTGAAACATAATTAGAGACTAAATTGAAACGAAACTCAAAACTTAAGGATTAAATATGTAATATTTTGAAACTTATGAATCAAAAGAAACTAGGTCCAAAATTTAGGGACTAAAAATATATTTTTTTCTATGAAAATATGAGCATACAACATAAGTGCAATAACAAATTTTACTTAAATGAATTATTTCATAGACCAAAGTCATGAAGTTAAGCATAATTTAGTAGTTAATTAAAATATTTCTACCCCTTTTAAGAAGTCATAAATTAAAGTTCAAATCTTTATCTATATTGTGTTGTAAGAAAAATGAAATTAAAAAAAAAAAAAAAAAAGTGATTTTTCTTTTTCTTTTTCTTTTCTTTTCTTTTTTTTAAATAGTGCAGTTAAACTTTAAGGTCGAGGCCCGAGGGAGGCACGCAGCCTTTCATTGCCTTGTATTGCACCAAACATGGCATCTCTTTCCATTTTTACCTCAATATATATAACAATACATCATTTCATATTCCATTTCTACTCATTATTATTTGTTTTTAATTACATTTGATTAGGTTGTATGAACTTTTGACTATATTCGTTGTGTATTAATGTTTGATCCTAGGTAAAATGTGATCTATTAAAATTAACTAATATGTTATGGTATACACGAAATTGACAAGTAAAGAATAAGAACAAAAAATCGAGAGATTTATGTGATTCATTAATACTGTGTTAGCGTGTTAGCAAAGGACTGATAGAGCAATTCTATCATTAGAGGAGAATATTAGATAATACAAAATATATAATCCTTCTAAAACCCTACATCCAAAATCATAAATAACATATAATGTGTTATTCTTGAGTTCTACCAAACTCTCTATGCATGATCATTCAAAGTGTCCCATAACATGTTCAAGACATTAATTTCAACACTATGATCTAATAAAAGAATTTAGATTAACAATTGTGTCTATCATATGATTAGGATAAGAAGATCTGCATATCACAAGCAAAATATAATAATTGGACTCTTACATTAATTATTTTTACTGATCTATAAATCAAATAAAATAGTGATACTAATAAATTTTAAATGAGGACATTATTACTGGAATTTCTTTTTGTCTATGCAGTGTGATGTAACATATCATTTTTTTTTCTTCATCTTTTTGCTATTGCTCCCTTTTCAGCTTTAGTTATCCAGAAATACAAAGTGGAATTTAATTTATTGGGATCCTAACAATCTTAGAGGGTTTTCAAGTCAATTTACTTGAAGTGTAACATATCATTTCTTTTCTTCATCTCCTGTTTTTTCTCCTTTTTTTTTTAAAGAGAAAATCTCCTTGTTGATTCTGATCATTTTATATCTTTATATATTCACTTGAAATTATGTGTAATTACCCTTGGATTTTGTGTATTTCTTACTAGCTACTTTTATACCTCCATGTTCAATAATTAATAAATAAAATAAAAAACGTAAATCGATTAAAAAAAGTTATACATCTATTTATGTGGTTCCTTAACAGGGTGTTAGCTACACCAATAGATAGAGGAAGAACATTTTATTATCAAAGAATAATTTAGAATACAGAAAGACGATACATCTAGGATTAAAGAGTTTATATGACACACTTTTCTAAACCCTATGATCAAAATTGTAAATAATATAAATATACCCAAATACAAATTCAACTTAGGTTTCAAGGCAAGACCCATGTACTTGGTCATTTGAAGTGCCAAATAATATATTTAAGACATTCCAACAAATGTCCACCTTGACTTAAATTTTCTCACAAATAACATATGTACTAAATGCAACATAAAACATTGTCAAACGTACACCCCGACTTTTTCCTCATGCCTCAAAACTTTCCATAAAGGAACCATCAACAATTCAAAATAGCAAGTCCACACAATGTTGAAACTTGCCATGTGGAGCTAGCTTGGTAAGCATATCGGCAGTACTAATTTTCATCACCTTAACCCTATGCTCACTTCTCGGGAAATGATATCTTATGCTTATGTGCTTAGTCCCCTCATGATGAACTTGACCCTTGGCTAGACATATTGCACTCAAGCTATCACAAAATACAAGACCTTAATCATGATGTAAACCAAGATCATCAACTAGCCCTCTCAACTATATTCTCCTTTTAGCAATTTATGTCAAGGTCATATACTTTGTTTCAGTAGTAGACAAAGTAACAGTAGGTTGTAAGGTTGCTTTTCAACTAACAACAAAACCACCCACAATGAACATATAATCAACAATTCTCCTATTTATGGTTCGAACAATGTTAGAGAATGTTATCTGAGCAGTATTTGGTGTATTTTGGGCTCACTCCAATTGCATTATAAAGAAACTCAAAAATATTATTTTAAAAAGAAAAAAGTTTATCATAAAGTAAATTGTGGTTGGACAATGGAGTAAAATGAATGCCAATTTATGATGCAACCTAAGTATCTTTTATTGATAAAGGGAAAAACGGCGCCCATGCATTCCAATTAGATAAATGAGGAAGAATCCATATGAATATACTTTAATGGACATTGAATTTGTACTATCAATTTCAAGTTTAAAGATTTGATTAATTATTCCACAATTATCTAGAGGAAGAGGAAAAAAGGAAAAAAGAAAGCACTTCATATATGGTAGGCCCATCTATATCTTAAGCCCATTTACTTATCAACTTTAGACCTTTCTGTACATTTTTCTTTTAAAATTAGCCTCAACTTCTATAATTTATCAAAACTAGCAATTCACTAGTTTATATTCAACCAAAAAAGAAAAAAAACTCATAATATAGCCTGTAATATCACAAGGAACAAATCTATATAATTAATCCAAGAGATCTCCCTTTCCATGACCTATATGGTATAAGATTGTTCTAGTTTTTAACACTATTTTTCTTGTTCTTGTACATTCTTTGTAAGTAATAATTAAACATATATAGATAGATAGAAACTATAACAACAAATTCATGATTAAAATAAACCAAAAAAACAAATCACAATTATTATTATTTAATAAAAAGAATAAAAATATCCTCCTCAGCATCTCCATGCAGAAGCTGCAATAAGAGCTCTATCTTGCCACCCCAACAACAAGCATCCTTTGTCCTCAGTCAACCTATATCCATCACATGAATACAAACCAAGCAATATTTTTGACTGTGTCACTGCATTACTACTCAATGCCACTCCTTTAAAACCCTTTGCTTCCATTAATTTCCTCCATTTCTCGAGCCTCTCATGTCGTTCGATTCGCTCCGGTCCTTCACAAGCAACGATGTTTCTTATCTCCGGTGCAAATATATACTGCTCAACCTTCGCCCGCTGTGCCGAGTCCGGTGGAAATGTTGCATCGAGTGAGTCGAAAATAGCGGAGTAATAGTGTAAAGCTTCGAGGAACCTCCCCAAGAAGTACGGTCCGTTATGGCTTGCTTCTTGTTCAACTAGGGTTACGATATTTGGAGCCTGATCTCGGATCATTCCAAGTAAATTCCCAAGACTCTTCCCGGGGACACGGTGGAGACGGTTCACGGCATTAACTGCTAGAGCCTCACCGACACGACGGTTGAACATGTTTGGCTTTAAGGCTTCAAGTTGTTCTCCAATTGCATGGAATTCAAAAGGGACGTCGAGAGAATGAGCAAGCTCGGTTAAGCAACGGCCGGTTTCTCGTACGGCGTCGATGGCAGGGCCAACACCGGTGATTCGGAGGAACGGGGAGCCTCCGGGGCGAGCTGCTAGGGCTTGCATGAAGGCTGGCCATTGATAGCCTTGGAGAATATCAAGGTCAATGACATGGACACGTTCTTCAGCTTCAAAAGCTTCAAAGATGGCTTGATTAGCGGTGAAATGAGCAAATTTGACATAAGGGCAAGCTTGATAAACGATTTGATAAATCTTGAGGATTTCAAGGGAGTTTTGAGGGAATGGAGGGATTGAAGAAGAGGGTTTTGAGGTAGTGAGAGTTGCAGCAAGACGAGCAGTTAAGGCTTCAGTGAAACAAGAAGCAACTCTTTGCATGGAATCACCAATTGGAGTTACAACTCTGTTGAGATGATGAAGATATCTTCTTGCTAACATGTAATCTTCTTTTGCCACTGCTTCTGCACATGCAAGAAGGAGGTGCACCAGTTGAAGTCCACTATCTTGTTCCTATAAAGTTTTCAAGAATGGAAACCACACACCAACAATTTAAATTATCTGACCTCTTTAAAATCAATCATCAACTTTGGATAACAATTTCGTTTTTTAAATTTGTGTTTGTTTTCTCCTAATTATATCTTATTATAGTTTTCACACTCCATAAAAAATATTTCACAATAGAAACATATGGTTGGAAGTGGTGTCTTCAAGTTTTTTTCAAAAACTAAAAAATCTAAAGTCCTGTTAAGTAACTATTCGGTTTTTTGTTTTTAAAAATTATGTTTGTTTTCTTATAATTTCTTATTCATGGTTTTCATATTCCCTACCTAAGTACATTTGATGTCTTAGCTAATTTCCAAAATAAAAAACTTGTTTTTGAGAACTACTTACTTTTTTTAGTTTTTAAAATTTGATTTTGATTTTTAAAATATTTTTTAAAAGTAAACAACGAGACATAGAAAGCAATAGACAGAAGAGGGTTTAAAGGCCTAATTTAAATAAATAAAAGAAAAAGGAAAAAAAAAAAAAAAAAAAACCAAATAGTTAGGCCTAAAATGTTTATCGAATAGGACTAACTTTTCATTCTCCCAAAGATCATTTGTGACAAGTTATAGTTACACCACAAGGCTATACAACCTAGAGTTGCTTGATGCAGTGCCTTATGGTTGAACTTGCTCCACAAAGTCCCAGGAAATAGACAGCTCCGGGAATCAATGATTCTTATTCCACCGAGTTGAAGCTGAGACTTTCTTCGCAAGGATAGATTTGCTAATGATGTTAGATGCTTTAAGTCAGTTATTGGACTTTGAAAACTTTATTACGCTAAAGTATGTAAATCTTTCAAGTTTAATTAGTGTTTAAATGGATAAAATCAAAAGTTGTAAGATAAAGTATTTGGTAGAATTGAACTTGATCTTCAAATTAATAGTAAACAGAAAATGTTTGATTAATAATTACCTGCTCAGATCCAACAGGAAGAGGTGCCATCAAGCTATGGTTGAGCTGACTTTGCGGCTGCTTCGGCAGTGGCGTCAATCTTGGCGGAAGGTGTGGCGGATTTCCTTGTTGATCTTGATCATCTTGTTGTTGTTGTGGCAATGAGGTAGTTGTAATATTAGAGCCAATATGATTATAGAATTCCCTCTCAACTGTTGATGATTCTTGGTTTGAGCCACAAATAATATTTGAAGAGTTTGGAAGAGCCAAATCCTCAAAAATAATAGGTGGAAGAGAAGAAGTTGATATATCATAATATTGCAATGATTCTCCAATACCACTTGAAATCTTGGGCATGTTTTGATATGTTTCAAATCCTTCTTCTTGATAATTTTCCAATAATTCTCCAATGGTTGGGATTGAAGAAGAAGAATTTCCCTCTATTGCTTGCATATATTGATTGCTTGGAGAATTAAAGACTTTGTGAAGTGGGCTAAGTCCTTTTCCTTTTTGAACACTACTTGAAGCTCCAACTTGAGAGCAATTCCTTGGTGGAGAACATTGCATCATTATTGATTGCCCATAGTTGTAGTTATAATAGCTGAAATTCAAGTTTTGAGGCGACGGTAAGCTCCGAGCAGGGGACGAGATCATGAAATCGCAATCGAGTTGGTCTGCAAACAACGAATCCCATACCGAGTTGTCAGGCGACTGAATCTCGACATCGCCATCAATTTCGAATTTTGGAGCCGGGAAGTCGAGGCTAGGCGGCATGAGGCCGGTTTGCTCGATTTTTGCTGAAACAGATTCGTTAGAGGAAGTAGGTTGAGGAAGCTGTTGTTTGCTGCTGCTTTGATCGGTAGTACTCTTGTTGGACCCAATGCTTCCACACAGAGAATTCATCATCTTTGATTTCCTTTTTTGCTTCTCTAATGAAATTCTCAAACAACCCAGAAGATAAAAACAACTTTTTCTTTTTCTTTTTTATGAGAAACTTACAAGTTAATTAAAAGAGGGAATTTTGATATAAAAAGAAAGAACTTTTGGAAAGAAGGAAGTTTGGTTGTTTTTATGGGGATGGGATTTTTGTCAGTTAGTAGAGGAATTTAAAATTAGAGTTATTATATGGTCTCGTAATCAAAATTATACCTGCCTAGATTATATTGTTTAGCTGTTTCCTAGAGAAATGTTGTCTTCTTTTTGGGCTAACTGTTTTAACTGCCCCTTAACAGAGTTCAAAAGTCTGTGTGTAGGAGTGGGGAGAGTCCCAAATTTCCATCATCCCCCAAACTTGGGGCCGGCTGATGGGACCAATAATTTTTTTCCACCAATGTTCATAAAAGAAAAAAAAAATACTTAAGTGTATCTCAGATATCACCTATCTTTGTGTATCCCACTAAATTGTCCAATCATAATTTGACATTTAACAAATTCTTCTTATTTCTTTTTTAAAATCTTTTAATGATTTTTTTTAATGTGAATGATGAGAACGTGATGCATAAAAATGGGTGCTATTCGAGATGCATCCAAATATTAGTATTACCCAAAAAAAAAAAATAACTAACTTAGACAAATAATTTTCTCAAAAACATTCAAGGAAGATTCTGACCTTTTTAATGATATGTTTGAGAGTGAATTTAAAATTGTTAAAATCACTTTTGTCATGTTGAAGCTCACTCCAAAATTACACTTTTAATCATCAAATTTTATTTAATATTTAATTTTATACTTTAAAATACTGTGTTGATATCATCAAAATTGGTTTTGAATGATTAATAAAAATATGTTTACGAGTGATTTTGAAAATAAGAAAATCAATTTTAACTATTCCAAAAATACTTGCAATCTTGCCTTAAGCTAACTTCTTAGTCCATAACATATACCTTAATTAGTTCAACATCATAATTTGATGAAAGAGAAGTCAATGAGTGTATATACAAAAAAAAAAAAAAAAAAAAAAAAAAATACTTCTTTTGAGAATTAGCATGAACATGTACATATATACCTTAAATGTTCATGTTTAATTTAATCAAAGAAGTGTAACAATGATTAATTTTATACGTTAATTATCATATTGTAATCATGGAATAATCTTAAAAGGCCATTGTACATAAAATACATATTTGATGATATGATTTTATTTATAGGACCAAGGAAATATCTAACAAAAAGAACATGTAAATTTGGTTTTTTCTTTTTAAAGTTTAATGCATTTTCTAACAATTTATACTAACTTGTTATTTATAATTTAATGAGTACTATCATTTAAATTATCGTTAGTCAATGATGAAGGAAAAATCAAAGAGAGTGATTAAACACTTTTTTTCGCTAATGTCAGCAATTTTTTTATGAAAAAAATCTATTGTATGGAAAAAAAAAACTTACTAATACAAACAATTTTCCTTTTTTTTTTTTTTTTTTTTTTGAAAAGGAACAATTTTTCTAATTACTTTTAAAATCACAGCACAATCCTAAGAATTTTGAATTAGATAGTGTGGGATTCAATTGAGATATATATTTATAACATTTCCATTTACTTGAATATAAAATCAAACAAAAGTGTTACATTTTGTTTCTACTCTAAGTGTATGGACCTTGACTAATTTTATAGGGCACCTTCTCTCATCCTCTAACATTTAGTTTGTGAGGTTTTAAACAACGTAAATACTCAAAATTCAAAAGAAAAGAAAAGAAAAAATCTTAGGTTCCATTTCAGTTTCATGTGTTGAAAGTTAGGATTTAACTGTTCAAAATTTTACTTTAAACATTTACATTAGAAGTAATTTATTTTGTGAGAATTCAAAATTTTCGTAGAATGGACATCTAAATTACCACCTTTGTTTTGCAATAATATAAGATATCTGGATCTTTGGAGATTTTAAGGCATTCTAAGATACCCTTTCAAAGAGCATCTCGGGAGGATATTCATGTTGAAGATATCATCTTTTTACTCTTTCAACTTTTCTTTTATATCTATCTATATATATATCACTCTCCTTTAATTAAAATAAATACTGTGTAGTTCAGTCTCTTTGGTCATGTTTTTTCCCTATATTTTTTTAAATATATTGAAATTCAAATATATTTTATAAAAAATCCTAAATTAATATATATTATTTCAATGAAAAAAATAACAAAGAAAATAATAAAACAATATAAATTTAAAAAGAAATTCAAATTAATAAAAACAAATATGTATACATTTAAATTATATTAAATTACTTATAAATTAATGAATAATTATAAAGGCATTTTTGGAATATTACGTAAATTTATTACATTTTCTAGAATTCTACCAAACAAACACAATTATCCAAATATTTTCAGATATCGATTATCCATAATTATCTAAGGATATTAAATATCTATAATTCTAGACATTTAAAAATTTCAATCTTCTACATTAAAAAAACAAATAAACAACTCCTTAATGTTATTTTTATTGTTTTTGGTTTTTAAATGTGTTAGATCAAAATAAATTTAATTATTCTATCGATTATCCATAATTATTTAAGGATATTAAATATCTATAATTTTAAACATCTAAATATTTTAGTCATCCGCATTATAAAAAATAATAAAAATAATAATTTATGTAACTTTTATTGTTTTTTGTTTTTTTTAAATGTGTTAGATCTGAATAAATTTAATTATTCTTTCTATATAATTCCATGAGAATGTACCACATTTTTATTCTAGACCGGAATTTTTGTTTTACTTTAGTTAAAAGTTTATTTATCTATTGAATTTTACCATCTCATTTTTTATTTTCATGTAGCTTAACAGATTTTGATTATTGCTTCTGCAATATATTTTGATTTCATTTTTCTAAACATTTTCTCAATATTAATTTCCAAGATATGATATATGTTTAGTGCAACAGAACTATATCTTAAAAAGCTTCTCAATATTATCCTAATATTCTTAACTTGTTTTAGGATGTGTTTGAAATATATTTTCAAGTGTTTAATTTAAAAACTAAGTCATTTTGGAATAAATCTAAGTGTTTGACAACTACTTAAAATAATTTTTAAATGTATTTTAATTAATTTTTATTAAAATTATTTAAATAAAATGAATTTTTTTAAAAAATATCTTTTTTCTGAAATCAATCTAAATGGACCTTAATCTATGAAGTAATGAATCGCTCGTCGAGATAAAAAGGTTCTTAATCAAACGTAATGTGTTTGCCTCCTATTGGGATACTTTATCTTAATATTTGAAGTTATTAAATACTGATATTTTTCATAAGATACAATGAATTAGAAAGTAATTGAGATATCAAAGTATTTTTATATTTGTATTATTGTATCCTTTTGTCAATATATATCTATTTTGTATATTATCCGTACAATATATCATAGCCAACGGAAGCACGTATATAGAATACATATAAATATAGCCTTTCATCGAAATTAAAAGTCTGTTTGAATTCACATCTATTGTGGTATAGATTGTGATATTTTACTATTATTTGTAAATTTTTGGTTCATTTACTTATATTTGAAAACAACTCTTAAAAATAATTGATTCAAAAACAGAGTTATATCTCATGTTATATGTGTTCAGTACCAAAATCAAAAACTGGACTCCAATTTAAACAATTGTTCAAAATGTGTTTGATAATATATTTTTAAACCTTAAAACTAGTTGTAGGTAGCCATTAAATATTAGGTCTAATAAAAATTACTATCAAATAATTTAGGATATATTTTATGTTAAAATTGTATAATTATTATTAAGTTTTATATAATTTATGTTGTGTTACACTTTTTCTATTTTTGTTGGGCTGAGTTGGATCTCAGGTTGGCTAAGTAAAAATTCTGATGGATCCAACCCAACCCAAATTATATATATTTATATATGTTTAAAATTTGACTACGTTTATGAATCTATGATATTTTTCTTTTAAAATTGTTATGATATTTGTATTTGTTTAAAATTTGTAATAAATATCCTAGATATTTGATTTTAACATTTGAATTGTATGAGATTTTAGTTATTAGCCTGTGTTGTAGATAATTTTATGTTATTTAAATTAATAAAAAAAGGTTATAACTCAACAATCCAACCCAAATTTTAAAGGTCGGGTTGGAGATTTTGTTCGGATTTTTTGGGTTGTCAATCCAATCAACCCGAATTTTTTAATTGGTCCAAAAAAACATCATCAATCTAACTCAAGCTAACCCATATATACCCCAAGGTTAGTTAAGATATTTAGATGCGACTACTCATCCTTCTACCTTTACTATCTTATTAAAAAAGTGGAGTTGCACTATAAAATACTATATTCGATGACGTTTTCATCTTTTTTAATTTAATACTGCGTTTTAAATTTTCAAATTCAAAATCTGGATACATTAAAACATAAATATATTATTTTCAAAATTGTTTTGATCACATATTCGAAAACAGCAGATTACCTATCAAATATGTATTTCTTAAATTCAATAAATTTATATATATATATACATACATACATTAGTCTTAGGAGATACAAAGTTATATATCTAGAGGCATATTCCCTACACACTTATACATCAAGTATTATACTTCCAAATATTTTATTTTTAGTCTTTTAATTTTAAATTGAAGATGACTTTTAGTCCTTATATTGCATGTACAGGTAATTTTGGACACATGCGAGAAAAATCAAGGAGGAAATCAAAGTTTGAGAATAAAGCTAGTAAATTAAGGTTGCCTCATCCCAAGATGGACTAAGACAAGTAGGAAATATGCTAAGAAGAATAATTGAAAAGTATATGAGATTATCGAAGCAACCAACCCAAAAGACCCACCTCAACCTCGAAGGTTTAGGTCGTCAAGGTGCCATCAAGTTTGCCCCCCTTGTGGGCCTGCTCTTTGCAAGCTCATGTTTGGAGCCAAGTGGACCATTTGGCCAAAAAAGCAGACCTCAATCTTCAAGTTAAAAGGTCGAGATCAGCCTACCCCAACCGGTCAGTACGAGATTTCTATTTGTGAAGGGATTGAGGAAATCCTAGATTTAACTCCACTATACATAGAACATGATAACACAATATTAGGCAAGTTCATCTTCTCCTTAAAAGCTTGCTTTTGAAATGGCATACTTTTTTGTTAAATGGAAAAAAAAAAATCACTGCCAAATAATAATAATAATAAAATTAATAAAGATAGTTTCAGAAAGAAGACCAAAATGAAATTTGATACAAAATTCAATAACCATTATGATGAAATAAAGGTCCAGTAAACTTCATCATTCCTAATTTGCTTTAATCCACAAAATCTTAAACTAGTGTGTGTAACCTTTGTCATTATCAAAATAAGACTTTAGTTTTTACAAAATCATTATAATGTAATTATTGAAAAACATAATTATACAGCCCATAATCCATCCAGCATTCCCATAATTCAAAGATTGTAAACTCCACAATAATAGAAGTTTAATATATATATTTTCTCCACTTTCCTACAGCTGCACCATTGCCAACTAATTACTTTATTCATATACACAATCTTAAATATTTAACTCTCACTCCCAACAAATACAAAAACAGTTAATATAGTTAAAACACTATTTTAGTATTCCTACGAATAGCACGAACATGCATTAGAGATGTTCATTTTCTTCATTTAAATAGGAAATTAAAAAAAATTCTCAATAAATTAAAAGATTATAACATTTAATTGTGTAGTATAATCTTTACCGATATATTTAGGGTTTCACGTGACGGTTTTATTTGTCGAAAAAAATAAAAAAGAAAAATGTTGTAATATAGAATTGTAAGAAAGAAAAGAAAAAGGACGAAAAGAAAACATAGGCAAAATCGTCGGGTAATAGCGTGGGTGGCGCCGTCTATTCCTTGGATTTGCCAAAGGAATTCAGTGTTTGTCCTTATTTTTTTGCTCTTTTCATTCTTAGTCGGCCAATTAAATTCTCCTAATTTCATTTAATCATTATATTTCTCTCTCTCACCAAATATATCACTATTTTCAAAGCTAATTCCAACCTTAATTTCAACAATAATCGTCTTCATCCTAAATATATATCTCATAATTAATCTCATTATTCATCATAATTTTTATATCTCGACAAAGTGAACTTACTTTGATATTAATTGACATAATTTTTTTATATATATCTTGATAAAGTGAACTTAGTTTGATAATAATTGACATAACTTTTTTCTTTAAAAATTAGATATTTGATCCTCTACTAAAAGAAAATATTCATATATCTCATAACCCTAAATTCATCTTTTCTTTTTGCTTTAACAACTAATCAATTTATTTTTCCTTCTTTTCCTATCTTTTTCTTCCCACTTGTACATCCTTTACATTTCTTCAAATTTTGTTAAGGTTGGTGGGATTCTACAAATTTAATTTTCAACCCCACAAGTGATTTTAAGCACTTCAATTTACCAAAATTCTTAAACTTTTAAAAGAGATTTAACATGATATATTATTTTTATAATATTATTTCCTCGTCCATTAATATCTATTACGCTTGTTAGGTAGTTTTCACAAATTTTCAACATGTTAAATTTATTGCTACCTACGTCAACTTAAGTTTCTGAGTTTAGCCAACTAGTTAAAATGTTAGAAGTCCGAATATCCACTTTCATGTGTAGTTGAACTAAAACATTTTTTTTAATTTAGTGGTGATTCAACCACATTTACATTTCTAAACGCTGTTTTTTGTTTTAAATTAGGTTAAATATATTGTTGTTGTGACCCTCTACAAGTCCTCATTTTTCAATAACCAAACAAATTTGAAAAAAAAATGGTAAAGTTCAAAGTTGTATGCTTATTCCTAACTTCAGTTTATAAAACAAACAAAAGTGCATATGATATTAGTTTTTAAATTAATTAAAGTAGAAAATAGAAAAATAAAAGAGATATTATAAAAAAATAAACATTTGGTATAGGGGTAGGAAAGTTTCAAGTCAAAGGATATATATAGGGTTAAATAGTTGAGGATGGATGTGAAATAATAGAATCAAAAAGGGTTGGAAAGGGTTTGTCAACACTTATTGAGAAAAACAAATAGGAAAAAAGGATTATTAAAGAGATGAATATATATAATTACAACATTACAAGACTTAGTCTTCATAATCTGTCCTTAAGGAAGAAGATATGATATTAATTCTAATTAAATGGAAAACTTCAAGTTGTATGCTTTGAGCTATTTTTGGAGACAGACAGTAACTTGTTTTATTCTTTGTATTCTTAGTTTTTGTGCAACTCAAGAATATAACAAGAATATTATACTTATATATATATATATATAGAAATATGCATGGAGGATATATTAATATCATATATGTTGAAGCCAAGGTAAATGCTGTATATATTGGAGAATATACAGATGAAAATTTTGGCAAGCCCATTTCCAAAAGGATTGTTCCCAAGCCCACTACAAAAATCATTAACTTCTTGGTTGGTGTTGGGCATAGTTTTATTAAGATGTGAAAGTTCAAGAGAAAAAAATCAACTACAAAATTGTAAAAATGATCAAAGATTGGATATTTCCAGATCAGTGAGTGGTTGTCTATCAATAATGTAAATAAAATTATGTGAGCTTAAATATTGTCCCAACTATGAAGAGATGTTCATTTCTCGATGAATAGTAATTATTAGAGATGTAAACACAATTATATAATGTAGGATGCATTGCCAGAGTGAGTTTAACTCAATAATAATTGGCACAATTTTAAAGTGGGGTGCATTTAAACATATAAATAAATATCGCATCTTATTAATTTGAGACTTGAGACAAAAGTAAAGAAGTATATTTCTTCCAACGGATAGCACTAGGAGTTGACTATCACTGCATTTGATAACCATTTAATTTTTGAAAATTAAATATATTTTTTCTCAATTTTTTACAATATTTTACATCTTTCTTAAAACAATGATGTAGCTAACTCCATGTTTACAACTCCAATTATAATAATTGATGTTCCCCACTATTATGACCTACAATTAACTACAATATTACTATTTCAAATCCATCTTGATTATGGTGTTTATTATTTCCTACTCATCCTCTCTTTCACTTCTTGTTACATTGTTTACTGTTCTCTCCTAAGACTAAAATAATTTGCACCCCAAATACATACTATTACTTACAAAACCATTTAACTCACTAATAACCATTGTCCACTCAATGCCTCAAACGCCTCCTGCATTCTTTAGTTTCAAAACTTGACTTGATTTTTAAAACATTGGTAAAGAGTAGATAACACAACAAGAAATTTATAGGTTAAAGAATTGTTTATAAACTTAATTTTCAAAAACTAAAAACTAAAACAAATGGTTACCGAATAGAGTCTATATGATTTTGATCATCATATTCAAACATACCAGCAATATAAAAATATAAGATTTTCCCATTTTATGCCACATGATCAACCTTGTCTTCATAAGCCAAGTCATAAAATTGTAGACATAGTATATTTCCATCATCCTCCAATGGTTTGAAGAGCGATCATAAAGACAACTAATTGTACAGAGTCACGCCTGGCCACATTTGCTTAGACAAGCAACACCTTCTTCTAGATAATCTTCCCTGCTGATCCAAAATTCAGGTGCATCCTGGATGTGTCAATAAGGAGTTCATTTAGAGTGACCTATTTTCTCAAATGGTTTATGATGTTATTGATATCACGATTCTGGTTTGTAATATCAATGGAAACAGCAACACCAAAGCCATATAATCTATACCTTCATTATTCCTGCTAGGACTGCACCTCCCAGATACACCATGTGCTTTCTTCTTGGTGGATCCTCAATACGCAATCTCAGTTTCTAAGAATCAAAGGACGAAGATATACTAAGAGTTCAGCTACACCTTCCATTTTTTTTTTTTTACATCCGTGAGTGTTCAGATCAGCTTACGCACACTTCGTCTAATCTTACAAAACAACCCGCTTGACCCAACAATATTTGGGAGTCAAGGAAACCCGTAGGATATTAATCATAGGTAGGTGGCTACAATGGATAAAAGTTATGACCTCTTAGCCCTTTATCAAGGTCATGACCTCTTAGCCTTTTATCAATGTCATATATACCTTCCAATATTATTCTGCTTTTCCAGTTTAATGTTAAAAACTCAGAAAAGATCAACTCATTTACAACCGTTTATTTGGTAATGACTTGGGCGAAGTCCTAAAACCATCTCAGGTGTATCAAATATTCATTAAGGATCTTGTCAATCAGATTAATTACAGGCATATATAACTAATGGTTAACAGTGTCGGATAAAATGTTACCTTTAAACCATCTCTGTTTCCCTTCAAGACGACTTCGAGATAGCGGTCAAGTATTTCTTTCTCCAAACTGAATATTATTACAATCAGTCAACATGTTATCAAGATCTAAACTTGTGGAAAAAAAGAAGTAAATATATAGTAAATACCAATTACGGGTCGACCCTATCAAAATCAATCATGAATTACGATGGTATCACAAAAATAATAAATAAGCCTACCATCACCTTCTAACAATGAGGAATAAATGGCTACTCCGAGGCGTAATAAACATAACTATAGCAATGAGAAGTTGTATTATATCAAAAAAATAGAAAATAAAAATAAAACCTTTTACAAAAGGTTTTAACAAAAATCAAGCCCTTGAAGGAAACAGCTTTATTAAAGGTCTACAGTTCAAGAATAATATAATTACAGACCAAGAAGAGCTAAACATTACCGACTAGGTAATCCTGGATACATTGTGCTCCCACCACTTAAAACGATATGCTGGTAAAGCTGCAAAGCAATAATATTCATATTTAATTTAACATGAAAAGGAAATAAAAGGAAGTACTAAATCGTGAAATTAAGTGATTGCTCAGCCCAACTGGTGGCTGTAACTCGCATGAGATAGCAAATTTAAGCATCTCAAGAGAAGAGGAGAGTAAAGGAAAAGATAATACAAAGATTTATACGCAGTACTTAGAAGGGTAAGTTGTTTTCTGATTGTCAATTCATAGTTATATATGGCTCACCAATTCATCAAAACATCGATGTGCATTTGAACAGTATTGATTTCTCATGCTAGAGTACACTCATTTATTTCCTATCAGGCTATCACTCTCTCCTTTTCCCTGCCCTTGCACATTTCCTCCCAGCTACTTTCCCTGTTGTTTGTATACGTTTTATTATTACACCATGGATCCTTCGTCTTACATCTTACTCCCCCGTCATTTTCAAGTTGAAAAAAGGACCTCAAAATTTCATTTGATACCTCATACAATGGTGGAGCAGGGACAATAAAAACTTGTCACCTTTTTTGTGCTTCTATTTGTGATCTAAAAAGTATTTAATTTGACCATCTAACACGAACACTAAAAAGTACATGGGCATTGTGCCTAAGAATCCAATAAGAGTCAACAGGCACAAACCACACCTTTCTAAATTCACTCCTCCCAATTGGCACAAAGGTTGAGCCTGGAGAGGCTTTCAGGCTAGGCCAATGCCCGGATATGCTCCTAAAAACACTAGCTGAAACTTATGTTATATTAATTCATTTTATATCTTTAGCAAAAACCCATCAAAAGAGGAACCAAACGGAAGATGTTGTTTCTTGAAAGCATATGGAAGGTCTAATCATACCATCATCCGGTTATCAATATCCATTTCTTGTATGCAACGAAAAACCATATCTGCCATGCCATCCCCTTCAACATCTATCAGTTCCTTCATGAAAAAAAATAATAATAAACAAATAAATTTATTATTTAATCAATATTGCTATAACTACAGTGCAAATAACTCTGCAAAAGAATTTAATAATAAAAATTACTGCATGTAGTAAAGATAATTGCTTCTATGATACCATGTGCCTTCTAGTAAGTTCTTTCTAGTTTCTGTTCATTTAATTGTCTCAAGTAATGTTGTGTGCTTTTGGACAATTTCCAGTTCCAATAAAACTTATAACTTATTAGATAGACACAGTTCGTCCCCATTCAAGACAGTTGGGAAGTTTTTGCCATAGGCCGGGGCAGATTTAGTATGGCCTAGAGGTGCTCGAGCCCCCTCTCAACTTTGTGCTCTTTATATATTATATAATACAAAAAACTAGCATAGTATCAAAACACTAGCTAGCCGAATGGTAAATTTGCCTTCCAGCCCCCCTCTAGACCCAGGTTCAAGCCCCACTCATTATACATATTTTTACTAAATAATATAAAACCCACCGTTAACACAATTTCTGGATCCGCCACTGGCTACAGAGGGAGGGGCACAATAAAGTGGAATGGCATGTTTTTCCTTTTGGAGTGTGGACTTCATTTTTTTTTTCCAAAACTTTCCTCCCTTTCCCATGGCAGCCCATTAGAGCTTTTTTGTAATCCAATTAGCTTGCTCTTTCTATACAGTGCTTTATTTTGATCAACTTTTCTCCGTCCTAACCAAAACTGTGACGAATAAATCAAATGACTAATGTCCCATTCTTACATGAAACGTAGGAACTAGTATTCCATATCTGTGCCCAATATTATGTTGAAGTAGGGTAAAAATGAGCCATAAAAAGTAATCAAATGACTAATGTCCCATTCTTACACGAAACGTAGGAACTAGTATTCCATATAGTCTGCGCCCAATATTACGTAAAAGTAAGGTGATAATGAGCCATAAAAATTAATAAATAAAACTCAAAGCAAGGCCAAAGAAAAGAAATATCAGTTAAAAAGCACAGGCTTACTGGAGTAAAGAGCGCTTCAGGAGCTTGAAAACGTTCAGTGCCAACTTTGATCACCCTTCCATCTGGGAGCTGGTCGAAGTAACTCAGAAAAGTGAAATTAAAATAACAAAAAAGTAACATATAACTCTCAGTGAGACCAAAACCAAGTACAAAGATTATCAAATCAACAAACTTAAAAAAAGACTGCAAAATCACGCCAGAAAAAAAAAGAACATGAGAAACAGTGCATGGATAGGAATGAGGATAATTACATGGAGACGGCGTGCCAATTTTTGGGGGAGAAAAAAAGATGATGCAGCCTAAGAAACCTTAAGGAGTAATCCTCCAAGAATCAAGATTGTGAATCTTTTATTAGAATGATAATGTGTTTCATACAAGAGGGGAATGTTCCTATTTTTAGAGTTTTATTACAATTGAAGGTAAATTGGGAATTAACCTAGAACATTGCCTGATTACCCACCCAATTAACCCCTATTCTTCTTACATCATTCTACCCTCTAAAAAGAAAATTCATCCTCAAGTTTGAAAAAGAAAAAAATATGAAGCAAACAAGGAATGAAATAAACTAGTTCGACAGAGTATGACGAAACCAACCTCCTACATTGTGAACAAAAATATTATGATCAAAGGGATAAATTCGAGATAAAAAAAATCTAATATTGCCACCAAAAGATGAACTTCTCCATCGGCTATAAAGTCAAAAACAGATGTTTCCTTCAAGCTCATTCAAAACTGTATTCAAAGGATCAATCACTAAAAAACCACCTTCCAAAGATAATCATTCAAGAATCGCGTCTTCTTTATCATTCGCTTCAAGTTCTTCGACAATTTGGTGATCCATTTCCAATGCAATCAACGTGTCATTGTTCTTGGTCGATTCTTGCTCAGTGTTCGATGCCACTTTTCCATCTTCTTCATTGGATTTTTCTTCTTTACTTGAGACAATTTCCAAATTGAAATCTTCAAATTCTTCTTTTTCTTATTTTTCTTCTACTTCGTTCGTATGATTTTTGTCCCAATTACCTCTATTAACTATGTGGGTCTCAACAAGATTTTTCCTAATTTTATCTTCAAGATTTTCTATTCGAAAAGTCTCCAACCATGATTTTCTATTCTTGAGCTCTTGCAAATGAATTGATAAATGAACAATATGTTAGTCATTTTTGCTAATGAAAGTTGGATTTCTTTTGTTGTTTTCTTTATTTCCTCCAATGGTACGGGATCAAAATAGTCATTTTGTTGGTCTTGGATATGTTTCAATCTCGTAGTGGGTATTGAACTCATCCATTGATTTTCTTGAATCAACCTTTCTTGATCGTGTTTCATAACCAAAAAATAATTTCGAACCTTGACCGTTCTTCTTGGGCTGTAAAAATTCATTCTTGATGATCGATAATTCTTTAATTCATCTAACTCCCAATCTTTACGTTGATATCTTGAAACATGGGTTTGATTGGATCTTTGGACCTTTTTCGATATTGTTGCCTTCTTATCCCACCCCAAATTGCCTTAGAAACATCATTGGAGTCACTAGAATCACTAGAATCAAATTTTCAATGTGGATAATGATAGGTCCTTTGAGAAAATCAAGCATGGGCAAAATTAGTAGGTTGAAATTCTTCTTCTGAACCACTTGAGTCATAATCTCAACATTGTTTTTGGAAGTAAAATTGATTTTCTTATCTATAACAACTGCTGGTTTTTTTCTTGAACATCTTCTTTGATCAACAATAATCCATTCTTGCAAAATCTTGAAAAATCTTTGGTTTCTTCTTTCTTTCTTGGAATTTCAAGGGTTCCCCCTAATTAGATGTGGGTTGTTCAGCAACAAGCACAACCCATGAAGTTCCCTCTTGTGATCGGCGTCACCAAGAGTTTCCTGGACTTCCACTAGCGGCAATCAATGTTGGCCCAGACGAATGCTCTGATATCAAATTGATGTAGCCTAAGAAGCCTCAAAGAGTAATGCTCCAAGAATCAAGATTGTGATTTTTTTATTAGAATGATAATGTGTTTCATACGAGAGGGGAATGTTCCTATTTATATAGTTTTTATTACAAGTGGGATAAAAAGGGAATTAACCTAGAATGTTGCCTAATTACCTAATTAACTCTTATTCTTCTTACATCAAAATAATAATGATGAGACATAGTAGGACTCAGAGCAAATTAGTTAAAATATATTTTTGAAAATATATTTATTTATAATGGACAGGTTGAATGCTCCAACATACTTTTGAGATTACGAGTAAAAGTATGGAAGACACCTATCTAGAATATTAAATCCCTAGATACGGTAGAATAGTCAACCAGTGGAAGTTGAAACATTTGAAGAAGCCATCAACCTTCACTAAATAATAACAAAAGCAAGACATTTCATCCTTCTCTCATGTACTAAAAAGGGGTTGGCCTACCCTTCCGAACAATAAGATGCACTTTGGCACATAGTAAACAAATACGGAATAGACTTTTATGGTGGTGCTTACCGCTAGGGAACAAAGAGTGATGCTTCTAGAATAAGGTAATGGATGAAAATTCTATAGTTTAAATCAGTGAAGGAGAGTTCCTTTAAACACAATGTGGGAAATAGAAGAAACATTCTTTTAGGGGAATATACCTTGGCAGCTGAAAACTCACTAGAAAACCTTTTTTTTTTTTTTTTGGTCATCTATCTAAGAATCATACCATACTGGGCTGCTAGGAGTAGACGTCCAAAAGCTGGGACCATCGAGTACCTAAAATTCAGATCGGTGGAACAATAATTTATTGAAATGGTTGGCTTCCTGGAGAGAAACCCAAGTTGCACATGTGCAACAATAGCAAAGGGGTCTGGAACCATTAAGGGAATTCAACTCAAAGTTCCTCTTACCTATCCTGCTGGATAGACAAGTCTCACTACCAACCCTTCATACAGTGGCAATCTAAGAACAAAAGACCCAGTTGGAGTTGTTGGCTTTTAGGCCCATCATCCTCAGAGGCCATTTGTTTCGCGGGCATCTTAGATTTCCACGAGGTGGACATTTAAATTACCATGTTTGTTTTGTAGTATTATAAGATGTTCGGACATCTAAAGATTTCTGGATATCCTTGGATGCCCGGACAAAGGGCATATGAAGAGTTTTGATGTCCTCCTGAAACATGGGTTTTCCAGATTCCCGAGTGAGGGCATCTCCATTTTACATTTTTGTCCTTCCTTTTATTTTATTTTATATATATATATATATTAATCTTCATTTACATTAGATAATTAAAATAAATACGGTTAACACTGCATCATATATTTTTAGTTATATCGCAATTCTTATTATTTTTTAGCAATATATTCAAATTTATATTTAAATTGATATTTATTTTATAAAAAAATCTTAAATTATGATACATTATTTTGTTGAGGAAAATAACATACAAAAATAATATAAATTGTATTAATTTTAAAAGAAATTCAAATTGATAAAACAAATATGTTATATAAGTTCAAATTATATCAAATTAATCATAAATTAATAAATAGTCGTAAGGACATTCTTGAAACTTTATGTAAATTTAAGACATTTCCAAGTAGAAATCCTACAAAACAAACATAACTATCAAAATATTCCCAGATATCTGCAAAAATACACCTACAAAACAAACATGGTAATCTAAAGATGCTTGGACATCTATAATTCCAGGCATCTAAGATTTCGGTTATCTACATTCCTCAAAAACAAACGGTCCCTTAAAGTTATGTAGCTATGTTCATGAGGTTTATTACTGTTGTGGCATCCCGACACTTTGATCACGTCAGAGGTGGTTACTTATATGGAGTTGATTGATTTGAATTTTCAGAAGAATTCCCAGAGGTTACTTACAGTGTAGTTCTTGACGAGAATGGTGGTCTCAAGCCCCAGTTGATATTCCCTCTTGTAATCATAACTGCACATATATACATATTTATGTACCATCAAAACAAAGTGAATGAGCACATATCAAAATGCATACAAAGTCAAATTATTTAGTTCACCTTATATAGCATAACTTCTCTTTGATTTCCCTAACAGTCTCAAAATCAGCAGATCTATTCATAGCATACCTTCAAGAAGTTGCATGTGTTAGCCAAAGAAACAATCCATTTAAATGATGAATTAGTTTTTTAGTTCCACCCATATCATGTTGACTGTGCAATGAAAAATAATCCCTACCCTCTCCGTGAAAGTAAATCAACAAGATATGAAGTAATGTGCCGCCCAGCTACATTCATTCTTTTTGTAAGATGAGGAAATGAGTAACCATCAACAACTGGAACCTGGAGAAAAATCAAGCATCAAACTCGATCCACACTCTCCACATAAGCCTCACAATACTCATAAGCTGTTACTTAAAATATCAAAAGTAGTTTCCCATGCAGAGTACTTGTTTGATAGAATAATTAGTAAAACAAAATGAAAATGCATTTTGTTAATTTAATGTATTTTCTTCAATGTCTAACTAATAATCTTTTGCACAACTGAACCTCCTTCCTTCAGTAGGGCTCCCTTTTAGGGCTTGGTTTTTTGTATGTCTTGTATTCTTTCTTTTCTTTTTTTTTCCCCCTCAATGAAAGTTGTTTTTAACTAAAAATAAGGAAAAACCTCACAAAACATGACACTAAAGCAAGATAAACAAATCAACTTTGCTCACTAAGAAGTATATGGAAGAGAAAAGTCTATCCGTGAGCTTTATGAAAAGATTTCAACAATACGTAAATCATTTACCACATGAGTGACACCATCACCAGAGTCGATGACTAACCCAGTCAGTAAACCTGCCAGCGCCAAAAAGTTGAGTAAAGAATTAGAAGAAAAATTAGATGAATTTGAGGGTGTTTATCATAGGTGTGTGCGTTATTCTTCACCATCAGTATCACAATCAAATCTACCTTTTTTTTTAAAAGGAAACGATTCATTGTATTAATAAATAGAAAGGAGCGAAAGCTCTAAGTACAAGAGGGTTATACAAAGAGCAAAGCGAGAATACAAGTGTTTGTAAAAGGATCAGGAGATGCACCCGGACGTCTCAACTAGGTTGACACTCCCTTAGCACCCTCATCATCTCCAATTCTAACCCATAACTGGGAGATATAATAACAAGATTACAAAATGAGGACAAAGCCTAAAGAAACATCAAAAGTGAAAAATTAAAGATAAAGCCAAAACAGTGGCCTGAAACTTATGGAAATATATAAAAAGTTCAATAAGTGCTGCTGAAATCTGGAAGTCTGGAAATGTTTAGTGCTGTCCGATAGGAGGGGTTGAGATAAAGGCCCCCGAATTGAGGTTGAAATCTGAAAGGCTGTAGGCACGGAAATGATCGGAAAGGAGGCACCACGAGGAGGCTTGACGACGGGCAGCTTCAAAGCGGTCTTGGCATCTAGTGGCTTTGTTACGGAAAATCCTTTGATTTCTTTCAAACCAAAGGTCTGCCAATAAGGCTTTTACAGCATTACACCATAACAAATGGATGGATTTGTGGGGAGATGGGGCCGGCAAGGAGCTGAAAAACGTTACTTTTGAAATCATTGCACAAGGTCCAAGAAAGATTGAAAAAACACAGCAGCTTTTTCCAACACCAATTTGAATAAGGGCATGTAAAGAAAAGGTGAAGGGAGTCCTCACTAATCAAATCTACTTTTTAATTCAACAATTATGATCTTCTAAACAAAACATAAGGAAATGTGCACCTAGATTGAAAAGTGAGAAAGATAGAGAAAGAAAATAGGGGAAAAAGATGACAAATTTAGAAAAATAACTAAGCACAATTTTGACCTTCATTCATCTTTATAAGCACCTTGAGCATACAAAGTTAAAACTGCTTGGATTTGAATGAAGACCCCAGAAAAGTTGTACTTCTCAAACATGGTCTCAACCTGTAAGGTTAAATTGACCCAACTCATTACATCGAGCAAATGAAATTGAAAGAACATTGAAAGAAAATCAAATATCACAAACCATTTTTTCACGGTTCTTTGAAGGATTGAGAGGTGGGTCTGTGAGCAAAATTTTACATTCTTTTGGATCTATCTATCGACAGAAAACACAAGAGCAATTTAGCTCAACATTATGATTTGTCCATGGGAAAAATATATAATGCTCGTACTAGGTGGTAAATGGGAATTTAAGTGCAAGAAAATACTTGCCTTAAGTTCGTTGAAAAATGCATGGTCCCACACATGACACATATCATCCCAATTTTGTACGATACCATTATTAACTGGATAAGTTATATCAAGCTGATGGCGCAAATCTGCACAGCTTTCTCCAACAACAATGTCCTGGGAGTAAATCAAAGAAAAGACTTGAGAATGAATAATCAATTAATAGTAACTAACCTCGGGATGACTTTTTCTATGAAAATATGATATCTTGATTGAAAATATCTTCAATTCACTACACTACAATATTCTCACTCATAAAAGATAATCTCTACACAGGAAATGATCATGTCTACCCAAATTTTACGGCACTCTGGATATATAATTAAATTCAAAATCTGTGATTTAATATGGTATCAGAGCAAGTTGGTTCAGAAGGTCATGTGTTCAAACCTCCGCTATGTTATTTCCTCCCCAATTAATAGTGATTTTCACTTGTTGCATCTTCTTCATATTTCAAGCCCACAAGTGAGAGAGGAGTGTTAGTGATATATAATTAAATTTGCCTTTACTCACTAGCTTAAGCTTTTGGGTCAATAGGTGATTTAATAATCAAAACATCGAACTACCTTTCAGAGTAGAAAATGCAATGATAGCTATCAAATGGATTGAAAGTTGAAATTTTCTGACCATAGACAAACCACCTTGCAGAATGAAACCATAAGGGGAATATACTCATCATCAAATGGTCACAAAACATCATGACTAAAGTCCTTGCAGTGTGAGCTAACGATAGAAATGAGAAATCAGTCATGATATTATGCTAACCGATGAGTACCCCAAATAAACATATCAACTCTTCCTTTTCACACCCAGAAAAGAACTCATTAAACACAGGGAAATCACAAACCTTCAACTCCTGTTCGATGAGTGATTCTTCATAGCGAAGCAGCGGCCTTCCCACCACACAAGGAAAAACAGAAGTGGGAAAGTTCTCCCCGGCAAATCCACATTTTACATACTGCGATTAATCAGCAATCTAATGTTAGGCAACCGAATCAAAACACATTAAAAAAAGTGAGCTCAATTGGGACAGGTGAGGCGAACAACAGAAATCTCGAGCAGAAGCATATGAAATAATGGGTAGATTTACAGAGGAGTATGCAAGATCGAGCAAGTGGGCGATCAAGGGGAAATAAATCAATAGCTCGAAGAAGTGTGATTAAAATAAGAAGAAGAAGAAGAAGAAGATACCCCAGTGCCATTGTCGCAGACGACAACATTCCGATTATCCATGCGGTGGCGATGCGGCTGAGTAGCTGATGGTAGTGGTTGCCACTTTTGTGAGACGGGTTTGGTTGGGTTGCGACGGCTTGAAGTTGAAGTTAAGGAAAGTAGGGAAGCGTCAACGAATAGAGATGCCAACAGATACTAATAGCATACAGAATTACACAGCCTAATACTTCAAATGCGCATCGTCTACAAACACAACCCCAAACTTTGCCAACCGCACAGATCACCCATAAGCCTACACGAGGTTTCTTTACCAATCTCAAAAGGAAACAAAAATTCGTTCTTTTAGAATTGGGAAACTTACTCTTCAAATTCATACGGGGGAATTTCATATTTGCTATAATTGACATAGTGTTATTCTTTGGCATCAAAGGTTCAATTATCATTCTTGTAATTAGTGTACTAAAAAATTATTAACATAAACATGGTTAAACTGACATGTTGACATTTGAGTCTTGCTTTAGGTTTCGCTATAAGTCTTCGATGGTCTTGACGTTTAGCTCAAATTTGGACTCGATATACTCTGAGTTGACCTACTTAAAAAACTCTCGCACCGATGTGGCACTGAGCTTATTACACATTGATGTCTAATTTAATATAAGGAGTGACTAATTTAGTTAAACATAAAAGAAGTAAAGTCGGTCTCTCATTTGAAGATTACTTATTCTACCCTTTTGGAATGGTCAAATATGATTACATGTGACGATAGTGGTGTAAAAGACGTTTTTGGTGCTCGAGGTTGTTGGATCTAGTTTGGTTAGTTCTCGATCGGTATATATTCATCAAGTTGGTTGGTTGGCCAAGCCCCAAGCACTGACATTTCCCTTTAAGGACGTACCTCTACTTCCTTCTAATATCTTGTGGGTTTGGGCCCAGCCTTGGACTTAAACCTTATCTTGAACAACCCTCAACATGACATAAAATCTAAACTCTTGATCAATCATAGATTCAACTTCCCGTCTCCAAAGCTTTGTACTTAAAACATGGTTTTGGTACCTTCAATTGTTTTTTTATTCGATCAATTTTTTTTAAATGCAGTTATAATTCTATGTCTAAAGGTTTTCATTCTAAAAAAATAATAATAATAAATCCAAATGGTATTTAAACATTTCTTCCCTATATATCTTTATCTTTATAAAATTGAATTATTAATTTGGAATCAATATATTCTCAATTCTCATGAAATAAAAGTTGATCGTTCGGTCAGTTTTGATATATTTTATTCTTTAAAAAAATTCTATAATTTTTCAAACCGACATCGATCGACCCCTCTCCTTCTCCGACCGACCAATCTTGATTGACTCGATTTTTTGATCTATCATGCTCACCCTAGTTCAATCATTGTCGTGTGTGAATTTGTTTGGACACTACAAAATAAATAAAGCATGTAACAACTAACATATTACAAGACATTCAAATTCGACCATAAAAAATGGGAAAAAAAATGCACAAAAAACCTATTTTAAAGGTACAAAATGGAAAATTACTCAAATTTTGAAAAAAAATGTCAAATGATTCTTTTTTGAAGTCATGATTACGTGAAATTACAATATCGCCCTTACTTTCTTACTTTCTTTTTTTGTTTCCTTTTTCCTCTTCCTTTCTCCCTTTATTTTATTCTTTCATTGTAACTTCTTCTTAACCAACTTCTTCTCTTCTGTGCATCTTCTTCTTTTCTGACACTGCGAGTTCACACAAGCAGTTCCTACTCTGATGAACAAGAGCGAGGTCTCGTTCCTACTCTGATGAACAAGAGCGAGAGCGAGACCGATAGAGAGGAGTGATTTTGTGAGTAAGGAAAAGAAGAGCAAAACCGACAAGAGCAAAAACGGCTTGAGCGAGATGGGCGAGAGGGGGAAGAAGACAACCCATTGTTCCATGGATGTTTGCAAACGGATCATTAGCGAAAGGGAGAACAAGACTAAGAGCGATATGCTTTTCCACGTGCGCACGAGTATTTTTTGGTAACTTCACCCGAATTTGACATCAGTAAAAGGTCATTTAGTATTTTTTTTTTTTTCAAAAAGGGATCATTTGACTTTTTTTTCCCAATTATTGGATCATCCATACAAATTTTCTGATAAAAAAATGAATAAATTCAGCCTATGAAGCATAGATACTTCATGTGAGACAAAGAATCTGTATCAAACACGTATAAGACTGATACTTACAGATATGTATCTAATTCGTGATTTGATATTTCTCAATCTAAAACTAGACAACCTATTAAAAAAAAAAAACTAACTATTCGAGTCCAAAACTAAAAGGAAGAACAAAAAAATAAAAGACCAAACTCTAGATTCATCTAATATTCATCTTCACATTTGAATCTCTACAAAGTTCATCAAAATATAACCCACTTGAATATATTCAACAATTTAATGAAGAAGTTTTTTGTTTATCTTCGTACTTCTTCTAATTTTCTCCTTCTTTTTTGATCAATATGAGTCACTTTTCTATTATATTTTATTGATTATTGTACTTCAACATTTTAGATGATTTTTGTATTGAATTGTATTTTAGTGTTAGTATTGTATTTTGTACTGTTGTCATTAACTTGTATGCTAAATTTATCTATCTTAAATTTTTTTAAGAAAAAAAAAAATGTATTTTCAACATATCAATATTCTATTTTTTTAGAAATTGACATATTGTATCGTGTCTATATCAATTTCTATGCTCCATGAGAGTTGAAGAACTTGTCCACAACAAGTAGAGCATTGTCAAATCCTAAATTCTTGAAATTAGAACTTCTGTTTCATTTCAAGGGCTCCCAAATGCTTTTCAGCCTTTGGGTAAGCCATCGATCCCAATGGATTTCAGACTGAAATTCATCCATTAGCTTGAAAATCATAATTCAGTTTACCTCCATATCTCTCATTCCCACATACTTCATCAATTCGAGAAAGAACTGACTCGGAAACGAAGGCCATTCATTCCCGCGCAGATTTGAAATGAAACCCCACATACCAGAATTAGCTACTCGAGTGAGCAGAGCCATACTTTCAATTTCAAATCACACAAGCCCGGCTGGATCATGGACCCCTTCACTGGAGCAGAATTTGCATCGACTCGGTTTTCGCCAAACGTTAAATCCATCTCTCGTCTCTCAAGTCATCGACCCTCATCTTCTTACCCATCACTCCCTCGCTCTCGGTTTCTTCAATTGGGCTTCTCAGCAACCTGGTTTCGCCCACAATTCCGATTCATACAAGTCGATTCTCAAGTCTCTCTCTCTTTCACGCCAATTTGGGGCCATTCATAGTCTCTTGAAACAGGTAAAAACTCAGAAAATTGGCCTCGATTTATCAGTTTATTGCTCTGTTATTGATTCCTTGATCATTGGCAAGAAGACCCATGATGCTTTTTTGGTTTTTAATGAGGTTACTGATGTTATTGGATCCGAATCATGTAATTCGCTTTTGGCTGCTCTTGCTTCTGATGGGTTTTTTGAGCATGCCCAGAAAGTTTTCGGTGAAATGTCTCTTAAATGCATTCCTTTTAACACTCTTGGCTTTGGTGTGTTTATATGGAGGGTTTGTAGAAATACTGATGTAGTTAAAGTTTTGAACATGATAGATGATGCCAGGACCAACAATTCGGAGATCAATGGTTCTGTTATTGCCACATTGATCATTCATGGGCTCTGTGGGGCGTCTAGACTTGCAGAAGCTTCAAACATTTTGGATGAGCTTAAGAATAGGGGTTGCAAGCCCGACTTTTTGACGTATTGGATTCTTGGAGAAGCGTTTCGGTCATCAGGGAATGTGGTTGACAGGGAGAAAATCCTGAAGAAGAAGAGAAAGTTGGGGGTAGCTCCAAGGCTTAATGAATACAAGGAGTATTTATTTGCTTTAATAGCTGGAAGACGGATATGTGAAGCTAAAGAGTTAGGTGAAGTTATTGTCAAAGGAAATTTTCCTATGGATGAGGAGGTTTCTAATGTGCTGATAGGGTCAGTGGCTTCCATTGATCCTTATTCTGCTATTATTTTCTTCAAGTTCATGGTCGAGAAAGGGAGATTCCCAACTCTCTTGACTTTAAGAAATCTGAGTAGGAATTTATGTAAGCATGGAAAGATTGATGAACTGTTGGAAGTTTACCAAGTTCTGAGTAGAAATAACTACTTCAATGATTTTGATAGATATCATTTAAGAATTTCATTCTTATGCAAGGCTGGAATGGTGAAAGAGGCCTATGGTGTTTTGCAGGAGATGAAGAAAAATGGATTTACCCCTGATGTATCTTTTTACAATTCTGTCCTAGAAACATGTTGTAGAGAAGATTTGCTTCGGCCTGCTAAGAAGCTGTGGGATGAGATGTTTGCTAGTGGCTGTGATGGTAATTTGAAGACGTATAACATCCTCATTCAAAAGTTCTCAAAATCCAATCAAATCGAGGAAGCTTTGGTGCTTTACCATCATATGCTTGGAAAATCGGTTGAACCCGATATTACAATCTACATGTCCCTGCTTCAAGGGCTCTGTCAGCATTCACAACTTGAAGCTGCTTTTGAAGTCTTTAGCAAGTCTGTAGAACAGGATGTAAATCTTGCGGGAACCTTGCTGAGCACTTTTATCTTGTGTCTATGTAAAGCAGGCACGTTATTTTCCCTGGTTACATATCTGATGTTAATTCGTGTGTGTTTCCCATTTGTATATATATGCTTATTGTCTAGAGTCATTTGTTCTCACCTGACATTCCCCTACATCCTCTGCGACTTGACCCTATCATCCTTGCTTGTCTTGAAGAGCATGCCTAACTTTGGAGTTCTTATGATTGAGCCATCAAAAAGGAAGGTATATCTTGTTGGTATAGATAGTAACTTTTAATCACGGGTCCTTTTAGCATATATTGTCCTCACTCACATGTTTTCTAAGAAAATTCTCATGAGGTCACCCAACATAAGATTCCTCCAAGCTAAGTATGTTTAACTTTAGAGTTTTCATGATTGAACCACCGAAAAGGAAGGTGTACCTCGTTGGCTTGTCCTCACTCACATGCTTTCTAGGAAAATTTCTAGGAAGTCACCTAACATAGGATTGCTCCAAACGAAGCATGCTTAACTTTGAAGTTTTCATAATTGAACTACCGAAAAGGAAGATGCACTTTGTTGGTATAGGTAGTAATTATCAATTCTTTTAAACCCTTTCTTAACCTTATTTTCATACCCTCGAGATCCCTTTCATTCAAATGTGATATCGATTCATTCATGTACCCACCTAAACTCGGGTATTATACTTAACAAGTCCCTTGGTCACCGCCATAGCTGACCCTTTATAAACCTCTCTTCTATGGGCTATTTGGGGTTATCTCTTAGATTACACCATTTTTGGCCTTGTTACCTAGACACAAATCATAAACAATCAAAGCTATTGTTGACTCTGTAAGATCCTCGCTTCTATTGGCCAACTCACTCTCTTTGGAATTAATCTCTTTGACTACACCGTTTTCAGCTTTGTACCCAGACACTCATCTTGAATTAGCAGCGTTCGCATCTAGCATCTTCTTATTCTAAGGAGGGTTCTGTAGAACCAGAAAACGGTTATGTACTCAACATTTTAATTTAATGATGGAGCTTTTATTTAACTTGAATTTTAAACAATGCAGGTCATTTCCTTGCTGCATCCAAGTTACTCTGTGGTCTATCAAGCGACATTGCTCACCCAGTCACCCATGTAACTTTACTGAAAGGTTTTGCAGATGCTGGAAAGGTTCCACTGGCTAAGCAACATTTAGAATGGGTTCAAGAGACTTCTCCATCAATGTTGTCTGTTATATCCAGTGAGTTATTAGCATTTCTTCCTTCCTCCCCAAGAGCAGATCAAATTTTACAGATTCTTCAAACAATACAAGAACTATCACGTTTTAGCAATTGATGAAGATATTATGAAGTTCTTCAATAGATGCAATCCTACACGATCAAGTCGGATACTGGTTGTTATATAGCAGCACACAATATCGTGAAAGTTTTGTGTTACAGGGTATAGACATCTTCAACATTGCTTTCTTCCTCTATGGAAGCATGAGAACCAAAAAGTGTAGATTTTTATTTAACCCATGCACCAAACCTAGTGTTTAGCCATCCATTTTTAGCCGAAACTTCATAAGGGTCGTTTATTGCTCAGGAAGGAGCATTGCTAATTATTCGACCTTGAAACTTAGAAATGACAAGTTAATTCGTTCTCTTCTTGCTCTGTTTCTTAGTAAAATATAAAATTGACTTCAGGTTCTTCCTGGCCGGTTCTTAAAAAGTGAGGTATGAAAATTTATACTTTCGACTTGAAAAGGAGTAGATATCAATTGACAATTCATTCCTATACTAAAAATCCCAATCCCAGGAACATAGATTAAGAAGTAATCTTGCAAACCTAGCATAATTTTAAAAGTACACTAAAAAAATAGGCAAATAAATTAACACAAATATGATATCTTTATTTTTACAATTATGCTAATATTGTAAAAGTTAAAAAGTAATATAAACCATTATTATGTTTTCAAAAATCATCTTTTTTAATTTAGCCTCTATTATTTAGAAGTTACATTCTCTCTTAGAAGACTTCTTTAACAATCAATCAAGAAGGAAAGAATTTTAAAAATATATTTTAAAAAGAATACGAAACTAAATTAGAGCAAAACACCCAAGCAAATATATCCAATCTTCTGAAAAATAAAACTATGCATTTAAATTTTCCTCTTCTGATAGGTACTTTATTACAACATTCGTACCTGGGAGTGTCCTTGTGTTGTTGGAGGAAGGTGCAAATGAAAATAATGAATTACCTAACATTGAAGGCACTAGACTCTGTCATCCATTATTCTAAAGTAAGTGAGAAGCACGACTTGACATACATTAAGCAGACCATTTTCTGCATCTACTTCCATCGGTCCGAAGCCAATAATTATAGAGCTTTACAGTTTTCTACAATTTTTGTAGAAACAGCATTTACCACACACTACACTATCCTGTACAAATCATTTTCTTAAAAGACAACATATACATACATCCCAACCAAGCTTGCCTTGGTTGGTTTCTTCTGGGTTTATTACCTACAATTTGAGCTGATGTAAACCCTCAATTATAAGGGTTGAAGGAAGGGTTCCTATATATTTACATTGCCCCTTGAATGAACTTGTCATGTATCTGTGCAGCTTTTTTACTTGCGAAAGAATATAATACACACAAAGGGTAGAGCAGCTGGCTTTCAAGAGTAGGATCTTATCAATTTGAAATTCTGGAAAGTTCTTGCTTTGAAGAAGTACCCCAAGAAGAATCCTGTCGACGTATCCTTTGGAGGCGTTTCAGAGAGAGACGAGTTCTGTTTCACCTGTAGCATGGCATTGCCGATCTGTTTTCGAATGGACTCGACGATCTTAGTATCAATGGTGGTTCCTGTCATGTCAGTGACATAGAAAATGTCTTTTGCTTTTCCACGTTTGGTGGCTATTTCTGCTCTCCTGATACACAAGCTGTTCTCCCTAAATATTCTTGTGATATCTGAGAGAAGCCCAACTCTGTCTTCTGCATGCAGTTCTAGCTTAAGCCCCTGCAAAGGAAGACAGACAACATTATATATTGCAGATACTTCACCTATAAACATTAAGCAAAACAGACTCAATAATGGCCTCTCTTTTACCTCAGACTCCCTTCTTTCAATGGCTGCCTCAAGACAGTGCAATACTCTATCTCTTTCCGCTTCGGAGCTAATCGGCAACCCATCCTTATGTCTTATGTAAAATTCCTGAAAGGAAAAGAATCAGTTTTCTTTAAATCACAACTAAATTCAAAAGCTAGGATGGTTCAACAGATCCAAATTTTAAAAAAGGATCTTAAAATTACCAGATAAGCTTCCATCCTCCCAGTGTTGACCATCCCATGAAAGACAACATATTCCATGTCCGTCAAAGTGCAAATGATATCAAATAGCAGCTTAGGCCGATCTCGAGATCTGGTAGTAATCACAGTATAATCCTTCTCAGTGCAATCCAAGACAGTAACATGGGGTCTCGTGTTCTTATCTTCAACCTCAAGCCTGGTTTTGGCAGCCCTTTCATAATCTCTATCAGCCAGCATGATCTGATGCAGCCTTCTGTCTGTGCTGGTGACCCCAGGAGGAGAAAGGGTCATTTTGGCTTCCTTTAACTCGCCATTCCCTCTAAGAACATTGCACAATAATTCTTTGATTGTTAAGAGCCGCTGCGGATCGTTGATTGCTCGGCCAGTGGCATCATCTGTCACATGTACTACAGCTGCAGCCCTATTATTGTGTGTCCAAACATCAGCATTTACTACATTACAGTGAAGGTCCGCAAGAACAGCACAAACTTCAGACAATAAACCAGGCCTGTCAGTACCAGACAGCTCGATTGAGGTGTGATCTTCGGATGGCATCACACCGACGGACTCCCTCAAGGATGGCACGAAACTCGCATCAACCTCAAGCCTCTGCATGGTATAATTAATGAACTCTTTATAAGAGAATAAAATTAAATCCTTACAAGTTTAAGGATTATAATGAAATATGGAAGTCTATAACGAAAAATAGATAAAATTGATGAAAGGAAAGGTGTTTTTTTTTTTTTTTTTTTTTTTACCATTTGAATGGCGTTTATCACTTCTTGATCTCTGATTTTGCCTCCCTCATAAGTAATAACATTAAAAACTGGAAAACAAAGTAACCCATAAGTGGTTAAGCTTTTCAGATTCAAAATAACTGAAGAATCAGAACTACTTACCATCCATGAACCAACCTCCATCAGAGGAGATGTAAGCTTTGGTAATTATTAGGTTCATATCCATGAGGACTTGCACAACTTTCAAGAGAATCCCATGTTTGTTCATACTGTCAACCTAATGGGGGTAGAAGAAGGAAGGGATTGAAGCAATATTTAGCTCATGATCGAATAAAAAAGAAAAGGAAAAAAATAATTACAGGGCAGAATTGAAGATCATCAAAATCCTAGAGATAAAGCACCTGGATCACTGTAGCATCCTTACAAGCGCTATTGTCAATCACAACCCTGCAGCAGGGACAGAACAGAATGAATAAAACAAATCAGAAGAAGAAATTACATTCTGAAGAAAAACAGAGAGGTTTGAAGAGGAGAATTATTCCAGGAAGAAACAGCCACAAAAATCATAAATCATGAGTTCATTCCGAGTAAATGAATTGCAAAAGGAAGCAAACCCCACATCTGTTTTCCATTACTGACATTACTCCAAGAAGTCAACAAGACCAAGAAAATTGGAGAAACCTCAACAGATGATATAGAAGACCCAAAAGCAAATTCAAGATTGAAATGAAAACCCGTTCCATCAATAGACAAAAGAGAGAAAACCCATTACGAGAAAGAAGAGTACCTGGGCGGGTTCAGGCGCCTGATAAGTTTGTCATACTCGTTGTCCATGATGAAACCCTTCAACAAGAACAACCCACAAAAACGTACTATACCCAGAAACGATTAAAGAAGAAGAAGAAGAAGAACTCCGTCGAGCAGGAAAGGAGAAGAAGAAGAAGGGAAGAAGGAGGGAGGGTGTTTGGTTTTAGGGTAGGCAGTGAAAGTTTATTAGGTTGCTAGTTTGTTAATTTGTAGGATTTGACTATGTGAGTTTGTTTCCATGGCAATGGAGAAGACGGGGAGTAAAAAGTTTGTGGGTATTATTGATGGCGATAGCCCAAGTTTCGGGGGACCACTGAGGACGTTGCGGATCACGTGTCATCTAAACCCCGGGCCTTTGGTCGGACACTTGCCGCTCATCTTCCCGGCATTTTCAGCCTGACCTACCCCTAAACCCTAAATTTTTGTTTTAATATTATTTTCATTTTTTACTTTCATTCCAATTTTGATATTTTTATTCTTAATATAAATCTTCGAAGGTATGCGATTTCGGATTCTATTTTATGTTTGAAAAATTTTATGAAATAATCTAAATCTTAAAAATTTTTTTTATAGATGATCTATTCCTAAAAACTTATATGACGTTTTGTTCATGTGAAATACCAATTTTATCCCAATATAAAAAATTCTTCAAATTGCGTTACGAAGCATCGTTTACCTCAACTTTTTTGCTTACATCTTCTATCACTATGCGATTTTGGCTCTCATTTTCTCTCTTTTTGGTCTGACTTATCGTCTCTCATCTTCATCCGAGCATTTGGCCTCCTTCTCGCCATTCATTTGTACACATTTTCTACCGTCATCGATCTCTGAAAGGTATGTGACTCTTCTCCTTGAACGCATGTTGATATTCGTTTAGGATTCTCGCAGTCGTTTAGGGTTCTCAAAGGATTTACGCCTACCTTTTATTAAACGATCTCTCAGCTTTTGTTAAATGTTCATGTATTCGTTCTTAAGAGATCGCTTAGATAATCCTAAGCGAGCATTTGGTATTCTTTAAACAATCAATTAGAGAAACGTAAACGATTATTTAGATAAAAATGTGTGATTGTTTAGTGGTGTTTACACGATCATTTAGGTATTTGCAATGTGATCGTTTAGTTATTTGTTACTCGATCATTTAGGTATTTGTAAAGTGATTGTTTAGTTTTTTTTACCCGATCGTTTTGTTTTATGTTACGTGATCGTTTAGTTATTTGTTATGCAATTGTTTAGTTTTTATTATGTGATCGCTTACTTATTGTGGCAATGTATGCGTTTGTTACAGGTTGCTAAGATGGTCATCCCTGCTGAGAAATATTTTCCTACTACAGTTTCTCGTCACTTTGAAGGAATCGCTTTCTTTCAATGTTTTTATGTGGATCCTCCACTTGCATTCCTCCATTGAACATCGTACAGTTAGCAAGCTTTTTGTTAACTTTTTTACATGGTAATTGAAGTTCTTTTTTATTACACGTATTGACAATTTAATTGACAAGTCATATTTCGAAAAGAAAATTTGACCAGCCTTTATATCCTCGTCATTCAGACAGTCATGAGTTATTATGATGAGGTCGTCATACAATGGGCCCTTTGATGGTCTGGGTATATTTACAAACGGTTGGGTTGGAATGGTGGAATGCATTTGAACCGAAGGCATCACAACTGGTGGGACGAAAGCAGGTGGGGTTGGAACATGAATGTAAGGTGTTGGAAAAGTTTGTGGTCCTGAAGATTGTCCATATTCATGGTTAGTATCGAACTGTGGAGTACATATAGGTTCATTGTTGTGACCAAACCAAGCTTCACTTCGATCTTCCCCAAAGTTACATAGCTCAATATGATCATCCATTGAAAACATGGTGGGAATATTACATGTTGAAATGGTTGTATATCCAAAGTTTTGATTAATTGGAATTGGTTGATTCGTTGGATTGCATTATTGGTACATATTCTCAGTGTACTCCATGACTTTCGTACGGCGTAACTGATACAAATAACGACATCCGAGATGCATCACTATCTTCTCAAAAGAAGTCAAGATCTTCATCGTCGACTATGTCAATTAGAGGAGTTGAGACCAATAGATTGTAGCAATATTTGATGTGTATATCAAACATATCTAGATCAATATTCAGTCATTGGTGCATAATATTCACTAATTCACTAACTGTTATATCATTTATGACCTTCAAACCAATTATGACCTCTAACATAATTGCTTCCCGATTGGTCCCATTCCTCACTAAATTGTACAAAGATGCAAAATAGCGTCATTGATCTGCAATTGAATTAGCAAATTTTAAGATATATCCAATCAAAATTTAAGAAATCACCCAGTAATTGATAAGCAATTGTCCAGCTATTTATAAGTGTTCACTTAAAATTGTATACGTGATCACATATATACTACTAAATGTTCGTTCAGTATTATATACACGATCGTTTATATAATACTAAATGAGCGTTGGGTATGATATAAATGGTCGTTTATATAACACTAAATGATCTTTCATGTAATACTAAACAAGCGTTTATATTGTAATGAACGATCATCTATATATTGCTATACGATCGTTCATTCAATACTAAACAATTTGGGAGATAAGAAATACTGTAGAATATCACTTACATTCTCTCTGTTTCTGGATCTGCCAAACGAATCTTTCTCAATACCCAAAGACACAATAAAATGAACAAAAATGAAAGCAATCAACAATAAGGATGTTGTACTGAAACTTTGAGAGAACAATGAGAGAATGAAAAGCATTTGACAGAAAATGAATAACCAAGAGTGACTTTCCGTTCTTGATATCAATTTTATTTAATGCTATTGGTAGAATATAAGTTGGGAATAAATGTGTTGGTAGAATGTTAGTGTTGCATTGAATGCATATTGAATGAAGAGCTAAAGAAATCATTGAAGGAAGAATAAATGTGGCACGGATTGAAGAGTTCTTTAAATTTGGGGTAAAATTGGTATTTCACATGGTCAAAAGGTCAATCATAGATAAGTTTTTAGGAAGAGGTTTGTTGGGGATGATACCCTAGTCATGTAGTTTGTGAACAGTTTGTACGAATGCTTGCGATGTATAATATTTGATATTTACTTCACTTCTTGACTTTGCATATTGAATGTTTTATTTGTTTTAACACAAACCAATAAACGAAAATCTCTGGTTGTCATTATGTAACTTAAGCATGCATGTGGTGACATACAAGTGGATCATGTCTTAAGTGATAACCAAAATGGTATGTAGTATATGGATATAGGAGGGAAACCTTATCCCGGTAACGCTATGGATGCGGCTCGCTATATGGAAAGTGTTGTGATTTGTCACAGATGGTCTGATTTTGATCATTCGTATAGGGGACATGTGAGCGGGCGCATCCTATACAAAGAGTTTGTATAAGACCTGACCACGAAGTGTTAATGTCGTTAATACTGTTCATGATAGAGACTTCACTTCACTAGTATGATCATAGGTAACATGACCTCAATCCTGAGTGAGTTGGGAACTCTTGCCATTGAGGGTGGTCTTTTGATTTGTATGGGTGCGAGTGGCTAGACCGCCGACTCAAACCTATCACTTTAGGAATTCGTCTGATTTAGGAGTTGGGAACTCAACTACACAAGATGAAATTTACTCCTTCCCCAAAGCAGGGGTAAGTAGATAGATAGCTCCCTTTAAGGGCTGATCCCAGGGCTTGAACGATGTGGTGTCACACACCTTCTCATGGTCCGAGAGGTGTTCACACATAGTAGGACTATGTTGTATTGTTTATTAGAGGGATCAGTGGTACCTAAAGAGTAAGATGTAACTATAGGGGCAAAATGATAAATCGACCCAACTGTACTTACGAGCATCAGTGAAGGGTTATCGTACTCATGATTGGTTATATCCGATGGACACAGAAATATATCTGTGGTAAGAAGAGTTCAGATGTCGGTGTTTAGTGGAATGTCTGACAGTTAACGGATGGTGGATCTCGTGGTTAAAGAGTTTAGTCAGCTATTCACGTACCGTTGGAGCTTCGAGTCATAGGCTCATAAGGTCCCATTGGTAGCTTGGATACAAGTTGAAAATCAGTTTTTGGGTCAGTTTGAAATGTTCAAATTGACAAAAAGGAGTTCGATTATATATGATATAATTGAACTAGTTAATTATATACGATATAATTGACTAAATGTATGAGATACATTAATTTTAGAGGAAATTAGATATAAATATGATTTATATCAAGCACAGGCGAAAACACTATGGTTGATATATGATATCAAATTATAGGTTATGAATATAATATGATTATATTTATTATTTTATTAATTGGCAATTATGGGATAATTGGCCACCGTTTTCTCCGTAACCGTGCGTAAGTGGGAAGTTCAATTTGGTTTTCATAACTGAAGAATAAAATGAAAATGGTTTTCATTTTGCAAACTATGCATAATTGCTAACAGTGTGATTTGCAATCAATCGCATAGTACTTGAGAGCCTATACGATAGTGCATCGCGTTTTCCAAACGATTGCACACTCGCGCGCGCATTCTCTAAACAATCGCTTACCATTTACTAAACGATCGTTTAGCGCCCGAGCCTTACTAAACGATCATATAGACGATCGCTTAGCTTTTCCTGCATGATCTACCTTGCCTAAATGTTAAAATATCTCAACTATGCGATAGTCGTAGCCTTTTCCCACTTGTTTGATCTTTGTACACGATAGCCTTTCCTCCTTACCTCTACCAAATTCGAACAAAGCCCACACTTTGGATTCTCACTCTGAAAATACTAAGGGTGTGGTGGTGTCGTCCTCATTTTCCTGCTGTTCTTGCGAAGCCATTCGTGTAGATGACCAGGGTGTTGCTGGACGATTGCTTGCTGGTCTAGCGAGAACGGGAGTTCGTTCGTTCGTGGAGAGAGTGAGTTTTACTGAGAAGAAAGTCTTCAACTGGTATGTTCTTCGTTCTCTTGTGTTTTTTATCTTGAAGTATGCTGGTAATTTAGTAGTGTTAATGCATATATGTTTGTATGAATGTATATGTGAAAATTCTATTACAATGAATTGGAAAGATCCACTTCCACTCATAGGTACTCTTGTATGAGAGTTCCTTCAAGGTCATCTATAGAAAAGTTTTTTAGATTTGGGTTATTTCATAAAATTTTCCTTTATGTTTTCAGATTACTGAAACCAGTAAATATGTGTTTAGCAAATAACTCGAATTTTGTTTCTAAAAACTGTTTTTAGATTTTGTGATCCAAACATTGTAAATTCTGAAAAAAACATTTTTATGTTTTAATTGTATCCAAAATTTGAATTTTAAAATTTAAAATGCATAATTATATTAATCAATGTTAAAAACATTTAGATATATAGTATATGTCATGTTATAAACTCAATTAAAATTTATTAAAAAAATAAAATATTTATTATGTAATATAGACTCTGAGACAAGAAGCTAACAGAGAAGCAAGGGTCTTGAGGGGTGAGCCCTATGACTATTTCCTCTTAAAGCTCTTTCTCGAGCTTAGTGTATAGGGATAACCCAAGGAAAGGAAGAAGAGCTAAAATAGTAATAATCAAATTCCACCCTGGAAAAGAGCTTAGTTGCTAGACTAAGCAGAAGGGCAATTTTATGCCTTTCAATATCAGGCTTTATGGCCTAAAAGGGGAAGTCAACAAGGTCTTAAAATTTAGATTTTAGTTCCTACGATTTGATAAAACTTCACATATAGTCTGTATAGTTTGTTAAATCCTTTTAAATAATCTCTACCACAGGGACTATTTATGAAGTTTTTATCAAATCATAGAGAGTAAATTCAAATTAATTATAAGACCTAAATTTTAACTTCTTCCAAACTATAGGAACAAAAGTTTCAATTTATCTGTTCAATTATATATTATTATAGAATACTAATTTTACAATTTTTTTAACATAAAACATTTTCATAAATAAATTAATAATAGTTTATTATCAACTAGTATTTAGTGGGTAACTACAACTAGTTTGCAATTATTTAAATTAGAATTCAATTTCTAAATCTACTACTAAACACATCTTTGAAAACATGACATACAACTATGTTTTCATTTAATTCATTCTTTTCAAATTTCTGTTTTCAGATTCTCTACCAAACAGGCCTTAAATTACTTTAGTTTATTTTTCTTACAAAAATTAATCTCAATTTTCGTGGAGAGGTTTGAACCACAACCTCTTATCTCTAACTAACATCTATGTAAATTTAGTTGGTTGTTATTCTCTATTAACATTTTACATTTTTTTTTTTGTAAAAATTATTATTATTATTTGGGTTTATTAAGTGCATATTTGGGAGTAATTTAAAATAGTTAAATTATTTTTATAATTTTAATAGTTGTTTTGAAACATGTTTTTAATCATTCAAAATTAATTTATAAATTGCATTTAAAAGTATAAAATTAAATATTGAATTAATTGTGAGTGATTAAAAGCATTTTTCGAAGTGATTTTGAATAGACAAAAGTGATTTTAACAATTTTAAAATCACTATCAAACATATACTAATTTCAATAAATAGTAAATTCAAAGGATTAAATTTAAGATTTGTTAAAAATATAGGGGCTAAAGATAGGATTTATTGTTAAAGAAGCATAGCTCAATATATGTTAGCGACCATGCAGTCCATGGTTTGAATCTCTTCACCTCCTATTATACTAAGAAAAAGGTAGGATTTATTAAAAGTTTATAGACTAACATTGAATAAGTGATAGTACCATGACTAAAATGGAATGCGAATACATAAATAAATAAATAAATAATTGAAAAAACTAAAATGATGTAGTTGTAATATTTGTGTCTATTTAGTTCTCAACTTTAAATTGCATAATTAATAAATCTTTAAAATTTTGAAGAGATTCCATTTTGAATTTTAATTTTTTTCCTAACAAATCCCTAATATATTCAATACTTTTAAATAGGTTTAAATACTATTTTTGGTTCCATTTAGTGTTTATTCATTTTGATCTATGTATTTTCAAAATGTTCATTTTGATCCATGTACTTTCAAAAAGTTACCATTTTGGTCCTTCCATTCATATTTTTCCTTCATTTTGAAGGGATCAAAATAGTTACATTTTTAAAGTTCATGAACCAAAATGAATAAAAGATGAAAGTACAAGGACCTAAGTAAATATTTTAAAAGTATAGAGATCAAATTGAACCAAAATTGAAAGTATAAGGACCAAAATAAATATTTTAAAAGTATAAGGATCAAAATGAACAAAAGAACCAATGTAGTTTTTAAACTTTTTTTAAATATGAATTGAACTCATCTATTAAATATAAAATAGAATTTAATGACATTTCTTATATCATTAAAAAAATGAATAGTTTAAAATCATTATTTGGTCATAAAGGTAAAATAAATTTTGTCCTTTATATTTTGTCGTAATTATAAGAGATGAAAAAAAAATAATAATAACTATCAGTTAATTTCTTCTTGAAAAATTTTCACAGAAGGAAAAAATGTCAAACTATTTACAGAAATAGTAAATAAAACATTGATAGACACTGATAGACTTCTATCGGCGTCTATCACATAGTATCAATGATTGACTTATATTAATTTCACATTGATAAACTTCTATCTGCCTCTATCAACCTCTATTAAAGAAGATTAAATTTTGCTATTTTGTGTAAATATATTTTTTTATTTTTCTATTTTTGAAAATTCCTCCTTCGTTTTTTTCTTTTTATAAAATACAAGGCAAGAAACAAAAAATACTATCAAATATGCTCCCAAATTTCATCAATAATCACTCATCTCACACGTGCACTAGCACATATTTTAATAATATTGAGGGTCGTTTAAAGCAAGGTCTAAAGTATATGGACGAGTCCAAGCTCAAAGGAATACCGAAAAAAGAGCATGGGAGAGTGTGCTCCAAAAAGGAAATGTCGCACCTTAAGGTTTGAGCCGATCAACCAAGCCGATAAATGTATACAATCAGAAAATAAACAAGGCGACACCAAACTGGCACTTTGTAATAATTAACCTCAAGCACTATAAACATCCCTGACATCTTTTGCCGTCACATGCAGTAGTGGGCATGTGCCAGAGTATAGGCTTATAAATAGTCTCTAAACCAAAGAGGAGGAGTAAGTACTCTCACAAGAGGAGAAACAACCCTAAATCTTTTAGTGTTTAGCTAAATTATTCACTCCTTATACAAGCTTAAGCTTCAGAGCGCAGTAGGCTCTGAAGGAAATCTTAACTTAAAGATCCAGTGAGCGGAAACGGATCATTCCAAATCCCATTGAGAAAGAACACAACAATTACAGTCTAACGGAAATGGTTATGCATAATAAGTAAATTACAAGCATGCTTCTTAAAAGAATATACAAGAGAAAGAGTATGCTTGAAGAATCTTTCTTCAAGTATCCCTCAATTGTTCAGCAACTGGTTCAAAGAAATACCTGAACACAACGAACAGAACAGCCAACAACACGAACTGATGAAACCTCGGTCACAATCAAGTCCAACTCGATCTTCGAACCTCAAACTAAACAGGAACACCACCACAAGTATTACCTTGGTATTCTCAGTGTGAGAATCCAAGAGTTATGGGCTCTGTGTGATTTGGATAGATGAATGAAGGAGGAAGACAAGACGATCGAGTAAGTGGGAGATAGATGAAGTTTATCGTATAGACTAGATACTCGATCATTTAGAAAGATGAAGCCTATCGTATAGATTTTGCTACTCGATCGTGTAGCAACGAGTAAACGAATAACTATCATATAGTAAACTCGATACTCGTACTCAATCGTGTAGGCTGTGAGACACTATTGTTTAGTAAAACATTTTTACTCGATACTCCTTTCTTTTGTCAAACGACACAAATGAATGATCATCCAATTTTTGGAAGATAATTTTCCTTTTAATCTCACAGTTACTAACCATAACTTCCAATAACCTCACACTCAATAGATTATTAAAGAAAAAGAATTAATTATCATATAATTGATATATTATAAATAAATATGATAACCAACTTATCATATTATATTTAGAACCTATAGTTTTAATATTTCATCATATGAAACATATAAACCATAGTTCTTTTCTATGATATGATATTTAATATAAATCATATTTATATTAATTCCTCCAATTAATATATCCAATACATCATATCAATTATATCGCATATAATTGAATTAATTTAATTATATCACATATAATTAAACTTCCTCTTGTTAATTTTAACACTTCAAACTAACCCAAAATCTAATTATCAATTTGAACTCATTGAGCTACCAAAGGGACCTTATGGACGAACCTGTAGCTTAACATGAATAACTGACTAAACTCTTTAATCACAAGGTCACCATCCATTAACTGTTGGTCACTCCACTAAAGACCGACAATTGCACTATTCACACTACAAATATATTGTTGTATCCATTGGATATAACCAATCAACAATGTGATGACCCTTCACAAATCACTCATAAGTACAGTTGGGTCATTTTACCGCTTTGCTTCTGTAGTTACATCTAACTCCTTAAATACTACTGATTCCTCTAATGAACAATAAGTCATAGTCCTACTATGACCGAGTTCTCTCTTCCAAAAAAGGGTATGGTCACTATGTTCAAGACCTAGAGTCAGCCCTTAAGGGAGCAATTTATCTACTTACCCCTGCTTCGGGGAAGGAGTGAATTCTGTCTTGTAGCTGAGTTCCCAACTCCTCAATCAGACGAATCCTCAAAATGGTAGGCTTATTGAGTTGGCAATCTGACCACTCTCACCCATACAAATCAAAAGACCACCCTCATGAGTATGAGTTTCCAACCCACTTAGGATTAAGGTTATGTCACATATGGTCATCCTAGTAAAATGTAAGTCTCAATTATCAATGGTGTTATATAAAGAGACTAATCATCTCGTGGTCCAGTCTTATACAAACTCTTTTTATGGGATACCCCACTCACATGTCTCCATATGAATGGTCAGGATCAGACCATTTATAGCACTTTGCAATACTTGTAACATCTACAAAGCGGGTTATATCCGTAGTGTCACCAGGATAAGGTATTCCTCCTTTATTCTTATATTACAGACCATTTAGGTTATTACTTAAGGCATGATCTACTTGTATGTCTCACATATATGCTTAAGTTACATTAAATAACCACGAATCTTAGTTTATTGGATTGAGTAAATGCTTATAAAATAACACTTATTTTATTAATAACAATATGTCCACAAGGAGTTTATAAACTACGAGACTACTAGAAGAATTAGGAAATCTTTTTTTTTTGTTGAATGAAATCTTTTTGTAGGGAAAAAAAAAAAGCAATTGGTACCATCACATTACGTAGATTATAAAAAAGGAAAAAGTGATATTCAAATGGATTGAAAGAAACAAGATTTTGTTTTTGTTTTGATATTAAAGAAGATGAAGATGAAGGTGATGAGCAATATGCATATATTATGGGTATCCTATGTGTGGGTAAGCACCTTATCTTGAAACAAAGGGCAATTGGTCAATAACCCACAAACGTGGACTTTCTTTAACTTCATATATATATATATATATATTATTTGGATAGACTCTTACACACTCACTTCTAGTTCATGGTATTGCATTTTGTTTTTGCACCTCTTAATTATATATGCTCCCTTATCATTTTCCCCCCCCCCTTGGAATTTTCCATACACATCATTCCAATTTCATCAAGTGGCCAACATGCTGTTTCTAATTAATTACCTCTATCTTTTTAATTAAATTCACATCACCCAATTTAATCAACTATAATCTTATAAGGATAATGAGAATTTCATAGAGATTACGCATATTTATGGTTCTCATCAATACACACCAAACATATTATTTTCTCAATCCTCATCAAATGACAAGGTCCTTACAATAATTGAGTGTTATTATTATTATTTTTTCTTTTTTAATAAAATATGTCACTTTACAAATATGGAGTGAGGTTTTAAATTTACATCTTAACTACTAGATTGGTTTTTATTTTGTAGTTATGCAGATGGAAAATAAGTAAATAGAGCTTTTTGAAAAATATCAATTTAGACCATTAAACTTTGGAGTTTATATAAATTAAATTCTAAACTAATTATGGTATTACTTTAAATTTTGAACTTTCATAAGTGTATTAATTTACACTCTTCTCCAAATATCGTCCGATCATTATTGTATGAAACTTATAATTTGAGTTAATAAAACTTTTAAGTCTTTATAAGCCAATTAATTAGATCCATCGTTACGATTACCTTTGAAAATCATACACGTCTTAATTCACAAACGTGTGTAAACTTTCTTCAAATGTTGATTTTATAAAATGAAGGATTAAGTAAATGTATGGACAATTTCAAGAAAATTTTATCTAAGAGTCTTAAATTGATTTATTTATGAAAGTTCAGAGGTTCAAATTGATATAGTTATAAGTTTCACACGAGATTTTTTTAAATGGAATGCAATTGGAGTGTGTATTTTTTTTTTTATTTTCTTTTGAAATCGAAGGATGTAAATTGATACGCTTATAAAAGTTTCAAGGTTTTAAACTTAAATTGAAAAGTTTAAAGTTTAAATTGATACAAGTACTCAACTTTTTATAGATGTTTTCATTTTTTTCCTTTTATTTTTATTGTTTTATGGTAAAGGAAATTCAAAATTAAAAAATTAAAAAAAAAGGAACTAGTTTCGTTAAAAAGAGAAAAGAAAAAGTATATTTTATTCGACTACCATAATATTTATATTTTCAAAGATATTTGTTGAAAGAAGAAATCATATGATGTTATCCATATTTTAACAACTTTGAGAAGGAAGGGAAGAAGACAAGAAATTTTTCTCTTGTAATTAATATATTAAAGATTTAAAATATAGTTTTCATTTTTTCTTTTAAAGAAGAAAATATAGATTTGATTTTTGACATGTATCTTACATTTGAATTGAAAATTAAAAGATTAAAATATTAAATACTCTAGGATTTAAATTCTTGTCTGATGAGAAATGGGACATCAAATTTGAGAAAGTTCACATACTTTTATCTAAATTTTTAAATTTATTTCAAACTATATTAATGGTAAAAGTTCACATATTTTAAAATGATTTTTTAAAGAAAACTTTGTTCATCAAAATAAAATAAAACTTAAGCTTTAAATATCTAAAATGGAAAAACTAAAATTACACTAATTCTCAAATTTCTAAAAAAGAGAATCTATATCAATTAAAAAGGTTGACTTATTAAACTTTTTTGGATTCTGTGGGCAGAGAATCCAAATAAGTAACCAAAAAGAGGAAGTAGTAATCGGGTGTGGACGAGACACACAACATGAGAATGAACCCACGATTCTGATTATGTGACACGTGGCTACAAGATGATGGGAATATCTCCGAAATCCGAGCTGTCTGGTGTTGACGTGTACCAATTAGAAAATTCTAACACCGGTTCGGAATTAAAGCAGCAATGTGGGACCCGACCCGAAAGGGTGTGAGCTGGAAACTGTGACAATGACGTGAAAGAGACCGTTCGAAGCTAATTACACCTTTTTCAAAGATATTTTTAATATTTAACATTCTCAATTTACACCTCTTTTTTTTTAGAATGTAAATATTTTTAAATATTTTTTATATTTAAAGAGGTCTCTTTTATTTTATGTTAAAAATATTTTTAGTCTCTAAAATTTAATAAAAATAAAAATTTAATATCTAGACTTTTATTAATTTAGTCTAGAATTTTACTATGAAACAATTTAATCCTTAATGTAAAAAAATCATCAAAATTTGATGTCAATTTTTACTATTTTATGATATAAACTTTATATTTTATAAAAAATATCGAGTCTCTAATTAGTTTATTGGTTTATTTACACAAGAAATCTCATAAATCTTAATACTATTTCTACAATAACGATTAAATCGTTATAAATTTGAAGTATAAAAACTAAATTGTTACATAGTATAAGGACTAAGGCCTCGTTTGATAAATATTTTGTTTTTGAAAATTAAACCTATAACCACCTTCAATTTTTTTTTTTTGTTATCTACATTTCACTAATGGTTTAAAAATCAAGTCATATTTTGAAAACTAAAAAAAGTAGCCGTTAAAAACTTGCTTTTGTTCTTGAAATTTGACATTCATTCATATTCATCTGATAGTTAAAACATTTACTTCTCTCTTAATTTTTTTTTTGGGGGGTAAGAATTTTTGGTGAATACAAGTATTGGTTGGTAATGATTGGAGTTGTGTTTGAAAGCTATCTATATAAAAAGGAACATTCCTTTTACAAATTGATAGGAAAAATGAGCACCATTGAAGCGTATATGTTGAAAGAATAATAAAAAGACATTCGATTATCTCTACACTATTAATATTATTCTTTTTTCTTCACCACTCGATATTTGGTCATATAAATATGTATGCATATCCTAGGAATAACCCTTACATATGGAACTAATGTGAGCATGCTCAACTCATTAACATACATGTCATCAATCCCTCGGCTCCCATGAACTCAAAAAAATAGTTAATTTCACACCTCATATTAAAATATTTTATTAAAAGTACGTTATTTTTTAAAAAAATATGTCTTTTATCATCTCTTAAGGGTAAGAAACTCTTTGAGAAATATATTTATTTTTCATATTTTTCTTTTCAATTTCAATACGGTACAAGTTTGAACGGCGTATCGTACTTTAAAGATCTATTTTAAATTGATATTCTATTGTCTTTTACCATATGGTGCTATATTCCCACCTTTGATTATTATAATTAAAATGTTATATATTATAATTTTGGTTACTTTTTATCAGAAAGTGTAGGAGCTAAAAGTTTTGGCAACCTAAAGAGGAAAAGGATTGCAAAAAAAAAAAGCTCTAAACTTCATTGTTTTTCAACCAAGTATAGTTGACATTTAAATTAAGAGGCCAAAAGGTGAAAAAAAAAGCTTGCACATGCTTTTAGGGAAGAATTTAGAATAATAGGTCATAGGATACAATAATATGGCCTCTTAGGTGAGAGATTCTTGAATGGGCCAAATGATTTCTAAGTTCTTAAAAATTAATATCCAAGTTTGGATTCTCATCTTTTATCTCATAGAACTCTTAAATTCTAAAACACCCATCATGATTTGAAAATTTTAATGAATTAAAATTAGGAACTTTTTTTTAGTATGTGAACCCCCAATTTGAAGACGCTAAAATTCCCAATCGATTCAATTTTAACTCTAAAGATTATGTTAGACATTGATTATCTTGCGCCAAAGCTCTTGAGATTTTTTTTTTATTTTAAAAAATTCGAATGTTCTTGACGTGCAACTCTGAAAAATTAATTGTAAAAGAATTAAGAAGCTTTGTATGGAAGAAAAAAAGTATAAATGCTAAAATTCATTCACCCTAATCTATCAAAATCAACCAATGACGAAGCTTTAGATAGCCTTCCAATGACACCCTAAGGTCCTAAAAAACAAGTGAAAAAAAAAAAAAAGAAGAAGAAACAGTAAGGCTAGATCATAATTCCCATAAAATACAAGAATACCCCTACTTATTGCATCAAAATTAGAAAACAATAAAATTACATCAAGATTATTAGATGAAATATGAATAATAATTTGATGTCCCTAATTGTTCATATCATAAACAAATTTTGAGTGGGCAATGATGAAAAATCAGTAAATGCATCTATTTAGAACTTAAAAAATACTTTGCAAATTTTGGAAAATAGAATGAATTATATTTGATTTTCTATAAATAATGAAAAATAAGTTTAGTTCATGAAATGAAATTTCCAAAATGTTCATGATGGATGATTCTTTTTAATAGAAATTCAAAAAAATTCAAAAAATAACTTTATTTATTATTTATTATTTTTCCATCCACAGGTATAGAATCAGCCGCTGGGAATATTACTTAGAAAAGAATGTTTGGTTGCAGAATCTTAAGCCACTTGGCAAAGAATAAATGGAAATTGAATCAATACAAATTATAGTGGAAGGACCCCTTTAAAAGCAAAAATATAATACATACATGAATCATATTATTCTTTTCACACTAAATTTTTGGAAAATAAACCAATTTATTTAGTGGGATGACGCCTTCAAGTTCCATCATTTGCAAAAGGATTTCCAGAAATCAGGTGAAGCCAAAATCCTAAATTTCCAAAACAACTAACTCCTTTTAATATTGTATCTAAGATGAAACGGTTATAATATCAAATGTCAATATCGAACGAAATCAAGTCCAACAAACTCGAGCTTCTCTACATTACAACTCGTTTGAAGAGGTTACAGATATGTAATGACAATGTTTAGTCATTTGGAGATTTGGAAAGGGACTTCAGTCCAAAATTGTTTCTGCACAATGTACTTCAATTTTTGATACTATTATTGAATTTACAAAGATTCAAAAATTCAAAATGGTTGGGTTACCAGTTTCGATCCTTGAGTTGATGTAGTGACTTGCAAAAGCAAGAATAAAACTGTACTTGTGCACACTGGATGCCATGCTGAAAATTTAAAGCAAACAAAATATATCACCAAAATAGGGCGAATCCATACCTACACACACTGTTTTTTAAAACTCGAGGCGCAATGAAGTGCAATAGTCTTTTGGAGCTTAAGCGTAAGGTGCAAAAAAAATTTTTTTTTTTGAGGTGTACTATATATAAAGATACTATATTAAGAAGAGAAAGTATAGTTGAAATGGAAATATGGAAAAAAGAAAAAAAGACCCTAAACATAAAAAGAAATTGCATTTAGACTTAGTAAATTTGAAGTTTTTAGTTAAGAAGGAAGGAAAAGTTCTAATTATTACTATTTTTGAAAAATAATGAAAAAGCCCTAAGGCCCAAGGCTTTGAGCCTCGGGACTTCACAAAAAGCTTGTGAAAAGGCGAGGAGCCGGACCTGCGCCTTGAGCGTACCCTCAGGAGGGCTTTTTAAAAAACTGCCAACACAAGTTCGGTTTACAGATTGTGGCATGCTTTTATGAACAAAAATAGAAGAATAAAGTAGTAGCAGCAGGAACTAGTACTCACAGCATTAACGCATAGTTAGAAGTTACAAATTAAATACGCAGAGGTTCTTCTCGAAGAACACCGCCCATTTCCATTCTCCATGAATAGTCAACTAAGCCAGCGAACTCTCTGAAAGGCACACAAAATTACAGGGAATGGACACTGAACATGAAAATCTCAATCAAATGAAATAAAAAAAAAAAAAAAAAAAGAAGGTTAAACTAAGAAGCAAAAGAATGACAATATTAATTGTCTTTTACCAGATGTTGGTTTGATAGAAGCAATGAGCTGTAGTTGCATTAGGTTTGGTGCAATAAACTTGACTCTTGACAAATTTTAAATTCCAGAGTTACTTGCAACCATTTGGAATATGGATACAACATCATGGCAAACTACTGAGGGGAGGATATTTTCTAGATTATTTTTTGAAGCTACATCAACATTATGATTGTCATAAAAAAATTTAACAAAAAAAATGCCCATCAGCTAGAAAACATGCCTATGGCCAAGTTGAACTAAGGCTCTATATAGAATTTTAAATATATGATTCCAAAATAACATCAATATATCATCAGAGGATGAAATTGTCATTTTTTCTCTCTACTAAATCTATTAAAACTAACCGTGTAAATAAAGAATTGATCCTTCTTTTTGGGAAAAGAAATCCACCAATTGAACTAATAGTTATAGCAAAGCTGGAAGAGGGAGTGAAAAAGCAGACTAACTTGAGATCATGGCTGACGACGAGTACAGTTAAGTCTTTCTTTAGATTCTTTAAAAGCTTCACCACATCAGTACGAGCCTTCCAATCTATCATATAAGAATGAAAGGGCATAAACCAAAAGCATAGGCCAAAATTTCATCCTACGTTTCAAAAAGCATCATATGCTAATATTACCAAGCGATATGAACCAGTCCTTACAAAAACAATAGCAAAATTCTTCCAAAAAACCATTTGTTCAGAGATATTATTGTTAAAATAATGTAAAGCCAAGGACAAATGAACCGAAGTTTGAATAACAAAAAACAACTTGAAGTGGAAGATATTCCTTCTAGCCTTCTGATTATGACATACTAAAGGCCGTGACCTTAAATTCCTGGAATTTCAATGATAAAAGTGTGATCAAGTCAACAGAAATACGTGAATCAAATGATCCAAAATTTCCTTCGTTGAATTTCCAATTTTATGAATCCCCAAGTTTGTGATGCATTCAACTTCTTTACTTTAGAGACAATATTATTATGTTTATAAGGATCGTAAAATCGATCTCATACCAAGGCCAGCTAGAGGCTCATCCAGTATTAATAGATCTGGGATCTCCACCTGCAAGAAATGTGATTTATTCAATGTATAAGAATGCAGGTACAAAAGCATTTTGAAAGGTACAAATAAAACAATGAATTATGTTTTAACTAAATATTTTGGAATTAGAATCAGATAAAAGAAGAATAGTATTAATATTTTTCTCCACGTGAGATATAGATATTATATGTAGTCATTAATTATAGTAATACCCCAACTACCCCTAATATTGTGGAGTGGACTGTACTTTTCATAAATAATTGATTATTCCACTCATCTAACTTTAAAATGTTATTAGGTTAAACCAAAAATAAAAGGCACAATTGCAGTTAAAATTTTGTACTCAAATTCTGTTCCTGATCGATAAATGCCCTAAGTTCATTCAAACTTGTCTTTACCTTTTCTTAACAAATTGAAGGTGCTCACATGAGATCATTTTGTTATTTAGGCTTACCAATTGGATTGCCAAGGCAAGACGGCGCTTGTAGCCACCACTTAGAGAGTAAGGATCTTTGTCCAAGGCTATGCCATTTAATCCCACCTAGTCATCGACAGAAAGGAATAAAGAAATCCATCGTGGTAATAATAATTAAAAAAAAAAAAAAGCAATAAAAACATGTAAACAACTGTTGGTGAGAAAAGATCAAAAGTACCCAATTAATTGCTCTTTGAAGTCTCAAGGAAAGGTTCTCTTTCAAACGAAAATCACTCTTTTTCCGTGGCCAGCCAAATGTGACTTCATCAAGCACACTGTCTGTTATAAAGTACCTAGCTTCAGCAAAAGAATATTTTCAGCTACTTCTCAAGTATCATAGTATAAGCTAATAATGATGAATAAGATTGAGAATTAGGACAGAACTGTGCCTTTCAATCATACGGAAAATTGAATATACTGGTGACAGCCCGCAGGATTACCATAAGTCAAGGAGTTGGATAAAATAGAGGGAGTAAGAGAAGATGAAAATAGGCAATTGTTAAAGTGGGTTTAGGCAGCGTATTCTCACTCGAGAGAGAAGTTTTAACTTCTAAGTATCTCAAATACTTGGAGAGTTATTGTACTCCTTTATCCTTTTACCTTCCAATTTTATTCTAGTTATTTGGGTTTCATGACAACGTACACAAAAACTAATAAATTTTAGAATTTGACAACAGTCGGTGTATATATAAAATATTGAACATGTTGAGAAGATTAAAGAATTATGAAGTTGATTGATAAATGTTAAATTCATGAACCTCCACAATATTCTTTCCTTCTAGGAAAATTCTTCTTTAGTTCTTTGCTCAAGACAGATCCTTATCAGGGGGAAAAACATCAGCTGATTTGGAAAACCAAAAAATCATATATGATCCCACTGTTCATCTGGCCACCAGGTCATAAGAAGGTTAACATAACCAAAACCAACCCAAATACGACTTTTAATCCACTTAAGTTATTTACTGTGAGAAGGCTTCAGAAGAAATTGATCACTTGGGTATTGCAAGCTTGAAAGAAACTTGTGAGAGAAGCTCCAAAGCACAAAGTTAAAGGAGCTTTATGCTTGAAAAAGGATTACATCCATTTCCTTTGTTTACTAAAGTCCAATATTTAATTCTAAACTAAGTATCCTTCAGTCCAAATCCATTTTAGCGGTTTTTGCTTTTCTTGAAAAAATAGTAAGGGAACAGAACAAAAAGATTTATTGGGAGAAATGTAAGGAGCAGAAGAAATTCAGGATTGGATTAATGTGTCTAGATGACTTCCTCCTCAACAAGTTTTGTATTTTGCCTCTAGAGTTTTTCAATAAGCTCCTCTGTTCCAATCTTTCAGGTTGGAAACATAGTCCTTCTTGCATATACTTTGTTCATTAATACAAGTGTTTCCCGTCAAAAGAAATGAAGATATATAGCAGGAAAATGAGGTGATATGTAAGAAAAAGAAAGACCACACTAACTCTATGAGGTTAAAGCAGCCTGGCGGTTGCAATGCTTCTTATAATCATATATCAACGATTTTCTAAACTTGTTTCAAAATATTAGTCCTGTCAAGGCTAACCAAAATGGACGCTACCTCTCTGGAAATTGAAAGACAATGCCAACTCTCTCAGGGGTTAATGGCTGAGAAGACTGACATGGTTTGCCATCTTTATCATACTTTTGGACATAAATGGAACCTGAAGTTGGTTTGTTCAGACCTGCAAGAAGCTGAACGAGACCAGGAAGAAAGATTGACTACCTTATAAACAATAAATCAACATACAAGTAGATAAAAGAGACCATGAGAGAAGTAAGGGAAAGCCTAATACATTTAAAATTCAAAGAAAATAGCTTAACCTGCAATAAAGTAGTTTTCCCACTTCCACTCTGTCCAAAAATTAACCCAAAACTGCATAAATCAAAAGTAATGTGAGAAGGATAATGAGGTATATGTGTGCATTAATTAAACCGAAAGAAATCTTAGGGAAGAAGTCCAAATTAGAAATATGTGATGAAACATCCTTTATTACTATAAGAGAGAGCAGATAAGTCTTTCACAAGTACTGCCTTGAATATCTGATTCAAGTTAGCCAGGCTGAACTGCTTTATACAATTATTAGAACTCAAGAAAACTTTAGGCTTCAGAAAGAAAACTCATTCAATCATCAACTTCTAAAACTAGTTTCCTATCCATACTCATCATTAGAGACCATGAGATAACTTTTAAGAAGAGTGATGATTAAATGTTTATAGAATTTTCAAAAGAAGTTTTAGTCATATACTCAAACATCATGGTAAATTTGAAAAATATTTTTAATTAGTTTTAGTCAAGCAAGTCACTAAAAGCAAATTGAACCTTTTCTCTCGAAGGGAAAAATTAACTGCATTGAGAAGAGAATGCTCTGTCCCTGGAGGCCGATAGCTTAAATCCCTAACCTTAAGAATTAAAAAAAAAAAAAAAAAAAAGGACTCAGTAGTCAAATCAAGTTTCACAATAACATCCACAATCCACCAAACTGCAGAAATTGTAACGGTATGAAATGGGTCAATCTCAATTAGGGCAACAAGGAAGGAAAAGAACCCTATGCTAGAAACATTAGATTTAATTTAGAACAACAAGAGAGATAGATTTTAAATGACAATAAATCCAAGAAAGGAACGAGTTGAGAGATTGTAACTCATTACTCACTTCAAAGCAAGAGTAATCGGATTTCACAGTGAGAGCATTGGTTCTTCGTAAATTTGAACTACAAACGCCAATATAAAAGTGATAGGGAAATGAAACAATGGCTTGAATTCGCAAAATAAGAGAAAGGAAATGAAAGGGATGTGGGGGTTTGAATACCTGAATGAGTGGGGTGCAGCTAGATTTGATTGTGGGGTTGAGTTCCGACCAATGAACAACTTAGAAACAGAAACAAAGCTCGCCATGGCATCGGTTCAGCCGAGACGAAGAACCAAGCTAATGGGCTGAAGCTGAATTCCGTCTTCAAGCATCAAATTTGTCAAATTATTACCTTGTTTTTTCCCCTTTTCTTTTCTTTTAAAGAAATAATAAAATTCATGGAATTGTATAACAATTATGGCTAAAAGTTTAGCAAACATAGCATAATGCACAAACGATTACAAGCATGGCAAAATTTGGATAAATTCTTGGAGTCTATCACTATATAACTAATACGAGTCTATCAACGATAGAGTCTATTATTGATAGACTTTGCTATATTAATAATTCTTTAAAAATGTTGTTATATACTCAACTATTACCCCTAAAACTTCTACTCATTGCGACGTATATAAATTTGGTATATTGTTTCTTTTAAACCTTTAAAAAAATTGTGTTTAACTAGTGAAAATTATGAAAAAGAATCTATTATAGTTCTTGTTATGGGTAGATTCATCGAGATAGGTTGAGTTTGAGAATCTAGAGAAGAAGCTTAGGCATGAGAAGTCTGAGCTTAGAAGAGCCTAGGAGGGCCTAAGCCTGAGCCTAGGAGGGAGGCACTAGAGGGGCCTAAGAGTGCCTAGAGAAGAAGCCTAGACATGAGAAGCCTGAGCCTAGAGAAGCCTAGAGGGCCTATGCCTAGAGATGCCTTGGCTAGGCATGAAAAGCGCTATTGTCAATCACAACCCTGCAGCAGGGACACAACAGAATGAATAAAACAAATCAGAACAAGAAATTACATTCTGAAGCAAAACAGAGAGGTTTAAAGAGGAGAATTATTCAAGGAAGAAACAGCCACAAAACTTATAAATCATGAGTTCATTCAGTTCATTCCGAGTAAATGAATTGCAAAAGGAAGCAAACCCCACCTCTGTTTTGCATTACTGACATTACTCCAAGAAGTCAACAAGACCAAGAAAATTGGAGAAACCTCAACAGATGATATAGAAGACCCAAAAGCAAATTCAAGATTGAAATGAAAACCCGTTCCATTAATAGACAAAAGAGAGAAAACCCATTACGAGAAAGAAGAGTACCTGGGCGGGTTCAGGCGCCTGATAAGTTTATCATACTCGTTGTCCACGATGAAACCCTTCAACAAGAACAACCCACAAAAACTTACTATACCCAGAAACGATTAAAGAAGAAGAAGAAGAAATCCGTCGAGCAGGAAAGGAGAAGAAGAAGAAGGCAAGGAGTGAGGGTGTTTGGTTTTAGGGTAGGCAGTGAAAGTTTATTAGGATGCTAGTTTGTTAATTTGTAGGATTTGACTATGGGCCTCTTTAGGGCAATAACATATGAGAACAGATCATATAGCTCCTATGTCACTATTTAGTCCACCCACATATCATCTCTCCTTTTCACTTTCTTTGCATAGAGTAATTCTCTTTTAACAACTCAGCTTCTTCACTCCCACTTCCTATATAGCCTCCTTTCCTATGACCCACTCACATTTTTATTTCTTTATTTTTTTCTTGAGTTTATTTGGTATTTCAATCTAGAAGTATACACATTTTTTACCTTCAATTTACATACATAATTTTTTCTTTCAATGTCCTACGATAGAGTATATTAACAATTTATTGTCTATAAATTATGTTATTCAAGTTTTCATTTTTATTTACTTAGTATATCAATTATTTATTTGTATAACGTCCATTAAAAAAATCACAATATTTTGGATTAAATCTTTGTACACAATTACTCGGGTTTTCATGAACGTAGCTTCGTATAAATCTAAAATCAAGAAAGATATTTATCATATTTTTTTCAACAGTGTTGTTGATTGTTGTGTTATACCTAAAAATTTCTCAGGCTCTTGGTGGAAGGTTGGGTTTTGGCAGTGGAGCTAGTAGCTATGGTAGAAGAGTAGTAGCTCAAACCTTACTTGGAAAGTATCATCTTACAAGCAATTCAATTAATTTTTAGTGGAATAAGTTAGCAGCTTGATTGAAGAGATTGTTAGCCTTTTTTTTTCCCTTTCTTTTACCAATTAAGAACATTATAGATTCAAGTTTGTTAGAACTACAGCTTTGCTGTATGAATTTTGTTATTCTCTTTGAGCACTAACTATTATTCACACCTTGTGAGCAAGATTGAGATTTAAATTTTTGTGTTTTTTTGAGATCTTAATATAGAAAAACAATTAAGATTTTATTTTGTATATGTATAGATGAAAAAAGAGACTATTGATTTTCATGTGTGTAACAAAAAAAGTATATTCAATAACATCACGATGACAAACATTTAATATCAGATAATTACTGACAAAAAGTAGGTGAAAAACCGAAATTGAAGATAGTATTCAATGTCGGTTGAAAACTGACATTGAAGATAACTGGAACTGAAATCTTGGTCATCTATAATGTTGGTTTAAAACCGACATTAAAGCCAAGACTGTTGGGATTGGTGTCTTAATTCTCCCGGTGGTCTCGTAGTTTGTAAACATTTTGTACACATTGTTATTAATAAAATAAATGTTATTTTATATGCATTTACTCAAATCCAATAAACTAAGATCTATGGTTATTTCATGTAACTTAAGCATGTATGTGAGACATACAAGTGAATCATACCTTAAGTAATAACCTAAATGGTCTATAGTAGATGGATAAAGGAGGGATACTTTATCCTGGTGACACTATGGATACGACCCGCTTTGTAGATGTTACAAGTGTTGTAAAGTGCTATAAATGGTCTGATTCAGACCATTCATGTGGAGACATGTGAGTGAGGGTATTCTATACAAAGAGTTTGTATAAGACCGGACCATGAGATGATTAGTCTTTTTATATAACGCCGTTGATAATTGAGACTTACATTTCACTAAAATGACCATAGGTGACATGACCTTAATCCTGAGTGAGTTGGGAACTTGATGCATTAGTTTTATGCGGTGATATAATGAAAGGAATTGCGGTGATGGGAAGTGCGTTGTGCAACAAGTTTTCTCAGCAGAATTCAAGTATAAATCCTACTGAGTTTCCTGGTAAGTCCAGAGTCGAACTCAGGGACTAAGGAAAACGGTATGCGGTGATAATTTTTAAGAAGACTTTGTGGTAACTAATAAATCAAAGAGTTGTTTTTGGGTTGTTGTTTGGGGTATAAAAAGTATGCGGCAGAGTTAAGAAAAGAGTTAATAATACGGAAGATGTGAAGAATATGCAGTGAACGGGTTGAAAAGAGGTTCAGCTAACACTTCCTAGGATTGCGTTCATGTTATGCGATCATGCAACACACATACAATAGAAAATCATCTTTCAACGCAAATGCTACGACTTCTAAGTCTAGAACGCATGCAATATATGCGATAAAGTCTATAGGACCTACACGTAAGCCTATATTCTTGTTTATGCAATGACGAATGACATACACACATACAAGGCGACCGCATAATACCATAACCTATCTCTAGGGTGCATGCGATGCATGTTGGCAAACATAGCTTATATCTAAGTACCCATCTCTTGCTTGTGCAGATCTAATCTTGCTCTCTCGAGTCTAGATTTTAACCTAGCTCTCTCAAGTCTCAGGTTCTTTCTTTAGACTCTCTCTCGGCTCTAAAGGGGTGTTGGTCGCAACATAAGACAAGATAATCGTATGCAATGAAGATCCTAGGCCATGTTAGCTAAGTTCTTCTCAACCCATTTGATAGATTTAGCTACTCATGCGTGCTTTTAAGAGAGTGAAAAGATGTAGATAAGCAAGTTCCATTTTATAGATATGTAATTGAAATATAGAATAACAATGCGGAATAAGAATAAAGAGCCTGGTAGCAATCTTTTACTTCCCAAGGCTTTTACACTGTTCTTCTCTACTCTGCTTAAAAGATAATCTCGCTCTCGCGAGAGTCGGTCCTCTCTCTGCTTTTTCATGCCTCTGGGTTCTCTCTCGAACTGACCAGAGCGATCCTCCAACATCTCTTCCCTTCTCTCGCTCCGCCTTCTAAGTAAAATAAAAACTATGAACAAGGCTACTTATATCTAAGGGAAAATTATCTAACTGTCGAACTGTCTAACTAGTTGAACTCCTTCACTGAAGGTTGCCTTTGGTATTTATAGAGCTTCGGGGTGAAAGGCTGCTTCTCTCTTATGATTGTACTGATGGGATGACATTAATTCTCTGTCTGATGCGCCAAATATTTTTTAACGAAAAGTTGAGTGTACTTGCTACAGTAATTCGTTAACGGCTTGTCAACTTAATTTGGAATCGACCATCATCAGCTTTCTGTCCCATCGTGAATTATTGCCCTTTTCACTCAGATGCGCCCACCAAGTTATGCCGGCTCTATATGGCAACCTTCTTGAGCAGATATTTGTGAGCGCAAATGATCACATAGCCTTGCGGTGCGAATGACCGCATAACCTTGCGGTGCAAATGACCGTATAGCCTTGCGGTAACGCAATCTTTTGATGCGCTCGGCCGTTGATTTCTTGTGATCACATTTTTCGCCTTGCGTCAACGCATATTCTGCACAAAAATACATAAGTTAACTGTTTTCATGTGATAGACGCATGCGACCGCAATATTATGAACTTAATGCTTTCTGGACACAATCTTATATGTTTTTATCAACGCAACCCTACATTGTTTTATAACTTAGCACTGTAATAACGTGCATTTCTACCCGTTATCATAAATCCTACCTATAAGGGCGGTCCGTTGATTTGTATGGGTGAGAGTGGCTGGATTGCCAACTCAACAAGCCTACCATTTTGAGGATTCATCTGATTGGGGAGCTGGGAACTCAGCTACACAAGACGGAATTCACTCCTTCCCCGAAGCAGGGGTAAGTAGATAAGTTGTTCCCTTAAGGATTGGTTCCGGGTCTTGAACATGGTGGCTACACCCTCTCTTTGGAAGAGAGGACTCAGTCATAGTAGAACTATAATTTGTTGTTCATTAGAGGAATCAGTGGTACTTAAAGAGTTAGATGTAACTATAGGGGCAAAACGGTTGGCCCAGTCGTATTTACGAGCGATTTGTGAAAGGTCATCACACTGTTGATTGGCCATATGGACACAGAAATATATCTGTAGCGTGAAGATTGCAGCTGTCGGTCTTTAGTGGAGTGACCAACAGTTAACGGATGGTGGATCTCGTGATTAAAGAGTTTAATCAGTTATTCACATACCGTTGGAGCTTGGAGCTTCAAACTACAGGTCCATAAGGTCCCCTTGGTAGCTCAATGGATTCAAGTTGATAATCAGTTTTTGGGTTAGTTTGAAGTGTTCAAATTAACAAGAGGGAATTTGATTATATATGATATAATTAAATTGGTTCAATTATATGTGATATAATTGATTTGATATATTAGATACATTAATTGGAAGAATTGATGTAAATATGATTTATAATAAATAAAGGAGAAAAGAACTATGGTTTAAATATTACATATGATATGATATTAAAACTATAGGTTATAGATATAATATGATAAATTAGTTATTATATTTATTTATAATAAAACAATTATATGATAATTGTGGGTGGTTTTTCTTTTCTCCATTAACCGTGCAAGTGGGAGGTTATTTTCAGTTTTTAATAACTGAAGAATAAAATGAAAAGAGTTTTCATTTTATGGACGATGACTAATTGATCGCTCACGAAAGACTATACGACAGCCCTTTTGAGAGACCTCACGAGAGCGAGAGATTGCTAGACGATTGACTAGATGACGCTCACGAGAGCGAGAGATTGCTAAAATATTGGATAGACGATTTCTCACGAGAGCGAGAGTTTTCTAGATGATTGAGTACCCACTGGCTATACGATAGACTAAACCTTTCCCCACTGGCTATACGATAGACTAAATCTTTCTCCCACTTACTCAATTGTGTAGCTCGATCGTATACTTCCTCCTTCCCTCTACCAAATTCACACAGAGCCCATAACTCTTGGATTATCACTCTGAGAATACCAAGGTTGTCGAGTTGTAGTGTCAAGGGGTTGCTGTTCGAGGATCAGAAAGTTCGTGATTGTGACTAGAGCGAGAGATTGCTAGACGATTACAATGAGAGCGAGAGATTTCAAGAAGAAGAGTTCTTCAAAGGTATGTCTCTCAATTCCTTTTGTTTTAGTAAGAAAGCATGCTATAATTTTCTCTGTAATGCATAATTGTTCTTGTATGTTTGTGAATGTGTTCATTCTTTCACAATGGGTTTGGAAAGATCTTGCTTCCGCTCACTGGTTCTCTTGAATAAGAGTTCCTTCAATGACATTAAAGACCTTTTATCACATGATCTTCAATGTTGGTTTTTAACCGACATTTTAGCCCTATAATGTCAGTTTTAAGTGGACATTAAAACCTAATTTTGTAGTATAGACCCTTCAGGATAAGACACCGAATCCTATCCATGTACTATAGACCTTTATGTTATTACTTTGAACATGATCCATCTGTATGTCAACTATATACTATTTAAGATTGAAAGAACCCCAAGGTTTCCAGTGGAAGCGGGATCGATCCTAATTTTTTTTCATAGAATTGCAAAAATTACAGAACAAAAAATTTATGCATTAAACATAAAATTACAACATACAAAATAAAAGAGGAGGAAGGGTTATGATCAACTTACGCTTGAAGCCAAATATCTTCACGAATTTCCTCTTTTCTAGTCACGATCAAACACGCACCAAAAGGTCGTCAATGAAGGCACCACCACAAACATTTCCTTTATATTCTCTATAGGGAAAGAGATTCTCAGAAGTGTGTCGCTTTGAGTTTTGGGATGAAGGGGAGAGTTTGAGAGAGAGGAAGAATAAACTCTACTAGGAGATTTTGGTAGAGTACTAGATGAGACACAACCCCAGGGAAACTATTTAAATCTTATGTGAAGAATAAAGTGTTCAAATAACCCGAAAACCCGAACAACCCAGACTACCCTGATGGAAAAATAGGCATGCACAACGGAAATGAGAATCGATTTTACTCTAATTGCACAAATTAAACATGCAACCTTAAATAAACTAATTAGGGTTACTTAGAAATATTACCTTTGAAGCTCTAAAAACTCGTCTATCTCCACTCGAACACGAATCGGACAACCACTAGAACTGACCTACTATCCTCTGGACTCAGAATCGGATTGAGGGACCCGATGGATGAAGAACCTGAGAGAGAGAAAGATCTGGAAATAAAAGAAGGGATTTTGGGTTGGGTTTGAGTTTTTTTAACCCAATTTTAGAAAATTATTTTAGCAAAAAGTCCAAAAGTTTTTAATCCAAAATGACAGGCCCATATTTATAGAAAAGGGCCACGCAAAATTGCATGAAATAACTTCATAAAATTCCAACACCCATAATCCACTATCTAAGTGGGCTTAATGTCTCCACTATAAGCCAATACCTAACCCACTATTTTGTTAGTGGAATTATCCAACAAAAGATTGAATTTCCCACTAACTTTAGTCAAAGGGAAAAATAGTCATTTGGTCAAAGTCAAACTTTGACCGAAAAGAACATTTTGACTTTTCATTTTCTCGAAATTCAAATCACATTTGAATATAAGGTCGGTCAAAGTTTACTTTTCAAAGTCAAAAGTCAACTCTTTAAGTTTTTACATCTTTGACCATTTCCATTATTTCCGAGCTTCCGAATATGAACGTATTCAAATTCTTGATATTTAAATCACATTTAAATATTAAAGTTGTATCTCTAAACTGAAAAACCGACCACTATATCACATATACTTGTTTGTTTTTCTCTCTTCACCTAATTCGAACAATTCGAATTATTCTATCATATTGTTCTAAGTTTATTCCATATGAGCTAGTAAGAAAACCTAATGGACCTATAGATCATGGGCTCCAACGATCCGAGATTAGCTGGCTAAACTCTTTAGATGAAGCTAATCAACATACGTTAACTCACGGGTCATTCCACTATAGTCTCGTAGTTGCACTCCCCTTACTATAGATATATTTGTGTCCATATGATATAACCATGATTATTAAGTTAATCCTTCACAGGTTGTTCGTAATCTCGGCTGGGTCATAAAAACCGTTTTACCCTCGAGACTACATCTTATTCCTTAAGTTCCACTGATCCTCTAATGAAAAATTTGTTTAAGGTCCAACCTATAAACCGAATCTTTCTCGGGCCAATGAGAGGGTGGAGCACCTTGTTCAAGACCTGGATTCAGTACTAAAGGGAACAACCTATCTACTATCCCTATAACGGGTAGGACTGAATTCCATCTTACACCCTATGTTCCCAGCTATCCACCTGATCTTACCCCTGAAATGGGAGGCTTATTGAGCCAGCAATAATGAGCTGCCCTCACCTATGCAGATCTAAGGATAATTTCGAGTGAACAGAAGTTCATAGTTAGCTTAGGATTAAGATTAAGTTACCTAGGTCATCAATTAACGAAATAGTCAGTTTTATACATTAAACGACATTTAGAACGTAAAAAGTGACTATTTTATGGTCTAGTCTTATGTAAACTCTTTACATAAGATGCCCCCATTTTCATGTCTCCACATGAACGGTTTAGGATCACATCGTTTGTACTAACTACAAAATGGGTCGCATCCATAATGTCCCCAGAATAAGGCGCCCAATCTTATTCATATACTATAGATCATTTTGACTATATATTTGAACTTGATCCACATTTATGTCACTACATAAAGTTCAAACTTAAACTTAATAGCCTCTGATCCTTAGTTTATTGGATTCATGAATATAGAATTTAAATTTACTAAAGATTTTCAATAACAACTTTATTGAACAAGAATATGATATTACAAACTACGAGTTTTAGGACATAAAATCCAACAAACTCCCACTTGGTCTAAAACTCCTAGCAGGATCAAACGATGCTGAATTTAACCGTGAGAAATTAATATTACATATGAGTACAATAAACATATGAATACAATAAACTAGGGCATATATCCAAGAGTTCTCCCACTTGTCCTAGTTTACAAACACCGTAGACCTAAACTCTATAGGTGACCCTAAAAAACTTTAGCCGTGAGGGTTTTTGTAAAAGGATCAGCAATGTTTTGCTCAGAAGGTATTTGGGTCACTACAACATCACCATGGTGTACGATTTCCCTGATAAGGTGGTACTTGCATACGATGTTCTTTCCCCGCTTCGAGGTTCTTTTGAATTTGCAACTCACCGCTGTTGTCACAATATAAGGTGATGGGTAGATGCATATTTGGAACAACTTCCAAATCTGTTAAGAATTTCCCCAGCCATACTGCTTCTTTTGCTGCTTTGCAAGCAGCTACGTATTTAGTTTCCATTGTGGAGTTAGCTATACAGGTTTGTTTTATGCTTCTCCACACTATTGCTCCTCCGTTAAGAGTGAACACTGATCCAGATGTAGACTTTCTAGCATCTTTATCAGTTTGGAATCAGAGTCAGTGTATCTAGTAAGGATCAGATCCTTAGCACTATACAGGAGCATGTAGTCCCTAGTTCTCCTGAAATACTTTAAGATTTCTTAACGGTAGTCCAATGATCATGTCCAGTATTAGACTGTTATCTACTGACGATCCCTACTGAGTAGCATATGTCAGGTCTAGTACATAACAATGCATACATCAGGCTTCTAACTACGGAGGCATATAGAATATTTCTCATATCCTTAACTTCTTGAGGTGTCTAAAAGGAAACAAACCCTTTTTGGAATTCTGCATTTTATATTTAGATAACATTTTGTCTATATAAGATGCTTGAGACATGGCTAGTGTTCTATTCTTGCAATTCTGAACAATTTGGATCCCAAGAATATACTGGACATTTCCTAAATCTTTCATTTGGAATTGTGTATCTAGCCATTGCTTGACGTCAGTAAGATATCCCACAACATTCCCAATAAGTAGAATATCATCGACATATAAAACTAAGAACACTATAGTAGAATTGACGATCTTCTTGTAAACACAAGGCTCGTCAACATTCTGTTCAAAGCCATAAGATTTGATCGCAGTATCAAACCTTATATTCCAGGATCTAGAAGCTTGTTTCAACCCATAAATGGATTTTTGACGCTTACAAACCTTTTATTCTTGACCCTGTGCAATAAACCCCTCTGGTTGAGCCATATAGATACTCTCTTCAAGATCGCCGTTTAGAAAGGCTGTCTTGACATCCATCTGCCAAATTTTATAGTCATAAAAAGGTGGCAATGGATAAGAGTATTCTTATCGACTTTAACATGGAAACGAGAGAGAAAGTTTCTTCATAGTCCACTCCCTCTCTCTAGGTATAACACTTTGCCACAAGTCGAGCGTTAAAAGTCTGTACTTTATCGGCTTGGTCTCATTTTCTCTTGTAGATCCACTTACAACCAATTGGTTTTACATCATTTGGTTGATCTACAAGTTTTCAAATAGAATTGAAGTACATAGACTCCATTTCGAGGTCCATGGCTTTGATCCACTGATCACGGTTCATATCTTTCATCACTT